>NW_020954575.1:15498811-15522717 GCF_900497805.2 Vombatus ursinus | reverse complement strand
CTATCTGTGTGACCCTGGGCAAGTCATTTAACCCTATTTGCCTCAGTTTCCTCATCTGTAAGATGAATTGGAGAAGAAAATGGCAAACCACTCTGGTATCTTTGCCAAGAAAACCCCAAATGGAGTCATGAAGAATTAGACATGATTGAAAAATGAAAAATGAAAATGTCAGGTCCCTTCCAATTATAATCTGTGATCCTATCATGCTTTTATCCTATAATCCAGGCATAAGAAAACAAGAGACATTATGAGGAAAAAGTCGATACAACTTGGTGATTAACTGGTGATGGAAGGTAGGATATGGAGAAAAACCCATAGTACAAATAATTGTCCCCAGTTTTATTTTGAGTTTGAGAGTTATACTCCAGATCACCAGGATCACAGCAAAAGAAGAGCAAAGGTCTCCAGTAAAGTTTTTAAAGGTCATTTAGTTTAGTGAGAGAAATCATGAAACCAAAGCCTGGAGAGGGGAAAGTGATTTACTCACAATCACATGGGGCAGGTGTCAGAGCCAAGACTCAGTACTGGATAGAAACAAAAAGATTGACACCTGCCCTTGGAGTTTTCCTTACTGTTTCCAGTCTGGACCAGTCTGTTTGGAGGATCCTTGAGTACTAACAACAGAGGAAGATTATAGACGAAAACTGCAGCTTCCCTATTGGTCCACTGTCTATGGGTTTGTAATTCAGGCCAGCTTCCTTCTTTGTTACTGTCGAAGAAATCTTTGTTTCCCTTTGCCTCCCCTTGCCTCCTCCCTCATTCCCTTCCTCCTCCTAGATTTCTCCCTTTCTTTCCTCTTCCTTATCTTCTTCTTCCTCCTCTCCTCTTTCTGCCTCATTCCCTCCCTCCTGCCAGCTCTCTCCCTTTCTTGCCTCCTTCTCTTTTCCCCTTGTTTCATTCCCTTCCTCCTTCTGGCCCTCTCCCTTCCTTTCATCCTTATCTCTCTAGGCTTCATTATTTTTCTCTTTCTTTCCTATCTCCTTCTCTCTTTCTCCTTCCTTCCCTCTTCCAATTTCTCTGTCTCTTTGTTTCTCTTGCTTCCTCCCTTCATCTCCCTGTCTCTTCCTGTTTTCCTCCTATCCTCTCTCTGACTCCTCTGCTGTCAATTTTTCCTCTTCATTGTCTCTTTTTCCTTTCTCTCCCTTTTCCCATTCTCTCCTCTTTTCTCCCTTCCTCTTCCTCCCTTTCTTCCTTTTCCTCTCCTTTCTCTCTCACCCTTTGTTTCTTCCTGTGTGTGTCTCTTACTCACCTTGCCTCCCTCTTCCTCTGTCCCGCTTCTCTCTTTCTCTTCCTTTCTCTTTTTCCCTCCTTTTCTCTCCCCGGTTTCTCAGTGTATAGCTCTATCTTTCTCTTTCTCCCTTCCTCTCTCCTGTCATCTTCTTCTATCTTCCTCTCTCCCTTTGTTCTCTGTTGTCTATTTCTGTCTGTGCATCTATTTCTATTGCATATGGCTCTCTTTTCCTCTCTTCTTTTACATTTGCCTAATTTTTTGTTCTGGAAAGAAAGTCCCAAAGAAGGTGCATCTCAGGAAAATGAGAGGCTGGGAGAGGGGGGATGTGGAGGAAGGGAGGTGTGGAGAAAGGGGGAGTTTCCAGCCCTTAGCAATGAAACAATGAAACTTTAAGAACATTTTCTCTTACTTTGCCAGAACTGCCAGGCAGACCCCAAGATGCACCCAGTGATAGAATGCTCAGGACAGACAGGTCTGGGCCTGAACTAGCAATGAAAAGACACAAATAAAATTGTATTCTGATTGTTTGGGGGTGGGAGTGGTAAGGACTCAGGAGCCTTCTACTCCTTTAGCCATTAACCTGCTTGCTGCCCTGCTTCTCCTCTTCTCATTGGACTGTCTTTCCCTCTTCCTTGACTCATTCTCTCCATTCTGCAGGTTTGAGCCATGAATTCCCACAGCAGCCAGTGGAAGTCATTAATGTTCATAGGAGCCTGGCACGTAAATCCTTACATGCAGCCCTGAAAAGCCTGCACAGTCTTCTTTCCAAAGGCCCACCGGGGACTTCCTGGAGGTGGCATGTGCCTCCCTCTGCCTGCTTCTGCAGCCAGCTCTGAGTCTGGGAGCTCACAGCTTCATTGCAGTCTCGCTTAATGGTTATGTTCCTCTTAGCTCACTGCTTCCGGTCTTAATTAGACTCGATGGCTTTTGTGGCAGGCAACAAACAAAAGCAGTGTCAGCTCTGGAAACTCCCCAGTGTGGCAAGCTATCTTTAGGGGAGGAAGAAAAAGAAGAAACCAGAGAACGAAGAATAGGATTGTTTTAGATTTGGAAGGAATCATCTGGTCTGATCTCCTCGTTTTTTTACCAGAGAGGAAACTGAGGCTCAGAGAGGAAGCAATTTACATGATTATAAGATTTAGAGCTTGTCAAGTCCTGAAATAAATCAGACTCATAAGTGGAGGAATAAAGCATTTTTAATTGAGACAACAGGATAGCAAACCTGCCACCTTGGGGGATGTCCCATTGGCAGACTCATGGGAAAAGGTGCTTATATACTTTTAGGAGAAAAGGGGGAGGGTCATGAGATCCCAGTAGCACTTGGCAATCTGGGCATGAATACCCACTCATTCTAGTTAATGTACCCTTCATGATTTAACTCACCATAAATCTCAATAAACAGGACAAGGACATGAAAAGCTGAGATCCAGCTCAAGCTAAGTTCCTTTACAAGACAAGATCCCAGGGTAGGGACTTGGGGTGTGGTTCAGCTCAATCTAATGGAGAGTAAATTATCTTAAGAGTAGGAATGCAAGGACATTACTGAAATCCTGACAAACACTAGGATCATTTAAGGGAGTGGAAGGTAAAACAGTTATCCTTTCCACACGGGGGCAAGGAGTTAGTGGCTCAGTGCTGCCACCACCCCCACTTCCACAATCTGGAAAATCCGCTAAAATTTTTTTGGCCATCCCTTTGTACCAGAGAAGTTTGAATTTTTTTCTTTTTCTTTTATGTGGTGTTTACAGTACCTTACTGTAAAATTTGGATTAAGTATTTGATCATAGGCTCTGTTTCATCTGCTGGCCTTCTGCAAAACTTCCAAAAATTCCCATTTAATTTCTTATGCCAACCCAGGATGCTGAAACTCTTGATAGCGAAAGTCTCAATGTGGAAGGGATAACTTTATTACATTTGGTATGTACACTTGGTACAATTTTTCTGTCATTACAGTAACAATTTTTCTGTCAAGCTGGAAGGGACTTTAGAAAGGATCTTGTCCCCTTTCATTTAATAGAGGAAGGAATCCAACTTCAGATAAGAGAAATGTTGCCCGAGGTCAAACCAGGGGTAAACTACAGGGGCAGGATTGGACCTCAGCTCCCCTTCTTCTAAATCCAGTGCTCACCATGCCTGGACAATAACCCAAGTCTCCTTGATTCTTATTCCAGTAGTCTGCTCACTCCAGCATGCTATTTTCAATCGGATTGATTATGAACTTAGCATTCAGTCATCTCCAGTCATTTCATAAGCTCCTTCCTTGTGAAATTCATTATAAAGTGGGTCTGCCTTGTAACTCAGTCTGAGCGACTTTTATTACTAGAAATGCCAGCATGATACTGTTATAACATCAGGAAGATCTGAGTTCAAATCCCACCTCAGATGCTTAATAGCTGTGTGATCCTGGGCAAGTCACGAAAGCCCCATTGCCTAAAAAACAATTTTAAAAAAAGATACTGTTCTAACAGCATCACCTGTGATGTCAGGCTCATAGCATCGGCAGCCAGTAACTCTTACTGAAGTCAATGAGCTGCCTTACTGGACAGAGTCCTGGAATCAAGAAAATCTGAGTTTGAATCTGGCCTCAGATGTTTTCTAACTGTGTGAACCTGGGCAAGTCACTTTACCTCTGTCTGCCTTAGTTTGTTGTTGTTCAGTCATTTGAGTTGTGTCTGATTCTTTGTGACACTATTTGGGGTTTTCTTCGCAAAAATACTGGAGTGGTTTGCCATTTCCTTCTCCAACTCATTTTACAGATGAAGAAACTGAAGCAAACAGGGTTAAATGACTTGCCCAAGGTCACACAGCTAGTGAGTATCTAAAGCCAGATTTGAACTAGGGGATCTACTGTACCACCTAGCTGCTCCCCTATCTTAGTTTACTCACCTGTAAAATGAGCCAGAGAAGGAAATGGCAAACCACTCCAGTATCTTGGCCAAGAAAACCCCAAATGGGCTCATGAAGAGTCAGACATTACTGAAATGACTGAACAACAACAACAACATCTGACCCTAGTTATCTGACAGTTCACTTTCTACCATACCCTGTACACTATACCTTATCCTCAGTTTTCTTATCAAGACAATGGGTATAATAATTCCTTCTCTACCTAGCTCACAAGGTTATTTTGGGGAAAAAATAAGTGGAACAGCATTTTATACCTTGTTGAGAGACTGGTACAAATGTAAGGGATTATTATGTCACATTATTGACAAAGGGGTATACCAAGGCAATGACATGGCAAGTTAATGTAAGAATGAAAAGAGCCTTGGATCAAGAGTCCTGAGTTCAGAGTGCTTACTATTTATGTGACTTAGAATCATTTCCCTCTCTCTAGGCCTCAGTTTTCTCATCTGTAGGATCAAGGTGTTGGATTAAATGATTTCTCAGGTTTAAATCCTATGCTTATATGACCTAGGAGTCCATAATATTTATGTCTAGGGACATGTGTACAAAAGCCAGCTTGAACCAACTAGAGAAAGCCAATTGTTAAATTTTCAGTGGGAGCAGTTACACCTCAGAAATTAGCAAACACTACAAAACAGGGCTTGGTTTACTCTTTTGTTGATTTAAGCTTTGTTGATTTGTAACTTTAAGAAAGTGGTGCAAAAATGTTAATTATGCTGATTAAATTAAAAAATGTATCAAATATACATTCCCCCCCACATACAGAACCAGTTATTAAACATTTATCAGCATACTATGGATTATATTTCAATATTTAAGTGGATAAAAATCTCACAATGTGGGTATTCCCTCCATTGGTGCAAATTGCAACCCATTTGTGCATTCATGAATCCTCATCCATGTTGTTTCTTAGCTAGCCCCCAATCACAAGAGTACATTACATATATTAGGGCTTCCCTCACAACAACTCCATGAAGTAAAAAAAAGAGGTGAATATTATCATTACTATTATTAATGTTAATTATATAATTAATATAATTCATTATTAAAATGATAAGAAAAATTATTTACATAACCTATATCAAATTGCTTACTCTCTTACGGAGGAGGAGGGAGAAAAATTTGAAACTCAGTATCTTATAAAAATGAATGTTAAAATTGTCTTTACATGTAATTAGAAAACATAAAATATTTAAAATGATTAATTATTAAGTTAGTATTATTATTATTAATGAAGAGACTGAGGCTCAGAGGGGTTAGTGAAGTGCCCAAAGTTGCAAAGCTAATTTCATGGCAGAGCTGACTTGGAACTTAGGTCATCAACTGACTACACTCCCTGTTTTTTTTCTGATTCATCCTTATTTGTGTTGCAAGAGAAAAGCTCAGATAGTATTTGCCTCTTGCATTTGCAAAATCGCTTCCATCTGGTCCTGTCTCTTATGTGCTCAGATGTTTTGTCAGTGTTTGGGGGCCTTAAAGCAACAGCTAGGGTGAAGGCCTTTTACCGAGGTCACTCATTGGCAGTGACCTCCAAAAACCCAGGCATTGCTGCCTTAGGGTCAGAGACCTTTGGGAGCCCCAGATCCATATGGCCCGCAGTTCCGTTCCCAGGCAGGCAGCAAGGGACAGCTCCCCATTACTAGTGTGGCTGTCGCCCTCTACTGGTCAAACTACAGAAACACTGTAGCCTGAAGATTGAGGGAATGAACTGGGTGTCAGGAGAGCAAGAATTCACTGCTTTGTCTTGTTCCTTTTCTTTTGCCCTCCAGAAACAGTTGCTTCCCTCCCCTTTCCCTCTTCCTGCCCTACCCCCACCCCCAAAGTTCAAGGCCTTAGATAATCTTCCCTCTGGAACTGGTCCTAGGAAAAACAGACGAAGTCTATCATCCATGTCTGTAACCTGGCTTTGCTTACCTCCCCCCTTTTCAATTTATAGAGTAACAGAACCATAGAACTCAGGGGGATCTTAGAGACCACCTAGTGTAGGAGTTCTTAATCTGAGATTCCCTTCCCCCCTTGGAGTCCATGGGTAGGTTTCAGGAGATCTGTGAACTTCGATGGAAAAATAAAAAATTACATCTTTATTTTCACTAATCTCTAAGTGAAATTTAGGATTTCCTTCAATTGTTTAAAAGCATCATTCTGAGAAGGGGCTTCACCAGATGACCAAAGTAGTCCATCACACACACACACACACACACACACACACACACACACACACACACACACACGTTGAGAACTCATGATTGAACTTCACACATTTTGTAGAAGGGGAAATTAAGGCCCAAAGGAAAGTGACAGCACAAAGATAACACAGTTAGTAAGTGACTCAGTCAGGACTCCAACCCAGTTCCCTAGGCTCCTAGCTGCAGGATTTTTGTGGAGTAGAAGGAGGACATTGGATTTCAGGATAAGGCAGTATAGACAAATTCTCCCCCACTGCCCAAATCTTTTGTGAACAAATCACCTATGCTGTCACTGTGTTTCCTCTCATTCCTGGAAGCTGTGGATTCAATTCAATTCCATAGGTATTACTACGCTGAAAGTTATGGCGACTCAGTATCCCATTGTTCTCAGCTGTGCTTATTAATCAGTGTTGGGGAAGGCTCTGATGGGGAAGGAGACACTTAGTCTACAGCTTTTTGTATTACCTGCTCTTTGTCACGTTCCCCCACCTGCAAAGTGTCATGTTCTTGCTACCTTGGGGAGGATGCAAGGGCCCATCCTCTTTTGCTGAAGTGGTCCTGTCTGAATTGTCTTAAAGTTACTTATAAAAGCTGTACCCACATGGAAGCCATTGCTGATCTTCAGTGATCAACCCATCGATGAGTTGCTACCTTGACATACTTATAATAAAATCCTTTTAATTCTCTTTGTCTTGGATTTTGCCTTGTTAATCAAGGTGAAAGCCCAAATGAAGAGTTTTCATTTCAACAACATTCTCAGGGTCAGGTACTAGTCCTAGGTGGTGCCATAATGCACAGAGTGTTGGGGCTAGAGTCAGAAAGACTCATGTTCCTGAGTTCAAATCTGGCCTCAGACACATTATCTACATGACCCTGGGCAAGTCACTTAACCCTGTTTACCTCAGTTTCCTCATCTGTAAAATGACCTGGAGAAGGAAATGGAAAACCATTCCAGTACCTTTGCCAAGAAAACCCCAAATGGGGTCAGAAAGAGTTGGACATGACTGAACAACAAGAAGAATGAGAAAATTTTTAAAGTCCCTTCCAGTTTTGACATTCTATGGTCCTATGATTTTATGAGAAACAACAAGGTATGGTTGAAAGAATCCTGACTTGGGAGTCAGGAGGCCTGGGTTCTAGTGTGGGCTCCTCCTCACTTTCTCTCTGTATGACCTTAGACAAGTCACATCATCTCTGCGGGCTTTAGTATCCTATTCTATAATATGAAATATTATAGATGTAATATAGATATTTATATAGATACAATATGGATACCTATATAGATATAATATAGAATTAATAGATAGTTTTGTATAGATAGTTAATATAGAAATAATAGTTTTATGTAGATATATAATATAGAAATAATAGATATATAATATAAAAATAATAGATTGTTTCTAGCTAGTCTTGTTTGTTAAATTCCTGTATACTAATACATCTTGTAAAGTCTTGTTTACAAATTCCTGTTAATCCAAATTGTTGGAATTTTACTGCAGTTTGGAATGGAGTTTTGACAAGGCACCCATGTCCTCTTTGGTACCTGGAACACTTTATTCTTTTAGGGACAAGCAGCCTTCCCTTCCAACCTATCTTTGCAGGATGATTTCATGTTCCTCCCACTCACATACCTCACTTTCCAGTCAAAACGGCCTATGTGATGTTCCCCCATACACAACATTTCTTCATTTCCCACCTCTGTGCCTTCAAACAGGCTTTCCCTGTTACCTGGGATGCTCTCCCTTGTTGCCTCTGATGCTTGGAGCCTCTAGCTTCCTTCAAAGCTCAGCTCAAGTTTTATACTTCCTACAGGGGGCCTTTCTGGATCTCTTCTCCCCAACAATTATTAGTAAATCCACCTAACTGAAATTACCTTGTATTTACATAATGTATGTTTTGTATTTACTTATCTGTATACATGTTGTTTCTTCCTAGTAAAGTGTAAGCTCCCTGTTTCTTTTTTGTCTTTCTATCCTTAGTATCTGGCATGTAGTAGGCCCTTCATAAAATACTTGTTAAATTGAATTGACTGGAGAAAGTAAGCTGTTGGTAGAAGGAGAAAGAAGTCTATAGAGTGAAGGAAGACACTAGGTGCCGCATATGGTATTAATATGATTTAAGAGGTGTGCAGGTCACTTACATTAAGGCTGTAAGTCATTCTGAGATGAAGATTCAGTGTTATTTCTAGGCAAAACAGTCAGATGGAATGAAATACCGAAAGCCAGACCATAAAGACACGGAGGCCACCTCGATGATAAATCACAGTCTCCTTGGCCCTTCCTGCCCCTGGGAAAGGCATTATCCAGCCAGCATCCTGAGCCCTCAGTGTATTGGAAAGCTGGACGACAGGCTGCTTTATGGATGAAACTGGCTTTGGCGTCTACGGCCCAGTGTAGGTATTTTAGAGTTTCCATGAACATTTCCATGACAAGAGCTGCTTTCACAGCTTGTTGTCTCCCTTGATACATAGTATTCCTCTCTAAGCCATACCTGGCTGCCCGGGACACGGGAAAAATCTGGTTATTGCCCAGCCAAACTCCACTGGACAGATGCTCATTGCGTTTAGCTGTAATATGGCTTGATTCAAATAAATTACAGTCCTCCTCTGTGGAAGTTTGAAATGAAACAGAGCAAGCACTTAGCCTCGGGTAGTGTATTGCCAAATGGAAAGAACAATGTTGATAGGCAAAGTGGGATAGCAGGCTATAAGGTGCAGAACAATTGTTCATTTGCATTGGCAGAGGGAACTCCCTATAATCAATAAAATAACAGGATTAATTGTTTTTTTTTTAAAAAGTATTTTGAGTCAAGCAGGGAGTAGAAAGAGGTATCATACGTATGTTGCCTTCAAGTCTTTTTTCTTAGTAAGCTGCTAGGTATTTTTTTGTTGAGAATATATGGTTTGGGAATTTAGTAGGTTTCATTCACTCATTTAAAGGTTATTGAGAAGCTACTACCTATGTAATACAAGACAGGGAGCCTGACAGGGAGCCTAACAGGGTTATAAAAGCACAGAATCTCAGAGATGGAAGGGGCCTTAGAAGTGATCTAGGGTTTACCAGAGTAAGAACCCCATCTACAACATCCTCAAAGAAATGGTTACCCAGAATTTATCAGAATGTACTCTGCCTTGAGGCAGCCTACTTTGGAGCACAGCTCATAGTGCGGTAGTTTTCCCTTACATTAGCATAAATTTGCCTTTTTGTAACTGCTCACTAGAACCAAGTAGTAGTAGCAGTAGTAATAATAATAATAATAATAATAATTTTATATAGTGCTTTAAGGTTTGTAAAACACTTTAAATCTTTCATCATTTTATCTTCACAAAAACCCTAAGAGGTTAGGTGATACTGTTATCTCCATTTTACAGGAAAATGAAGTCAGCAGAGGTTAAGTGACTTGCCCACAATCACATAGCTAGTAAGTGTCTGAGGCTGGATTTGATCACAGGTCTTCCTGACTTAACACCCAGCATTCTATCCACTGTACCACCTAAGCAAGAAAAAAGTCTACATCTACTTCCATGTGGCAGCCCTTCAAATACTTGAACACAATCAAAATGCCCTACCTCTTCTCCAGGCTAAACTTTTCTTAGCTTCTTCAATCAATCCCTGGATGATATAGCTTTTTTCTCCATCATCCTAAGTCTCCTTCCTCTAGAGGGCCTCATTTCAGTTTATCAATGTCTTTCCTAAAATATAATGCCAGAATAGTATACAATACTCCAGATGTGTTCTGACTAGGTCAGTTTTCAGCATCCCTGTCACCTCAATTGTTCTGGAGACCTACCTTTATGAATGCAGTCTAAGTTAATAATGGCTTTTTGACAGTCATATGACAATGTTGTTTCAGATTAAATTTATAATCATCTACACCCCCCATTATCTTTTTTGAACAAATTATTGTCGAGTTATACCTTCCCCATCCTGGATTTGTGAAGCTGATTCTTTGAATCCAAATTGACTTGGACCTGTTCTCTAGGAATTATAATCTAGTTGGAGATCTAAGACATGTAAGTAAAACAACTGATTAATAATCATTATGATAGCTCAAGGGGTGGTCTCCAAAGTGGTGTGGAGGCTTGAACCAAAGGTGTTGTATATAACCTACTAATCATTGGGGAAGATGGGCAAAATCTACCCCTTTTCTTGTAACCAATCATGAGCTGGGATCTAAGATAACTATTCTACCCTCTTCAACATTATTGCCTCCTGTCCATCCCCTCTCACTACTGTGGCTGCCCTGGTCATGGGCCCCTCAGGGCTGTTCAACCTAACTTGACCTAGGTGCTCATCACAAATATACAGGCAAAATTCATCATTCCATCAGTCAATGTCTCCACCCACAACCTGTCCCTCCATCACTGCAGTGGTGGGTTCTACCCTCTGTGGTAATGGCTGTTGAATAAGCCTTGCTACCACTTTTTTATGTGGGAAAGAGGGAGTAGCACTGTAAATCTAATTGTTAAATTTTCAATGTGAATATTTACACCTCAGAAATCAGCAAACACTACAAACCAAGGCTTAGTCGATTTATTTGTTCGATTGTCTAGACTTAAAGAAAGCAATGAAGAAAATGTTAATAATACATATTTAAACTTACAAGTGAGTTTAATGTATGCCCAGACAGTTGGTTGTTAATCATTTACCAGTGTATCCCTAAGTCACTATATGTCCTAGTCAGCTCCTTAGGTCACAAGGTCTAGGCAGAATCTATAAGGATATTTTCTATGGGGCAGCTAGGCAGCACAGTGGATTCAGGAAGACTCATCTTCCTGAGTTCAAATGTGGCCTCAGACACTTACTAGCTGTGTGACCCTGGGCAAGTCACTTAACCCTGTTTGCCTTAGTTCTTCATCTGTCAAATGAGCCAGGGAAAGAAATGGCAAACCACTCTAGCATCTCTGCCAAGATAACCCCAAATGGGGTCATGAAGAGTCAGACATAACAGAAATGACTGAACAACAAAAGGGTTCCTTAGTGGAACCCATAAACAAAAACTCTTAGGGAGATTCTCAATAATTTTTAGTGTAAAGGGATCTTGAGATCAAAAAATTTGAGAATTGCATTATACCATAGTTTTTTCTGAAGTCCCTGTCATAGGCAATTGAGGATGATGATAGGGATGAAGACTGTGTTTAATACAGTCAATACTGCTTTTCCTATAAAATTATAACTTTTAAGTAGTACAAATATTAAGTTATATTTGGTAAAAAAAAATGAGAGAATAAGATGATGGGATTGCAGATTTAGAATTGGAAGGGACCTTGAAGGTTATCTAGTCCAGCCTTCTTATTTGATGGACAAAGAAACAAAGAGACTGAATGGCTTACCCAGGGTTAGAGTAAAATGTAAATAATTAAAAAGCTAACATTTATATGGTGCTTTAAAGATCGGAAAGCACCTTTTAAATATCATTTTATTTGATCCTCACAACAACCCTGAAAATCAGGTAATATTATGCCCATTTTATTTTATTAAGCAATTGGGGTTAAGTGACTTGCCTAGGGTCACACAGCTAGTAAGTGTCAAGTGTTTGGTCTGAGGCCAGATTTGAACTCAGGTCCTCCTGACTTCAGGGCCGGTGCTCTATCCACTGCGCCACCTACCTGTCCCTATCCCCATTTTATTTATGAAGAAACTGAGGCTGAGAGAGACTAAGGGACTTGCCCAGGGTTCACACAGCTAGTGTGAACTGCATCAGAACTGTGAACTGTGCTAGTCCACTGTGTCAGAAACAAAAATGCCAACCGTTAATCTCAACTGTTTTAGCTACTACTTTTCAAGTTACTTTTCAAATTACCATTCAGTTGAATCTGACTCTTATTTCTGTTTTAAAGAAAATATTTAATTTCTTTTTTGGGGGGGAGTTGTATTTTTATCTAAGCTGTTTCTAGGATTTGGGAGGGTCATTTGGCCTGTCCGTCACCTGTGATAGCTAAGACCAACAGCTTTGAGTTTTGACATTAAAAGCCTTGTTACTTCATTCTGTTGTCTTCATCAGTTGAGAGCTGTTGAGACTCCAACCGCCACTCTCTGCAAACTGCTGATCATCTGTTACTGAAAAGCATGTTTCAAGTTAGGTTCTCTTTACACCCTTCCCCCCCCCCACTCCCAGCTCCTTGCTCTTTCTTCTCCTGGGTTAGAAAAGGTGGGAAAAGTTGATGCTTTGGTCCCTCCCTCTGTAATGCCGGCTGGCACAAGCTTTTGTTCATCCTGTGACTGCCTTCTTTCCAGCTGGGTCATCTGCTCTGGCCTCATCCCTCCACTCAGCTCTCTTGGAGGATCAGTGCTAATCTGAGAGATTTCTTTGCTAACTAAACCTCTTGATTTTGCACTGCTAACGATTATGCTTAAAGCAGCTTCTTCAAATTTGGCAAGTTTTATTGCTGGGCTTTCTGGTTACACAATATGATTCTAGAGGCAGATGGTCCTTTTTTTTTTCTTTCTCACTCTCTCCAAATATGCCATACACATTTGGAACTGTTTAAAAACAAAACAACAAAATTATACAGTGGCATTATCACCAGCAGCTAGGTGGCTCAGTAATAGAACATCAGGCCTGGAGTCAGGAAGATCTGAGTTTAAATTTAGACTCAGACACTTACTAGCTGTGTGACCCTGTACAAGTCACATAACGCTGTTTGCCTCAGTTTCCTCATCTGGAAAATGAGCTAGAGAAGGACGTGGCAAACCATTTCAGTATCTTTGCCAAGAAAACCCCAAATGGGGTAATGGAAAGTCAGATATAACTGAAAACAACTGAAAAACAAAATCATCACTGAGGGCAAATGCTGCTGGATGGCAGAACAAAAGAATTTTGAAGATCACACAAAGCAAATAGGCCGAATTCAAGGTCTAGTATTACAGAGAGTGACTCTTGCATGAACCAGAGAAATCACTAGTATTGAATTATTTTTGTCAATACATCAACAAAATACTGTCTATGACTATAAGCCACCTACCACCTTCTGGTGGTAGTCAGTGGATAGAGTGCTGGCCTGGAGTTAGGAAGACCTGAGTTCAAATCTGGCCTCAGACACTTACTAGCTGTGGAACCCTGGGCAAGTCACTTAACCCTGTTTGCCTCAGTTTCCTCAATTGTAAAATGGGGATAATAATAGCACCGACCTCCCAGGGTTGTTGTGAGAATCAAATGGGATAGCATTTGTCAAGAGCTTAGCACAGCGCCTGGCACATTGGGCACTATCTAAATGTGTATTCCCTTCCCTCCACCTTTATTTCCAATTAATCCTTCTTATATCTTATTTGTACATAGTTGTTTGCTTGTCTCTTCCCCATTAGACTGTGTGCTCCTTGAGAGCAGAAACTATTTTTGTTTGTTTTTGCTTTGATTTTAAAAAGACAGGCTTCCTTCTAGAAGCATTTTGGTGGCTCAGTGGATAGAATGCTGGTCCAGCAGTCAGGAGTTCAAATCTAACCTCAAACACTTATCATTAGTTATGTGTCACTGAGCAACTCACTTAACCTCAGTTTCTTCAATTGTAAAATGCGGATAATAATAGCACTTACTGAGCAGGGAGAAAACCTTAGACTAATAGTCCGTGCCCTCACTTCTAGTGATAAGGGGCCACTGACTGGCATCATTTGAAAAACCTACCTATGAAAGCTCTGGGGCAGTGCAGTGGATAGAGCACTAGCCCTGAAGTCTGGAGGACCTGAGTTCAAATCCAGCATCAGACATATAATACTTCCTAGCTGTGTGACTCTGGGCAAGTCACTTAACCCCAATTGCCTCAGAAAAAAAAAAACAAAACAAAAAAGAAAGCTCTGGGGTTGTCCCTCTCCCAGTAAGCCCCTGTGAAGGAATAAAACACCCAGGCTCCAATAGCATAGGGCTGCTCTCCACCTAGAGACCACCCAACACTGACGTTCTTTGTGACTTGGTGGGGATGAGTGCTTTTTGTTCTCCTACACCCCCTCCCCCCGTCCTCTCCTGTACTTCGTGTGTGTGTGAGTGTGAGTGTGTGTAGCCTGCTGTTCTGATGAACTGGACTGCCCAGTCATTTCCACCCTTGTAAATTCCCCTGCAAGGCTAATAAGCAGTTGTGGTGGTCAGTATTGCAGGTGCCTCTCCTTCCTTGCAGAATCTGAACCCACTGGCTGGTTCAGCCAGCTCACTTCCCAGGGCTGTTGTGAGGATCAAATAAGATAATATTGTTAAGTGCTTAGCACTGTGCCTGGTAGATGCTTTAAAAATGCTTGTTGACTGACCAACGGACATAAACATAGTTTTGTTCCATAGCACATTGCTTTGTACCTTAGACTTTCATTTAGCTCGAGGCTTTGTCTGAAACAGAGACGGAATTGCTGTTAGTCATAGAACATCAAAACTAGATGGTACCTTAGAGATCTTCTAATGCAGCCCTCTCATTTTACCGACATAGAGACTAAGGCCCAGAGAGGAGGAGTTACTTGCCTGAGTATACACAGAAAATCAATGATAGAACTGGGACTACGCCCTGGATCTCGGATCCTGGATCCCTTGCACTCAGTGCTGTTCCTATATCACCTCTGAGGTGCTGGTGCTGGATTGTCTCAGAAGACCAGCAGTCTCTTTAGACCTCCATCAGAGAGTGACAGAATTTATTCTCAGGGTCTCTCTTGTCAGTCAACCAATCAAAAGCATTATGTAAGCACCTACTATGTGCTAGGCATTGAGGATGCAAAGGCAAAAAAAAGAAACAGTTTCTGCTATCAAGGAGATTATGTTGTATATATACATATATATAAAATATTATATATATAAAATGTAATCTCCTTGATACACACACACACACACACACCCTCCCTCTTTTTCTCTCTCTCTGAAGTTCCTTACCTGATTTGCCCCTGCTTGAAGACTTCCACTGAGAGGGGCACCACTACTTCCTAAGGTAGATCATTACATTTTTGTTGTTGTTCAGTTGTGTCTGAATCTTTATGACTCTTTATAGGGTTTTCTTGCCAGAGATACTAGAGTGATTTGCCATTTTCTCTTCCAGCTCATTTTACAAGAAGAAGAAACTGTGGCAAATAGGGTTAAGTGACTTGCCCATGGTCATATAGCTAGTAAGTGCCTGAGGCCAGATTTGAACTAAGGAAGATAGTTGTTCCTGACCCCAGGCCGACACTCTATCCACTATGCCACCTAGCTGCCCTTGCTACATTTTTGGATAGCTCTGGTGGTCATTGGTGCTCTTTTTTTTTTTTTAAGACAATTGCTGAAGTAAAAGTGAGAGAGTTAAGCTTCTACGTGATCTTTCATGTGGCCATCTTAACCAAAAGTTGCAATTTCCACATATTTTTATTAACTTGCACATAAAACTTTTTGTGTTTCAATCCTTGTGAAACTGTGTGCTTATAAGGAGAGTAGGTGGCTACCCCTGGGAAGTGCCAGTTACCAGTGTTGACAGCTTCTCTGGCAGAGAGACAATGAGCAAGAGATGTGAGAAGACCCAAATTGTACCTAGGCCTTTCATGTCAGGAGGGGAGTCTCAGACACAGGGGTTTTAAAAGGCAGTTAAGATAGCTAGTCCTGTCCCAGGAGTTGTAATTTCAGTAAAGCTGTGTGGTGGGGAATTAGAGGAGGAAGGAAAAAGACAACCAGTATCTTCACTTATAAAGGACCCACTTCTCCCCTGATAGCTTTATTTCCTTACATTCAATAGAATAATCCCTAAACTCCACTTCTTTCAATCACCACTTTCCCTAACCTCTGTCTCCCACATTCCTATGTCAACAAACCCCATCTCCCACATTCTCTATTTCCTCTAACCCCTTCCTTCAACAATCCCCATCTCCCTTAATGCTCACAGCTCCTAACCCCCACCTCTGATGAAGGCCACTTCCCCTAATTCCTACTTTGCTTAATCATTTTCTCACTCCCTTCTACTACCCTTCTTAATTCCCATTTCCCTTTTCTAAATTCTTATCTGCAAAGCAAACACTACAGCAAAGCCCCCTGGGGACTTCTCTAAATCTACCCCGAGTCATCCCCTGGCCTCAGCTGTCTCAGGACCCGACTGCATGAATCCTCACTCCCAGGGGCATTTAAGTCACCTCCCAGAGAAACTTCTATGATTTCATCTTCTATTTAATCTTTATTTCACCTCATACTTTTTAGAACTTCAAATAATTTCTCGTTTGTAGTAACTAGGAAGCCATAAATCACATCTTTATGTCTGGGGAAAATCAATTGTTATTTGACATTTTACCTTAATATTACCGACTTCCTTCAACTGTAATAAAGCCTCCATCTGCCTTTTATTTTACAGGCAATTAGTAAGTCACCTTTTTAGAATTTCTCCACATTTTCTATCAAATGAAGGCTCGAATGGAAAGGAGAGAGCTGTTTTATGGGATTGAACTCACTGAGTAGAACGGATTTATCTGTAGCCTTCGAGGTACCAACACTCATTAATGGGTTTTATTGATTCGTGAGCTTTCTAACCCTTAGCAATAATACAGGTGTCACATGTCTGGAAATGGGGTGGGGGGGTTTTGGGGGGGGGAAGGCCAGCACACTTCTGAGTATCTGGACCGAGGTAAAAACTTACTAACCAGCAGTGTCTATACTAGCCCAAGAAAATGGAGACTTGAGGTTTTATCAAGAGAATCTTATCATTGTACATAGTTATTCTGAGGAATTCAGACCCAAGATTGCTCTTTTCCTTGGAGAACAAGGTGTTTTTCCCCTCCTTCCCTTTGTCATGAATTAGTCCTATATTAGTCACTAATTAGTCAGGTAAACACTGCTGTGGACACTGGTTTAGAAGAAGCATAGAATAGTAGCTAACTAGAGGGCTAGACTTGGAGAAAGACCTTTGTTTGAATCTGGCTTCTACACTTACTAGCTGGATGGCAGGAGGCAAACCACCTCCCTGTCCAAGACTCTATTTCTTCATCTGTAAAATGAGAATAAAAATACCCTCCCTATGTCCCAGGGGTGTTGTGAATATCAAATAAGATAACTTAGGGAAAGTGCCTTGCAAACTTCAATGTACTATTAAATGTCTCTTATACATACTCATATACTGTTTTTTTCGGTCCGTAGCATAGAAACACAGGGTTCAAGAGCTAGAAGGGACTTTGGGAAGATCAACCCAACCTTCAGGCTGGTGGATGTCCAAACTCAGGAATGGGTTAACTATGGCCTCAGTACTGCACTGAGTAACCTCTGAAGTCATTGCAAGTGGCCCTTGAGGACTACTCATTTTCTAAGTTTTTCTTCTTTCTCTCCCTCCTTTCTCTTTCTTGTCTCCTTCCCTCCCTCTCCTACTTTCTTTTTCTTTCCCTTTCCTTCTTCTCTGGTCCTTATACCTTAGGCTTGCTGATGACACCCAGAGCATCCCTCTGGTCTGTTGAGCCCAGAATGGTTCTAGTGATCTATTATCTTCTTCAAGATCTACAGAAATTTCACTACTTCTCTCAATTACTCTTATCTCATCTGGAATAGTGCCCTCCGTCACTCCCTGTGCTTGGATGTCCTGAGCAAATTGGAGCAAATGTGATGGGATATGCACAGTCCTTAGCTAAAGGAAAATGACTGGGATGGGGCCATTTCCATAATAACCAGCCCTTGAGCAAAATTTCCACTCAAAAGGAACAAATTTCCCACTGGAAAAATCCGACCACATCTTTAATTATTTCTAGGCTGTATTTCACCAAAATAGGACCACTACTTTGGGGTGGATGGAATGATAACTGTCAATAGAGTCAAAGCAGAACTCAGTTTTTATTTTGCTTCTCTTTTTTTTCTGCCAAGGAAAATGGCCTTTGTACTGGAAACAGAACAAAAATGGCCAACAGGGAGTTGATACTGAAGATAATTAAGGAAAGAATAAGAACACACCTAGTTACTTTTAATGCATCCAAGACACTTGACCCAGATGCACTAGTGCCTCATGGAACAAAACAGCCGATGAATCTGATATGTGAAGGATCATGGAAAATGGGAGAGGTACCCTAGGACTTGAGAAGGGAAAATGCTGTGCTAATTTTCAAAGAAGGAAAAAGAACAGAATCTACAAACTATTGGCCAGTGAGCTTGGCCTTCATTCCCAGGAAAATACTAGAAATAATCATTCAATAGGTGATTGGAGACTATTTTTAAAAGGAAGTTGTGATAGTAAAGGGTTGGCATGGCTTCATTAAGAAAAGATTGAGTCAGACTACCTAACCTTATTTCTTTTCTTGACAGGGTTACCAAACTGGTGTGCTGGGTACTCTCTGGCCTTATTCTGGCAACATCAGGGTCTAGGGGTACTGCTATGGGATTGAGATATCTCTTCCATATTGATAACAGCTTGAGGCCGCATTCTGGATGTGTTCTTCCCACCAGTGACTGGCACCCCAGTTTCATTTAACCAATTAATATCAATTAGCTTTTACAAGGGGATATTTATTTTAAAGTTATAGCAAGAACAAAATTATGGAACATTTTCCCCTTCCTTCCTCCTCAATACTTCATGAACACATTCTCTTCTATAGACTTCAGTCTCTGAGATAAATGGGCTCAGATAATGCAATTTCTAGAATCCTCATCCTTGAGTAACTCATTCTCCTAACCTTTCAAAACTCACAGGGTCATATTCTCCAACTTAACCTTCTTCACCTAAAACAAAGGAACAAACTGTAAGGCAAAGAACCAAGGATCATGTTCATGGAGCCACATGTCAGCCTTAGAGAGAGAGAGAAAGAGGCCCTGAGGTCTTTCTCCTTATGACATTATCACTCATCAGATGCTATCAGCCAGGAAGGAAACCAAGTGAAGAGAATGGATCAAACCAAGTGAGAGATGAAGGCTCCATCTTCTAGTGGAGCTTTTGAAGGCATCCCAGCCAATCAAAATGGGTCCTTCTTACTACTTGGTTAACAGATGGGAACCAGTTACAGAATTCTATGTGTATTCATAAGGACTGGGCTCAGTGGCCAGTTTCCTGTTATACTATATGTGTTTGTGTATATATGTACATATACATATATGTACATATACGTATATGTATATATACACACATAATACACCCATGTGTCTCTACATGTGTGTGTTTATGTATGTGTAAGTGTGTGTACAGAAGTAAAAAATAGAAAACATTACCCAAGTAGTTGACTTTCTGGAAATTAGAATGAACCAACCAACTCAATGATTCCATGAGATAATGAGAAATATTAGAATAAAGTCAAAAGATTGAAAGGCTAGAAGAAAATAGACGGCATCTAATATCAAAAACAATTGTCAGGGAATACAAGTCAAGGAGAGACTAAGAATAATTGTAGTTCCCAAAAACTGCAAACCCCTCCAAAGCCTAGATACCCTATTTCAAGAAATCATAATGAAAATTATCCAGTTATATTTGACCAAAGAGTTAAATGAAAATAGAAAGAAGCCACTAGTCAGCTCTTAAAAGAAACTAAAAAATGAAAACTCCTGGAAATGTCATAGTCAAAATCCAGAGCTACCAGGACCCAGAAAACTTTGAAAGTATCCAGAATGAAAGAGTTCAAGTATCAAAGAACTATGGTCAGGATCATGCAACACCTGGCAGGTACTAAGATAAAAAAAAAAAAGATATGGGCTTTGCATCTGAGCCCATAGAAAATAACTATAGCTCTCCCATTTTCCCAGCTCCCCCATAGAGAACGGTACAGTTTCTTGAGACTTACAGTACTGCCCCAGGTAAGGGTCCAATTGTGTTGGTCAGAATCTGTTTCCACATGAGTGTTCTGCTCAGCAGTACTTCTGTTTGTACCATTTGCTCAAGGAGCTTTTTTCCAATCCTAGGAGGAATCATCAGTTGCCAACAGTTCCTGCTGGTGTTCCCAGCTGCTATGCTCCACTACTCTGCTTCAGTTATCCCCTCATCCAAGCAGCAGATTTTTTATTCCTAAGTCTTCTGAGGAAGACTCCCCCCACCCAAACTCACATGGTAAGTTTATGGTGTATGGAGGTGTAAGGAGAACTTTTCTTCCTGTACCTCCAAGAGGATCTCTGTCTCCCACCCTCATAGAGGCTTAGGATGAGTCACTGATACCTGCCTCCCCTCTTTATGTGTCCAATGTGTGTCCAATCTCGTCAGCACTTCCAGGGATCACCTTATTCTCACTGTCATTCCCCATGTTTTCCTAGGGCAACTAGGCTGGGTTGTTCAAATTATCCTGAGGTTACTTCTTTTTTTCTTTCTTTTTTTTCTTTTGGTGAGGCAATCAGGGTAATAACTTGCCCAGGGTCACACAGCTGGTAAATGTCAAGTGTCTGAGGGTGGATTTGAACTCAGGTCCTCCTGACTCCAAAGCTGGTGCTCTATCCACTGCACCACCTAGCTGCCCCTGAGGTTACTTCTTAAAGGATGGAGTCTCTGTTAGCTCCGGAGCTAAAACAGGTAAGTAATTCTTATTATAATCCCATAAACGTAGGATTGAGTCCAAGTAGACTTGGAAGGCATAGCACCACCCAATAGTATTTCCAGCACACATGACCTCAGGAAAGTTATTTAACCTCAGTTAGCCATAGTCTGCTCCAGGGATCAGTCCTTAGTATCTGTAGCCAAAGAACCAAGTTCCCTGCAGCAACTATGTGCTGCCTACCGCCCCCCCTTCAGCATTCTCTCCTCTGGCTTGATACAGCTTTCTGAGTTCTTCCCCAGACCTATCCTGTCCTGACCTGTCCTGTCCTTGGAGTAGTTAGTTTCTGAAAGTTGACTGTGCCACACCCCAATTCCCTGCTTTTGGAGGAAATCAATAGTGGTGGCAGCTGAGAGGGATGTAATAATAGTAATAGCTAACATTTTTATAGTGCTTTAAGGTTCACAAAATGTTTTGCAAATATTATCTCATTGAGACCTACTGAAGCAGCTTGGTATAGTAGGTAAAGGAGGTAGAAGACCAGGTTTCAAATCTTGCCTCAGATACTTACTAGCTATATGATTCCTAGGCAAGTCACTTACATTCTCTATTCCTTAATTTCTTCATCTGTAAAATGAAGGGGTTGGATTCAGTGACCTCCATAGTACCTTCTGACTTTAAATCTATGATCCTATGAATTCTATGATGTAGGTATTATTGTCCTCATTTTAAAGATGAGGAAATGGTATCTGTTTGGCTTCCCTTCATTTTTGTTTTAACAAAGAAGTTTCTGTGAAACCAGTCCTCTGCTTCATCTGCCACAAGGGGGATCTCTGAGAGATTTGCCTGCCCCAGAGTGGTCATTGGAAAGGTGACAATGGAGGTAGTTAAGGAAACTGTGAAGGTGGCAGTGGGAATGAAAGCTAAGATGATCATTAGCTTGCCTATTTCAACATGGCTATTGACATGCCAGTTCAGGAAGTCGAAAGTTGGCAGTTTTGGCGGCAGTTTTGGCAACAGTTTGGCAAGGGACAGTTAGGGCAACCAAAAAGATGGCGGTTCCGGAGGCTGCTAAGATAGTGTTTGGGTAGCCACTAAGAAGAGGTGTACCTAGGAATATTTGTGCTTGGGGTGTGTGCCACAAACCCTCCATTAAGTATTCTCTATATTGAAAGGAAAGGACTCAAATGCTACCCACTGGTAGGGATTCAGAGACTCCAGGGGCATTGGTGTGGGGCCACTACTAGAGAAAAGGTAGGACCATATGGGGAGGAGCTCACTCCAGCCTGACATCTGGTATTTTTTTATTTAAACTAATTATTTAGGCGAGGCAGTAATCTATGTTGTATCTTTGCTGCTGAAGAACTGTAACTGTGGCCAATGCCCACTAAATTTGGCACCCTGAGACAAAACCCTACTTGTTCTGTCTTAGCTACAAGCTCCACCACAATGGAGCAGTTAAGACAACCAATAAGATGGTGATTCTGGTAGCTGCTAAGGTGAGGGTTGGGTGCACTAAGGGATAGTTAGGGTGGCCATTAAGGGGTGATTAATTAGGGAAGTTAGCATAAGCAGTTAACACTGTTAGACCTTATTTTACCCTGTGTCTCCAGAGGCTAAGATAGCTAAGATGGTGCAAAGAGAATCACCTTACATCATGTCCCAGAGAATCTGAAATCATTCTAGTTCTCCCCAAATCTGTAGATTTAGATGGGCTGTACCTATTTGGGAGACATGTCCCTAGAGGTATTGCCTCTTCAACACGATGGTAGAATTGCCCATTTGGGAGCCTACTGGGTACTATAAAATACCACAGCTGGGTGAGATTTTTTCTTTTTTTTCTATTTGGAAGTGATCCTAATCCAATAAATGCTTAGGAGATTTCTATGGAATAGATTAATTTTTACTAGAAAAAAACATAATTGGTAGATGTTAAGGCTATTGCCCTGACAAATCTGCCTTGGCTATATTTTTGAAAAAGTAAAAGACCTGATAAACTTCCCCATAAATATGCCATCTGTTCAGCGAGGCCTGGGCGAGGAGCTCCCAGGAGGTTTCCCTGGGTGATTTATTCTTCATTAATAAGCTCTATTCTATATTAGTATCAGATTTATGGCTCTGCCTTTCTAAGATTTGGGGGCATTTTATCTGAGTAGAATTTCAAATGAATGCCTGAAACTTCGTCGCTTTTCTCTCCTTGGGCAAGAAGAACCAGCCTTTTGTCCTGAATGTGCAGAAACTAAAAGGATGGTACATCTTATTCCCCAAAGGAACGGGGAAACAAAGACAGTTCTCTGCTGGAAAAACAAACAAATGGAACAGCAAGCTCAATAAAGCTTTATTCACTTGTTCCCATTAGTTCCCACAGCTGGCCAGCCTACTTGTCAGGATAGCTTAGCAGCTGAATAGCGAGCCTGGCTCTGGAGGCAGATCAGATGACCCAGTGGAACATTGGATTGGGAGGTCACACCTACCAAATTCAATGTAATCGCTTCAAGGGTTCAACAAGCTTTAGCTAGATCAAGTGAGTGACAAGGCAGCCCTATGCCACATTGGAAGGCAGTGTGGTGTGTGTGTGATCCAGTGCTGGCCTTGGCATCAGGAGGTCACGTGTTCAAATCCTACCTCTGACACTAGCTATGTGACTCTTGGCAAACCATGTAATCTCTCTTAAGTCTCAGTTTTCTCACCCGCCGACTGAGGAGCTTCTACACCCACGCATTCTTGGGGGCCTTAGTTGAGATAATGTACGTGAAGTGCTTTGGAACCTTAAAGCAAACCATAAAGGCAGTGGAGCTGGCTCATCTAGAGACCCAATTGTTAAATTTTCAGCGTAAGCATTTACACTTTAGAAATAGGCAAATGCTACAAATCAGGGCTTGATCGATTGTTTTGTTGATTGTCTAGATTTAAGAAAGTGATGGAGAAAATGTTAATGATGTAGATTAAACTTCAAAGTGTGTTGTGCATATATATACATATATTTAAAAGCCAGTTGTTAAACATTTGCCAATACCCCAGCTTAAAGCACTACATAAATGTGAGTTATTGTTATAGTCTGTGTCTTCTTCAAAACTTCAAGACATCTGTGACTTTGTTGGTATGGGTAGCCCATCTACTGCTGTAGATCCCAATTCCTCCGTACATAGCAAATAGCTTCCTGAGTTCCTATAATAACTATATCATCATCATTACCACCACCACCACCACCACCATCATCATCATCACCACCACCACCAC
>NW_020954575.1:15494095-15498801 GCF_900497805.2 Vombatus ursinus | reverse complement strand
CACCACCACCACCACCACCACCACCACCACCATCATCATCTTATGGTCAGTAAATATAGAGAGGTTAGGTACCTCTCTGAACTTATCTCTGCTGGTCCTTGGATGATACCCCCTCTCTTCTAGTAGGCTGGATTCAAAGCATTTCTAGCCTGGCAGGCTTTGGTTCAAATTGCAACCCTCTGACACTTACTACATGTATAATCTTAGGCAAATCACAAAACTGACTTAGACCTCAGTTTCCTTATTTGAAAAATGAGGAGATTTGACTAGATGGTCTCTAAGATCCCTTGCAGCTCTTGATCTATGAGTTCTTTCATTTATTTTCATAATTTTCTTTCTGTATTTTACAAATGTAGTACCCTCTCTGAGCTACAACCTCATTTTGGCACTCATACACTTCTCGACTCAGTCCTCAGGGAAGTAACTACTCTAAGAGGCTCCAGATTTAACCCTGTGGATCTGTACTCCTGAAAAGCAAAACAAAACACCAGTGAGGTTACCTTTAATAATCAGTCAATAGTCACAATTAGCTCAAAGCAAAAGCATTTAGTGAAACTATACAGTAAGAACAATAGCTACAAAATATTCCCTGACTAAACCTGGGGCAATTGTCCCACAAATATACATAGTGTGTGAGGGAAGAGTGGGCACAAACTTAGTGTAATGGTAGTGAGGCATGTAGATAAGGAACATGTGGCTAAGAAAGCTCAGGGTCACAAGTCCTTCTTCTTCTCGAGATGTCCTCATGCTGCTCTCCCTGAATGCAGTGTCTCTTGCTGGGTAGGTTGTACATTTGGGCTCCCTAGGTCTGCTCCTCTTTGCAGGCTGACTCAACTGCCCAGGTTAGCCCTCTCTTGATTCCATAGTTACCTCACCTCTCTTCTACCAGAGGTCTCCCTTTTGAAGTGGCCTCCTTACAGGAATGCTGCTCCTTTCTGTGACTTGTCTCCAAAGTGTGTGTGTGTGTGTGTGTGTGTGCATGCGTGCATGCATGATTCCAGAACTTATTTATGCCTCCGACTAGGTGAGCAGCTCTGAATCCAGAGTGCAAGAGAATTCTTGCCCTACCCTTCCCTGCTCATCGCCCTCTGGTCTAAGCTGAAGGGTCACACTCCACCAAGCTGTTCCTGGCCTCTATAGAATGCAGAATTTAGCAAGCTAAGTTTTTCAAAAACAACCAGGGGCATGACCAGTCTTCTCCCAGTCAAAGTTGAGCTGTTCCTCTAACTCCATCAGGGAGAACTTCGCAGTTCATAAAAAGGCAGAAGAGTTTTAATGAGCTATTAATTCATTAATACCTCATCATCCATCTCCTTTGCCCTTCCCTTTACTTTCTATGATTATATCCATCTTTATATTTAATTTTAAATCTTGTCATCTGTGATTACACCCTGGGCTGGGGGAAACCAGCTGCTCAGGGACTAACTCTCTCCCTTACACAAAGGAAAAAGGAGGTGGCGAAAGAAAGGAATGGAGATTAAACAGGTATCTACAATTGTAGTGGTCTGATCCTACTGCTTTGCTCTTCTCCTCATTACCCAGGCCAGACCTAAACCGCTAGATCTTACCTTTTGTTCTCTCCTCTTAATCCACCCTTTACACACACACACACATACACACACACACGTATATGTATATACAATACATATGTATTGTATATATACACATACATTTATATATATACATATACACATGTACACACATACATATATACATTATATATACATATACACACCATCATCATTACCATGTATACATACACATCCACAATATATGTATATTTACACATATAAAATATATACACTTACATACATATACATATGTGTGTATATGTATATATATACACCAATATATATGTAAATACACACGTATACATAGTATCCATCCTCCATATTGACATGTTTTGCTTGTGACTATTCCATCCCCAACTCTCCTTCCTCTCTTAAACTTCCTTCTTCTCTCTTGTCCCTATTTCCCTGATGATTTTTAATGTATTTCTATACATTATTTTTCTTTGTGTGTGTGTATGTTCAACCTTTCTTATTCTTGTTCCCTGTGTTCTAATTACGTTTTTTAAATTTCTTGTTTCAGCTCTCTCTTTATTTCTTCTATCCATTCTTTAGGGCCTTGTGGCCAATCCATTTTTTTAAAAAAATGTTTCTAGTTGTGCTTTTCTTTCAGAATTATTTCCTTACTCTGGGATTTTATCTTGACATTCTTTAACTCATAGCATTTTTTGTTACAGTAGGAATTTTCCCACCTCTTTATGTTTGCTCATGTCTACTGCTTCAGTTCTTTGATTAGGACTTTGTGAGAGGTTCACTCTCTACCATCACCTTTAATGTTGGGTGGGGTAGCTAGGTTCAGACTCTGTCTTCCATCATAGCCCCAAAATGGGATAAAGCTATTACTGGGGTTACATCCCGCCTCAGTTACAGCATGGAAGCCATTTCCCTGTAGTCTCTGAGTGGGTGACTGCCTGGGGCCAGGGCTTGACTTCTTCCATAGCTCTGGCCTGGAACTGCAGTCCTGGTCAGGGGCCCAAAGTGGGATTCAGTGAAGGATCTTATGAGGCTAGAACTTTGGGTGAAATCTAATAAAAAGAAATTCGATAGAGATCAATATCACCTTATAAATAGGTAAAAAAAATTCAAACACGCAAGTACCAAACAGGAGTGGTGTAATTAAATGGCACTTTGTCTGAAGAAGGAAAAAAAAGACCTGGGAGTTATCGTGAAGTTATTTCCATATGAATTGACAGTGTGGACATGCTAGACAAAAAATGAAACTTGATATTGAATTCCATTGAGAGGCATGGCTTCCAAGAAAAAGGTGGTGGCAGTCCTTTTGCTGTATCTTATCTGGAACATTCAATCATCAGTTGATAAGCATTTATTAAGAGGCTACTATATTGTAGAGACTATTGCTAAGCACTGGGGATGTAAAAAAAAAGACAAAAGGCAGTCTTTGCTCTCAAGGACCGCTAGATGGCGCAGTGGATAGAGCTCTGGGCCTGGATTCAGGAATACATCTTCATGAGGTCAAATTCAGCCATAGACACTTACTGTGTGACCCTGGGCGAGTCACTTAACCTTGTTTGCCTCAGTTTCCTCATCTTTAAAATGAGCTGGAGAAGGAAATGGCAAACCACTGCCAAAAAAACTCTAAACGGGGGCACAAAGAGTTGGACAGGACTAAAAAAAACTACCAAACTGCCCTCAAGGATCTCAGTCTAGTGGGAGAGACAAAATGCAAATAGCTATGTTCAAACAAGCTATAAACTGGATAATAATCAACAGATGGAGGGCACTAGAATTAAGAGACATGGGGAAAGGCTACCTATAGAAGGCGTTGTGTTAAGTTCTGGGTGCCATATTCTAGGAAGGACATTGATAAAGGATAAAGTTCAAAGACAAGCAACTCTAATGGTGAAGGGCTTTGAGTCCATAATCACATGATGATTGATTGAAAGAACTAAAGATGCTTAACCTGGAGGAGGAGGGGCCAACCTGGATCGGGGAAACAGGCCAGCTGTCTTCAGGTATTTCAAGAGTTTCATATGGAAGAGGGAGGCTTGTTTTGTCTGACCCCAGGGAGCAGAACCAGGAGCAAAGGATAAGAGTGGTAATGAGGCAAATTTAGGCTTCATATCAGGAACCAGTACTTACCAATTAGAGCTGTCTCAGAGTCGGATGGTCTCTCTTTGGAGATGATGGTGCCTCCCTCACTGGGGTTATTTAAGAAGACTGGGTGGCCACTTCTTGGATAGACTATAAAAGGATTCCTTTCAGACACAGGTTGGACTAGATGGTAGCCAAGGTCCCTATTCTCAAATTTCTGTGATTCTATGAAATTACTTCCCCTATTTGAGGCTCAGTTTTCTCTTCTCTAAAATTAGGAAGTTGTGCTTCTAGGGTCATGTCTACCTCTAAATCCTAATATCCATCCATTTAGTCTGGGATGGGAAGACTAGAGTAGAGCAGATCTAGGAGGTATGAAGACGGGGCAAATTATTTTCACTTCTCCATTTTTTCCAGGTTAAATCTGGTTGGCAAGGAACATCAAGGCAGTTTTGCAGAGGAAAATATTATAGGACTTAGAGCTAGAAGAGAGCTGTATGCCATGTAGTCCAACCTCTTCATTTTACAATTGAGGGAACTGAGGCTCAGGGACGGTAAGTGATTTGCCCAGAGTCACACAAGTAAATAAAAGAGCTAGGATTTCAACCCAGGCACTTTAAATGTACATCCAGAGCTCTTTCTACTATACAAAGGTGTTCTTTATATTATATAGAAGGACAACTTTAAGAGTATGTGTGTGTGTGTGCATATGTGTTGTGCTCTCTCTATACACACACACACACACATACACACATATACATTATATATGTTATATATGGATATATAATTACATTAAATATATAAAATTATATCACATATAATTACATAGCTATTAGAGCTTAAAACTGAACTAAGACTATAATAGGGCAGCAGGATGGTACAGTGAATAGAGTACCAGACCTAGAGTCAGGAAGACTCATTTTCCTGAATTAAAATATGGCTTCAGACACTTACTAGCTATGAGACCCTGGGCAAGTCACTTAACTCTGTTTGCCTCAGTTTCCTCATGCATAAAATGAACTGGTGAAGGAAATGGCAAACCACTCCAGTATCTCTGCTAAGAAAACCCCAAATGGGATCATGAAG
>NW_020954575.1:15492837-15494057 GCF_900497805.2 Vombatus ursinus | reverse complement strand
GACACAACCGAAAGCAACAGAACAACAATTTATATAATACACTGATTAGATACATACATAATTATGCAAGGTATTCTAAAATGTATGTGTATATACATATAAATGTGTGTGTATAATATAAAATATTATATACACACAGAGGGCTAAGTGGCGCTACTGTGCAGGTCATAGATAGACATGTGCAAGATAGAGTGCAGGATATGAAGGCTGGAAGACTTGAATTCAAATCCTGCCTAAAATACTCCCTAGCTTTGTGACCCTGGGCAAGTCATTTTAATCTCCCTGGTCATCTAATTTGTAAAATAGGGTTAATAGGTAATTAGGGTTAATAGGTAAATAGGGTTAAATAGGTAATCTGTAATAGGTAATATCACCTACCTCCCAGTATTGTTGTAAGGATTAAGTGAATTAACATTTGCATAGCACTTCATAAGCCTAAAAACATTACCTAAATGCTAGGGATTATTAGCTATCTCCTGTCTTTTTTTTTTCCTTTTTTTTTTCGGCAATTGGGATTAAGTGACTTGCCCAGGGTCACACAACTAGTAAGTGTCACGGCAGCAATGGGAATGGCTAGGAAAGGGTAAATCTGAGAGATATTTTAGAAGATCTGTCTTGGTGACAGATTTTATGTAGAGATGAATGAAGGAGATCAATTGATCCAGATGTTTTAACATGTTTCATTATTGAGTGGATTTTAATTTAACATGAGCCAGATTGAGTCCCTGGAGCACAGCAACGACATGGAGATAAATCCTGACAGTTAGGCTGTAACACAGCTGTTTATTCTCTCTCACAATACCAGAGTTACAAAGAGCTTCCACTGCATTGAGAAATATTGGAATCAATCATGAAAATTTTCGTCATGATATAGTAGATAGAGAGGAATTGGGAGGATTTATGTTCAAGTCCCACCTGTGACACATACTGGCTGTAGGATCCTGGGCAAGGCACTTCTCTCAATGATCCAGACTGCAAATTGCAGAGAAGACATCAGCCTGTACCAGAAGAGGGAGTTTGATGATCTGGGAGTTCTCTATATCAAGGAAATCACAGTTCTGTCCTTATTCCAACCTGGATGTTAAAGTATCATACACATCTGGTCACAACAGTAAATATGTACGTTCCAGATGGATTTTCAGATTTGTCTTTGTCAGACACTTCCTCCCAAACAAACAAACAAACAAACAAACAAACAAACAAACAAACAAACAAACAAA
>NW_020954575.1:15487849-15492817 GCF_900497805.2 Vombatus ursinus | reverse complement strand
TCTTCAGGTTCTCTGGCTTCCACTCCGTTCTGGACTTAGCATGCAATCTTCATTCTGGCCACAAGATGTCACCTTTCTGCAACAATTCTCAATGAGTAGTCCAGAATTGAATGATAGTGGTTGGTTCTAGGTATATGCACCAAAAAAAAAAAAAAAAAAAAAAAAGATAATAGCAATGGCAACTGTTTAGTTTTAAGTAAATGTGAGTCCAAATTTAAGTGACCAGAAAATATAGCTCCCAGTTAAAAGACAGGGAAAAAACACCAGATGGCACAATTTTCCCCTTAATATTTGCTGTTGTTTGTGTCTCTTTTAAATAGCTTATAGGATGCAGAACTGGAAGAAGTCTGAGAAACCATAGCATTTTTGGAAACTGAGGCTGGAAATCCAGCCTTTAAAGAGCCCAGAAATGGTAGTTTTTAATTTCACTGTGAAAAAATGCCAAAGTATGTTTAATGTTTTCTTCCATAGGAACATGAATGCTAAAGCATGATGAGAATTGGCATGGTATAAGAGAGAGTAAAATGGACTTGATTATCAAAAGACCTGGGTTCAAGTCCCAGTTCTGCTTAATTGCTTAATTGCTCTGTCATCTTCTGCAAGTCACTAAATTGCCTTAGCTGTTAAATGATGGAGGGAATTGAGTACCTACTGTTATGCCAGGCATGGTGTTAAGCAGCCACATGTTACAGTGGATAGAGTGCTGGGCCTGGAGTCAGGAAAATTCATCTTCCTGAGTTCAAATCTGGTCTCAGACACTAGCTGTGTGACCCTGGCAAGCCACTTAACCCTGTTTGCCTCAGTTTCCTCATCTGTAAAATGAACTGGAGAAGGAAATGGCAAACCACTCCCATATCTCTGCCAAGAAAACCCCAAATGCGATTAAGACTGAACAACAACATCTCATTTAACCCTGGGAGATAGATACTATTATGATTCTCATTTTACAGACTTGCATTCATCTCCTTACCCTAGGCTCAGCCCTTTATCCATTGCATCACCTAATTGGTTCTAATGAAGATAATACTATTCTCCTGTACTATCTACCTTACAAAATTGTGAGAACCAGCAGGTGGAGTAGAGGACTAGCCTTGGAATCAGGAAGCCCTGGCTTCAAGTCCTGACTCTGAAATGTACTATATATGTTACTATGGGCAAGTTGAATTAAAACTTTTGAGGCTTTCCAGGTCAACTTCATAAGTCTGTGATACAGAAAAGTTGCTGAGCTTCATCAGTGAAAGGAATTTCCATACTAGAAGAGCCCTACAACAATAAAATCACAGGTGGGGAGGAGGGGAAAAGATGTAACAAGCAACATAAATTCATTGTTTCACTATTGCTATTAACTTCATAGTTACAAATTCCAGCAATCCTGAAATTCCTTAGGTTCAATGGTCTTTATCCATGGCCCTTTAGGAAATAAACAGGAGGTTGAGCAAAGAAAGGATAGCAGGGTGGGTTGTTGGAATAGAAGGAACAATGATAATGAATCAGAGAGAGAAGGAAGAACAATTCTATTTTTCTTTTTCTCTTCTTTTGCTTTAGATTCAACTGAAATTTAATGATAACAGCAAAAGTTTGAGGAAATAATATTTTCCTACCAAGGAGAATGTTCTTTATACTGGAAAGAGTAGAACAAGAATGAGTAATGGATTAAATGAAGAGCTGGCAAAAGAACACCTAAACGCCCTCAATAAACCCAAGTCATCAGGTCCCAACAAGCTATTTCCCAGAGTACTGAAAGAATGTGTCCACATGATTGCTCAGGCTCTACAGGTTGTTGATATTCAGTTATTTTAGTCATGTCTGACTATCCGTGACCCCATTTGGGATTTTCTTGGCAGAGATACTGCAGTGTTCTGCCATTTCCTTCTCTAGCTCATTTTACAGATGAGGAAACTGAGGCAAACAGGGTTAAGAGATTTGTGTAGGATCACACAGCTAGTAAGCATCTGAGGCCAAATTTGAACTCAGGAAGACTCATCTTCCTGACTCCAGGCCCAGCATTCTATCCACTGTGCCACCTAGCTGTCCCCAGTCACTACAGGAGAGCTTTAAAAAATCATGGGGAAAAGGAGAGGTGCCATAGGACTAGTGCTTAGCATAGCGCTTGGCACCTAGTAGGCACTTAATAAATGCTTGTTGACTGACTGACCGACTGATTAGAGACAGATGAATGTTCAAATTTTTTTTTGAAAAAATAAAGAAGGTCAATTCTTCAAATAATAAGCAGGTGAGCAAAACTTCAACTCTTGGCAAAAGTCTCTAGAACATATTATTAAATGGATGGTTGTTACCACTTAGCAAGGGAAGGAGAGGTCACTAAGGGTAAGCACAGATTCACATGTCAGACTAACTTCGTTTCTTGCTTTTTTTAATGGGTCCACTAGACTGGTAGATCCCAGGAATGCCATAGACTCAGAATACCTAATTTCAGCAAAGCATTTGGCACCATCCTCAAAATATCCTTATGGACAAGAGGGAAAGATGTTGGTGAGTTTAGTACTATGGTTACCTGGCTTTGGAACTGCTTGAACTTGAGTAGTGATTAAGGGATCTGTGTCAACCTGGAAAGAGGTCACTAACAGAGTCTATTTCCAGTGCTAAATCTATGATCTTTAAGTATTCTGGGGGTCTTTGGCCCTGTACTGTAAACTATTTTTACCAATGACTTGGGTGAAAGTAGAGATGGCATGCTTATCAAATTGGTATATGACATGAAGCTTGGAGACATAGCTAACACACTGGATGATGGATCCAAAAAGATCTTAACAATCTAGATTGTTCTAGACTAGTGTAACGAGCTAGAGATCATTCTAGACTATTCTATAATGCTATTAAGATGAAATTTAATAAGGTCAAATATGAAGTCATTTATATCGATTCAAAAAAAAACTACAAGTAAAGGATGGGGTAAGTATGCCTAAACCACAGTTACTATGAAAAATACTTACAGTCATTAAAGAAACCCAAAGTTCAATACAAGTTAGCAATGTCAGATAGTAGCTCAAAAAATTAATTCAATTTGAAGCTGTATTAATAGAAACATCGTATTCAGGATGAGAGAGGTGATAATCCCATTGTATTCTGTCCTGTATTATGTTCATTTATAAGAATAACATTTTAGGAAGGATGTTGATAAATTGTCTCAAGGCAGGTAGGAGGCACAGTGGATAAAGTGCTGGGTCTGAAGTCAGGAAGACCTGAGTTCAAATCTAGTCTTAGACACTTAGTAGTTATATGACCCTGGGCAAGTTACTTAACCTTTCTTTGTATCAGTTTCCTCAACTATAAAATGGATATAATAATAACACTTATCTGCTAGGTTTGTTGTGAGGATCAAATGAAATAATATTTGCAAAATGCTTAGCATTGGCTTGGCACATAGCAGGTACTTAATATATGTTTCCTTCCTCCCTTCCTCCTTTTGTTCCTTCTTCCCTCTCTTCTTTCCTCCCTTTGTTCCTCCTTTCTTCCTCCTTTCCTCCCTCTTCTTCCTACCTTGCTTCCTCCCTCCCTCCCTCTCTTCCTTCCTTCCTTCTTTTTTTCCTCCTTCCTTTTTACTTCCTCCCTTCTTGCCTCCTGCCCTCCTTCTTTCCTTCTGTACCTTCTTTTTTTCCTTCCCTCACTTCCTCCCTCTCTCTCCTCCTCCCTCCTTTCCTCCTTCCTTCCTTCCTTCCAAACATAATTAGTGAAGAGTCTGGAAACCATACACCATATAATGGTTGACTGAAGGAACTGAGAATGTTTAGCCTGGAGGAGAAAAGATTTTGGGAGGATACAATTGCTGTCTTCAAATACTTAAAGGCTGGGGGCAGCTAGGTGGCACAGAGGATAGAGCACCAGCTTTGGAATCAGGAAGACCTGAGTTCAAATCCAGCCTTCAGATACTTGACACTTACTAGCTGTGTGACCCTGGGCAAGTCACTTAACCCCATTGCCTAGCAAAAACAAACCAAATACTTGAAGGCTTTTCATGTTGGAAATAGGGAAGACTTGTTCTGCCTGGCCTCAGAGGCCAAGACCATGAGCAATAGGTGGGAGAGGTTGTAGAGAGACAGATTTTGGCTCAATGGAAGGAAAAACTCCCCAGCAATCAGAGCCATCCAAGGGTGGAATGAGTTGCCTCCTTTGGTAGAATTCTCACTGGAAGTCTTCATGTGGAAACTGGAGGAAACATGTGGACAAATGGATGGCCATTTGTCAGGGGTATTGTAGACAGGATTCTGAAGTCTCCTCCAACTCTAAAATTCAATGATTTAATGATTTTTGGACAAATTTTAAGGTAGCTAGAAACATCTAGGTGGCTTAGTGGATAGAGCACTCCCCATGGAGTCAAGTAGACCTGAGTCAGAATCTGGCCTCAGAGACATAATAGATATATGGAGAATCTGGGGAAGTCACCTAGCTTTTCTCAGTCTCAGCTATAATGAGTAGCATTTACACGGTATTTTAAGGTTTTCAAAAAGCACTTTATGAATAATATCTCACTTTATCTTCACAATAACCCTTGTAGGTGCTATAATTACCTCCATTTTACAGATGGGGAAACTGAGGCAAACAGCCTTGGCCAGAATTGAAATTGAGTTTTCCCGCGTACAGGTCTGGCACTCTATCCACTGCACCCTGTGGCTGTCACTCTTATCTCATTTGCAAAATGAGGGGTTTGGATTTGATGGTCTTTGAGGCCCCTTCTAGCTCTAAATCTATGATCCTCTGATGCTATGTCCTTACTTAAAGGGACACACTATGGTGTAGTAGAAAAAGAAATATTTAGGAACCCTGAGTTCTAGTCCTATCACTGTCCTTTCCTAACTGTGTAATCTAGGGCAAATCCCTTCTGACCTGCCTGCTTCAGGGTATGGCAAAGACCAAGTTGAAAAGCAATTTTTAGAAAAGTCAATATGAGTAGATAGAGCACTGGCCCTGGATTCAGGAGGACCTGAGTTCAAATCCGGCCTCAGACAC
>NW_020954575.1:15482432-15487784 GCF_900497805.2 Vombatus ursinus | reverse complement strand
AAGGTTCATTAATATTCTGGTGAAATGTAAGTTCCTCGAGGGCATTTGTATTTGTAGGCCCTGCCCTTGGCACATAGTAGGTGCTTAATAAATGCTTATTGCTTGGTGACTATGCACCTGGAATACAAGAGTATTAGTTAGAAAACAATTCTATTGAGAGGTAACATGATATAGTGGGACCTTGAGTAAATCTCTTCCGATCTCTGGGTCTCAATTTCCTCATCAGTCAAATAAGACAGTTGGATTTAGCCCTTTTAGCTCTAACAAACATTCTATGAGCCTGTAGATGCTCTTGGTAGACCTCTTCAGGCTACTTTGTCCAGCTGGACTCCCGAAGAAAGGGTTAAGGAGTGCTATAGCTCAGACTCTTTCTGAGCTGTGGCCAGCTCCATTCTTCATTTGTACAGAGAGGTCGAAGGTGAGGCCAATACAAGAGCTGACCATTGACAGAGACAATGATCGTGTTTGCTTCCTAAGTCAACTCGTTCTTTCTCCCCAAATTGCTCTTGCATGTCCTTCTGGGGCCCTTTAAAACTTTGGAAAGTAAGCACAAGACCGTTTCAACCATTCTCTGAAATGGATATGCTGGTCTCACCCTCTCCGGGGCTGTCTTCTCATTTGCTTTTTTCATTTTTAGACACATTCCAAACTTTCAGCAAATTACAGTGTTTGCCAACTGGCTGTCTGGGGCCAAGGAGTGGAGTTATTTATACCCTTCATTGGGATGGTGCCATCCTGGACAAGCTTTACTTAAAATTTGGTCAGATGCTGACAGCGAGAGGCATCTGTTGATCCAACTGACAGCTGATGGTGTTCTGTGATGAAGATGCTAAGGACAATTGGGCTGAGGATAACAAAGCTTCTCCCATGTAATAAAAGGTGGGATTTTATGCAAAAACAAAAACAAAAACAAAAAACTTCTTCCAACTATGAGCCTAAAAGGTTTGTCAACATTTCGCAAGGATCAGAGAGGCACACTAGCATTGTCCTCCAGAATTCCAATGCTTAGAGAGGAGCCCTGGTACTATAACTGGTAACTGATAGCTTCTAAAGGTCAGAGAAGGACACTGGCTACTTTTCATTCATTCATTCAAGATGTTTGAGCACTCACTACCTTCAAAGTACTCTCCTAGGCATTGAAGATGACTCAGTATTTTAAAACATATTTCTTGCCCTTCAGGAGCTTACAATCCAGTTGAGAATTCAAGATACACAAGTGTGGAAAGTTAATTCTTAATATGTAGTAGTAGAGATGGCTCTCAAAGGAAAAAAAAGATAAATGGCATAGTAAATGTTGTATTTGGGTCCCCATCTCTTCTCCTGAGTCTTTTTCTCTCCTCACTTAAGAAGCAACTTTTTTCCTCTCCTCCATTCCTTCCACATTAAATTTTGTTCTTAGGAAATAGTCATTTATACATTAGTATGAAGTTCCATGAGTGAGAACTATCTGGATTGCTTTTAGATTGCCTCAAGCACCTAAACCAGGGCTCTGAAAATAGTGGGTGTTTGATAAATGAGTGTGGAATAAATGAATGAATTTAATTCTCTGGGTTACCTCTCCCATGGGTACTGGTATACCTTCTGCCTTCCCCCCAATTCTGCCCCAAAGGACTTTAAGCCATTAGTGAGCAGAGAGATTTTTGCAGAGAACTGAGGTCCCTGAATTCATGCTGCAAAGTTGGCCCTCTAGTCTACCTAGCGTGGGAAACAAACTCAGCACAATACTGAACAATGAAATGTCAGAGGAAGGGCTCGGATGATCTGTGCTGTAGGAAGTTTGAAAAGAGAGGAAAAGAGAGAGGGAGGAAGAGAGAGAGTCAGAGAGAGAGACAGAGACAAAGAGCTAGAGATAGAGAGACAGAGACAAAGACATACAGGGAGGGAGAGAGAGAAAGAGAAAGGGAGGAAGAGAGAGAAAGAGAGACAGACAGACAGGGAGGGAAAGAGAGAAAAAGAGAAAGGGAGGAAGAAAGAGAGACAGACAGAGAGATAGAGATAGACAGAGATGGAGAAAGAGACAGACAGACAGGGAAGGAGGGAGGGAGAGTCAGAGAGAGAGACAGAGACAAAGAGATAGAGAGAGACAGTGACAGACAGGAAGGAGAGAGAGAAAAGGAGAAAGGGAGGAAGAAAGAGAGACAGACAGACAGACGGAGATAGAGATAGACAGATGGAGAAAGAGACAGACAGGGAGGGAGGGAGAGAGAGAGTCAGAGAGACAGACAGATGGACAGAGAGGGAGGGAGAAAGAGAAAGGGAGGAAGAGAGAGAAAGAGAGAAAGAGAAAAAAAGAGACAGATCCAGAGAGAGAGAGACAGATCCAGAGATAGAGAGATCCAGACAGACAGACAAAGAAGGAGACGTATAGAGAGAAACAGAGAGGGAGAGAGACAGAAAGACAGAGATAGAGACAGAGATAGAGAGAGAGATAGAGACAGAGGGACAGAGAGACAGAGACAGAGACAGACAGAGAGATGGACAGAGAAAGGAGACATATAGAGAGAAACAGAGAGGGAAAGAGACAGAAAGATAGAGACAGAGACAGATAAAGACAAAATGGTGACAGAGACAATGACAAAGAGAAATAGAGAGGCAGGGAGGAGGGAAGGGGTGACCTCTGGTGATTAAGAGAAGTCATTAGGAACTTGAGATGGTTACAAAATGCTATCAATCTCATCACTGTAGCTGAGCTTTCTCAAACACTTCATAGTTTAAACATATTTATGTATATGTTTCTATGTGCATACATTTGCATATGTGTGTACATCTTCTCATTTGAGATTGCGGATTTGGGAGAGGAAGGGCCAGGCATTCCAGGTGAATTGCATAATGTGTACAGGCAGGAAGTGGGCAAGCACAGGATACATTGGGAGATAGCAGAGAAAAGCTTGGCTGGAGTGGAGAATGCATGCTGGGAAGCAGTGAGAGAGATAAGGTTAGAAAAATAGGTTGGAATCAGATTGTGTGGGGCTCTGAATGCCAAGCGAAGAAAGTCGGAATTTGTTCTTTAGACAAAGAGGAGCCCCTGAATGATATTGGACATGATGAAAGCAGTGTTTTGAAAAGACTAATTCTGGTAGGGGTCTGCAGGTTGGATTAGAAAAGGGAGGGACCAAGAGGCAAGGAAATGAATTAGCAGGTTACTGCAATAACCCACAATTACAGTGAGAAAGTCGATGGAGGATTATGCTTGGAGTCAGAAAGACCCTAGTTCAACATCCTACAAGCTGTGCAACTATGGGCAGGATGCTTAGCCTGTCTGAGCCTCACTTTCTTCATGTACAAAATTAGGGAGTTGGATTCGTTGGCTTCTAAGGTTCCTTCCAGCTCTCAATCTATAGTCCTGTGGGGCTTGAGCGACTACCAGCCAATAGGCTTGATGAGAACAGGGTCTACACAGGATCTGCTTTTCTGTACCTATGGCTCAGTATGGTGCCTTGGTTAATATATGTTGAATTTTGAATGGCTGATTTGACAAAAATATTAAAGTCAGGAGCAGGAGCTAGTTTTGGAAAAAACAACAAATTTTGTTTGCACCATGTTGAGTTTGGGGTGATAGTAGGACAACCAAGTAGGAAAATAGAAACCCCTTTGCTTGGCATTTAAATTCCTTCACAGTCTGGCTCTTGTCTACCTTTCCAGACCAATTTCCCATCTCTGGTCCTCCTGCATAAGGTTCCAGTCAAAGTGGCCTATTCATAATTCCCCATACAGGACATTCCATCCTTTTGTCCTGGCTGCACTCGTACCTCTTTAACTTTAGTTTTCATTAAGAACAGCATCTAGAACTAAGGCAGAGTGAATACAGTGCTAACTTGAGGCCAGGAATATCTGAATTAAGATCTTGTCTTAGACATCTATCTGCTGTGTTACCCTGGGGAAGACACTTAACCTCTCAGCCTCAGTTTCCCATAAAATTGGGGGGGGGTGGTCACTTACTTCATAGGGTTGTTATGAGGACCAAAAGAAGGTGCCCACAGTTAGGCACAGGAGAAGGAAGCATATCATAGAGGGGACAGCTTGGATGGGCATGCAGAAAACTTTTAGGAACTGGCAATGTGGGCACCAACTCTAGTTGGGATTTTTAAAGAGATTTAAAAAGAGACCAGGTCTAGCAAAGCAATACAAGAACATTCTGTACTTTTCAGGCTGGATCCTGGCAGAATGCCATCCACAGGGTGTCCTTCTCATCCCTTGGCTGGATGTCGTGGTCCTTGAACAATTAGGCTGCTGCTCTATGGGGACCTTCTCTGCAGCTACAACAATACTTCTGCAAATGCAGAAAGGAAATAAAATGGGCAGAGCCTGCAATATACCAGGATATTGAAATAATTGATTATCTAAAGGACCTGTTAAGAAGGACCAGCAAGAGGCATAAGGGCAGAGAGATGCATAAAAAAGAAAAAACAGTTAACACATCACAGCTGTGGTACTTTTTGTGGGGGAAATGTAACATCTATGTGTATTGTAGTTTTGGGGTTTTTTTTGGTTTTGTGTGTGTGTGTGTGTGTGTGTGTGTGTGTGTGGTTTTTTTTGGCTAGGCAATGGGGTTAAGTGACTTGCCCTGGGTCACACAGCTAGTAAGTGTCAAGTGTCTGAGGACAGATTTGAACTCAGGTCCTCCTGACTCAAAGGCCACCTAGCTGCCCCTGTGTATTGTAGGTTTAAAAGAGTTTAAATGAATAATAATGATGATAATAGCTAGTATTTATATAACTTTAAAATTTATGAAGTCTGTTACATGTGTTATCACATTTAATTTGGTCTTCACAACAACTCTAGGAGGTAAGTGTTATTTTTATCCCCATTTTATAGATGAGGAAACAGAGGCTGACCGAGGCTTAAGTGACTTGTCTACAGCTAATAAGCGTCTGAGACCATATTTGAACTTAGATCTTCCTAACTCTAAGTCTTTCTATATACTACACTACCTAGTTGCCTTAATTAATTAATTCATCAATTTAGTCATTCAACAAACAAGTGCTCCCTGTCTGCAGAACATTGTGTTAGGTACTGGGAGATACTAAAAAATTAGATAAGACCCTGTTCCTTCCCCTGTGGATCTTACAGTATCGTAGAGGGATGGTACACACAGATACATGGTATAAAACCATACATTAGAGACATGCTCTTAGAGATCTGAGAGAGAAGGGATCAGGGAATGTTGCTTGGAAGAAGTGGCAGCTTGTGTTGGACTTTAAAGGATAGGCAGGAATTCAATAATCAGATAAAGGGAGGGAGAACTTTTAAGGAATAAAGAACAGTGTGAACCCTCCGAAGTTTACAATATAATCCTATGGTTAAGGGGATGGAGAAGAAACCAAGGTTCTTTTTTTTTTTTTTTTTTTTTTT
>NW_020954575.1:15466357-15482398 GCF_900497805.2 Vombatus ursinus | reverse complement strand
GGACTGTCTCCACCATTCACTGGCCAAATACTAGAATGCCCAAATAGGAACCAGTTTGCTTTTTTTTTTTTTACAAGCTCCACAGAGAATTACAGAATCTCCTCAACTGATCTGAATATATCTCCTACCACTAGTTGAAATGCCTTTGAAAGACTAGATAGAGGTGTTCTCACATGGTTGAAATGGTTACTTTAAATGGGGTTGAGGTGGTGAATTCAATTTAACACCCACTCTTACAATGGAATAATAGATCTAGATCTGGAAAGGTCCTCAGAATCCATATAGTCCAACTCCACTTTTTTTTTTTTTTACACATGAGGAAACTGAGTCCCAGAGAGGCTATGTGCAGCTCACGGCTGCACAGTAAGTTGCAAAACTGGGATTGGAACTCAGGCTCTGTGCTTCCAAGGTCAGTGTTCTTTGTACTATACCACGCTGACAACTGATGGCTGTGAGAAGTGAGGGAGAGGGAAGAGTCAAAAATTAGATGAAGGAAAGAAACGAGTATTTATTAAGTGCCTACTATGTACCAGGCTCTGTCTGTCCTAACTGCTTGATGAATATTATCTCATTTGATCCTCATAACAACCCTGGGAAGCAGGTGCTATTGTTGTCCACTTTACAAATAAGGAAACTGAGGCAGACAGTGGTTACATGTCTTGCTAGGGTCATACAGCTGTATCTGAGGCTGGATTTGAACTCAGGTCTTCCTGGAACAAAGTCTTATAGAAAGTCAGAAGGGAATGGAATCATCAGGTTAGGTAAAAGGGATTAGCCCTAGTGAGGAATGAGGGAAAAAACAGAGTTTGGGTGATGAATTATGCAGAGAAGTTTTTAAGAGTGGAGGAAGGGGTAGAGGGTGGTCATATTGATTCACCTGAATGTTCTCAGTAAAGTGGGAGGCAAAATAACCTGATGTTAGGGTGAGGGTACAATTGAGGTTGGAAGAAAAGAGGGGAAGGTTTGGAACAGTCACTGAGAGGAATGAGATATCAGGGACTCATAGTCCTTTAACTTTTGTTCCCTCCAATTATTTTTTATTTTATCATTTTCATATTTCAAGTAACAAGTGTTTTTAAAAATTAATATGTCTCTCCTAATACTCCCCCCCACATTGAGTAAATAAAAAAAGCCCTGAATCTCTCAATATATATTTATATAATTCAGTAAAATAAGTTCCTATTTTAGACATGCTGAAAATGTCTCTTTCTAGATTTTAAGTTCATCAGAGAGGTGAGTGGTGTGTTTCATCTTCATTGTGCAGATATAAGTATGGTATAAATGTATGTGGGGTAGAAGGAAGGATTTGTATAACTTAGTTCTTTGATCACAGTTAGAAAAATTAATTTCTATTAGACAATCAGACTGACTCCTGTCTCAATAGGAAGTATACAATGGATGATGTAGGATTGGCCCAGTGTCTGTCTGGGCATCTTTGTCGCCGGTGCCTTGGATTTAAGGTCTTTGCTACTTTTTGGCCTGCTGCCTCATCCTGACCTCCAGTGTCTGAGAGTTCCTGACTTCTGATGGCTGTCCTGGCTTCTGACACTTGAATACTCCTGGGCTGATGGTTTCTAAAGCATTCACTCCCTGAGTCTGGCCTGGCTACCACCTTTCATTCCTAGCCTCACCTTGGTTCTCCCAGACTTCCTACCCCATTTGGTGACCCACTATGGCCTGTGATCCTGGCACAGCCACAGAATTCTAACTCGTTCCCAAATGGCAGGACCCTTTCCTCTGTGTCAAGGGTGATGATTCAAGAAGATAGTAGTAGCTCTTTAAACACTTTTCGGGGGTGGGGACGTCTTGTGCAGTATCTCAGAAGGCTTGGAGTTTTTCCTTCCCCCAGCTTCCTGTCCTAAGCTGTCTTCTCTCCAGGATAGGCCCAAGTTTTTGTTTACCAAGCTCGAAGATGCACTTTCTCTTCCTGATTTCATCAATTATAAATGTGCTTTTTACTCACCACAGTGCAATTTGTGAAGGCCTGTGGCTTGTGGTGACGGTGGCTACATCCAGCCTCCCCACAGTGGTGAAGAGATGGGGTATTGGGGCCAGACAAATGGAGGCGGTGGTGGCTGAAGGGACATGCACGTGTCCACCTCCCTGTTTTGTTAGCCAAGCATGTCAGGAGAGGGCACTGGACATGTGGGTCACGGAATGAGGCTGAGTGACACACGGGCTTCTGAGCGGCAGCAAAGCTATGACAAATGATGCATCCAGGCAGGGCCCAGGAAACCAGCCCAGGCCCACGAGCTTCCAGCCTCACACCGGGCTCTCCAGGGATTTTCAGGAACTAAAGAATGTGCCCACAAACTCCCTTCCTCATACAAATATATGATGGCAAAATCGTCTGTATTCATAAACAACATTATAAAAGTCAATGCTCAGAAAGGGCTCAGAGACAACAAGTCTAAACACTATTCTAGAAATAACCAAGTTTAGGCAATGTGGTATAGTGGACATAGCACTTGCTTTGGAGTTGGGGAAATCTGGATTTGCACACCACCACTTCGGACATTACTAACTGTATAAACATGGGAAAGTCATAACTCCTCTGAGTCTCAGTTTCTCCTCTTCTGTAAAATGCAGATAATAATAAGAGTATTGACTAACCCACCATGTTGCTGAAATAACAAGATAATATGTGTAAAACGCTTTGCAAGCTTTAACTATTTTAACTATTAGCTATGCAAATATAAGCTGTTATTGTTATCAGTTCTCTTTTTTTCCTAATGGAGTTATCCTGTGACAAATCACTATTTTGCTATTCTATTTATATTTAATGTTTTATGGACTTTTGCACAGGCTGGTAAAATAATTGCTTCTTATAGTTGACTAAAAGTATTAGGCTATAAGCTCATCCTCTTTAGACTTACTCAAAGTATCTTCAGTTACAAGGAAGGAAAGAAGGAAACAAATATGTATTAAAGTGTTTACTATATGACCTATGCTATGCTAAATGCTGGGGATATAAATACAAGCTAAAAGAAAAACAATCTGGAGCAGCTAAGTGGTGCAGTGGATAGTGCACCAGCCCTGGAGTTAGGAGGACCTGAGTTCAAATCCAGTCTCAGACCAGACACTTGACACTTACTAGCTGTGTGACCCTGGGCAAATCACTTAACCCCAGTTGCCTTGCCCAAAACAAAACAATCTCTGCTCTTAATGGGGCTAAAGATGGGATGGAGTATGGAGAAGGTGAAGATACTTAGCTTAGGGGGAATGATTTTGAAGTTTGCCAAGTCAGGAATAGGGGTGGGAGGGAAATGAAAGCTGGCCATCCTGCAACCCTCCACAAAATGGAGGCTGAGGAGGAATTCACCAATGAGAGAAAGGGAAGGGTTTAGTGGAGGGAAGACCCCAGAAATGGTTGGATGTTCCAGGGTTAGGAGGACGTCGTCACTTAAGGGAGTTCCAGAATGAGACAGTAGCAGAAGTACAGTTTTGTCATAGCAGACAGGATAACAGGGATGTTAGATAGATAGAGAGATAGATGAAGCTATAGATAGATATAGAAAATAACATCCATCTATCTGTCTATCTGTCTATCTATCTATCTATCTATCTATCTATTTCATCCTCTTCTCCCTATTTTGACCTCCTTTTGTAGGCCTCTATATTTTAATTACTTTTCTTCCCCAGAACTTGGAGATTCTGAGTATCTGCAGTGGCAGCATCTACTATTCTTAAGTTATGTGAATCAGCATTATGTCTGGGTGATTTCAGGCAACAATTCAGCCTGTGACAGTGACCAGCTCCAGTACTATTTGTTGGTTGACTTCTCCAGGATATTTTGATGTCTGTATTTGTGGTTTGGGGATTTGTCTCTCAATACATGAAAAATGGTGAGCTTCGGTTGTATAATTCTAACCATATTCTAGCCAATGTTCTAATATTGTCTTGCTAAGTATTTGATAGGTGCTATTTTTTTTAACATGGTGATATGTTGCAAAGTTCTTACTGTTTCCATGAATGATCTATATTGATCACTAAGTGGTTTTTTTTTTTTGGCTAGGCAATGGGATTAAATGACTTGCCCAGGGTCACATAGCTAGTGAGTGTTATGTGTCTGAGACCGGATTTGAACTCAGGTCCTCCTGACTCCAGGGCTGGTGCTCTATCCACTGTGCCACCTAGCTGCCCCAATCACTAAGTTTTTAAGGATCATTCTTCTGTAGTTTCTGGTGGCAAGGACCTGATCTTGAATTGCTGTCATAAACTCTTATGTTTCCACAAATACGCATGACTTAACCTTTCATTTAACACTTTTTTGTCAACATGTTATTGACTGAGTTCATGTGGATGTCACCCATGAAGGGACTTTGGATTACATTCTTGGATCTTAGCTTCTTCATAGGCTCCATCTGGAGGTAAACCATCTTAACTTACATTCAACAAATCCAATCGCAGATATCTATAATCAGCTTTTCCTACTGCTTCAGCGAATAGATGCTTACTTGTTCCAAATGTATTTCTCAAGCAACCAATCAATCAGTCAATAAACATGTGTTAAGTATACATTATGTGTCAGGCATTGTGCTAAACGCTGAGGATACAAAGAATGGCAAAAATAAAAAAAATACTCTCATCCTCATAGAGTTTACAGTTTGCTGCAGGAGACAACATGTAAATAATTAGGTACATGTAAGATACAAACAAAATTAATGGATGGTAACCTTAGAGGGGAAAGCTCTAGCATACAAGAGTTGGCTAGCATGAACCCAGTTTTGTATATATGATCCCACTTTGTATATTTTTGTTGTTGTTGTTGAGTTGTTTTAGTAGTGTCTGACTCTTCATGACCCCACTTGGGGTTTTCTTGGTAAAGATCCTGGAGTGGATTGCCATTTTCTTCTCTAGTTCATTTTGCAGATAAGGAAACTGAGGCAAACAGGGTTAAGTGACTTGCCCAGGGTCACACAGCTGGTAAGTGTCTGAAGTCAGGCTTGAACTTGGGGAGATAAGTCTTCCTGACTCCAGGTGTGGCGCTCTATCCACTATGCCACCTACCTGTATATTTTTAGTGTCTTCCCTACAGTCTTGAAGAAACATAGCTTCTCCATTCTTGATGTCCACTTCTCTTTTCAGCCTTCCAAAAGACTTCCATATTACCCCAAGCTAAATAAGTCTAGCTAGAAACCACTTGCACCATGAACTGTGATGGGAACTATGATAAACTTTGTGATCTGTTCTATAGAAATCTGAATTGTCCTGTAGTAATACATTCAATGAATTCTCCTACTATATTCTATATAAAATCCCGTGTGTCTGTTTCTGCTGGTAACTGATACCATTGGTGTTTAGTTTTGAACATGTTATGAAAAGTATTTGGTGTGTTATATAGGAATGCAATACTAGGCTGCAAGCTTTTAGAAATATTTTGAATGAGTTTCATGGATACAAAAGATATATATTTGAAATAATTTCTATGTTTTTGATCTATTTATCATGTATTCTAAGATCTATCAATCTTATTCTCTCTTTTTGTCAAGGAAATGTCAGTCTTTCTATACCTCCCTTGTGAATATGTGTTTTGTTAATTTTGTATTATTTTGTTAGGATATTTTAAAAATCAATTACAATCCATTTCCCAAACTAGTATCAAGTATGTGTCAATTGTTTTAAACATATTCTTCCTTCTGAGCTGTGATTTCAAGATGGTGGTTAGTCTCTTAACATACTTAGCCACAGCATTCTCTTTGAAAGCTTTACTATACTCGATGTGTTTTTATCAGAGAAGATCAAGTTTTGTATTTATAAGTATTGTGCTTTTGTCCATTGATTCAATCTGGCCTGCAGATTCAAGCTCAAAGCCTTCAGTCTCTATAATTCCTTTGCGTGAGGTTAAGAATTTTAAAGTTGGGGCAGCTAGGTGGCACAGTGGATAAAGCTCCAGCCTTGGAGTCAGGAGGACCTACATTCAAATCCGGCCTCAGACACTTGACACTTACTAGCCATGTGACCTTGGGCAAGTCACTTAACCCTGATTGCCTCACCAAAAAAAAAAAAAAAAGGATTTTAAAGTTATTGAATGAAAATGATGTCATTGGAGTAAGATTCTACAAAATGAAGGAACTGTATAATGTTTGTTTTTTGGTGGAACCACAGAACCTGATGTCATCTACATGATCATATCATTAATAAACTGTTTTCAATCAACTCCTTTAATTTGGAAGTCTATTTAGGAAAGATGTTAATGCATATAAGGTTAAGTACAACCACAGGTAGCTAGATGGCACAGTGGATAGAGTGCTGGGCTCTGCTAACTTCACTCTGCATGAGTTCATCTAGGTCTTTCCATCACGTATTCATTCATTCAAGGTCATCAAGATCATAATTTCTTACAGCACAGTAACATTCCATTACATTTGCCTGTCACTATTGGTTTAGCCAGTCCTCCTGTGTTGCCTTTTATTGGTTGATACAATGTTCAGGTTTTCTACTGCATATACCAGGTAGACGTTGATGTTAGCTTACATTTCCTTTCTGCAGATCTTCAATAGCTCACTCAAGGTGATTCTGCCATAGCAGTATTTGATGCCTCACCTGAGGGGCATCCCTTAATGGGTTCTCCTCTGGATCTTACTGAGGCAGTTACTGCCTTATGCACTCTTGTATGCTGGCCCTGAAATGCTTTATGCTTTCTGTCAAAAATTGTGGGAGAATGTATTTGTTCATGATAGTTATAGCCAGAGGTGTGCTGGTAAATGTTTTAACAATTGGCTTTCCAAAAATAAAAAATATTATGCATAACAGTCTTTTAAGTTTAATCTACATCGTTAATATTTTCTTCATCACTTTCTTAAGTCTAGACATTGAACAAGCCCTGATTTTTGGTGTTTGATGATTTCAGAGGTATAGGTGCTTATATTGAAGTTTTAACAACTGGCTCTTGTAAGCTCCAGCACACTGCTGGTTATAGCAAACTCTGTTTTAGTATATTTGGTCTGCAAGTTGGATTCATACGATCAAGCTTTAAAGGGGCTTTTTGAAATTCCAGTCTAAGTATATCCATCTCCCTTTCAAAATCATTTGAGACATCAGACTCCTTTAGGGACCAGCAAGGACCATTTAGGATTACTTCAATATACTGGGGGGAGGGGAAGGAGAGGGAATAGATTTGTTGCAGTTCAATTGTTTCAGTTGTGTCTGACTCTTCATGATCCCATTTGTGGTTTTCTTGGCAAAGACACTGGAAGACATATACCAAAAAGAAGTGACATCTTCCTGTGGGAATAGCACCAAGAATACTAAAGCAGAGAATGAGCTGAGGTTGTAAATGAATTCCAAAGACAACAAAGGGTGCTTTTGTAGATTCATTGGGAGTAGAAGAAAGATGAAAAAGAGGATAGAACTTTTCTCTGGTGTGGATGGAATGATGATGATGGTGACAGGGAGAAAGTAGAAGTACTCAATTCCTATTTTGCTTCTGCTTTTTCTTTTTCTGTTAAACCGAGGAGAACCATTTTTGGATGGGGAACAAATTCCCAACTGGATGACATAGAATCCAAAAAGATGTTGACAAGTTAGAATGATGTTCCAAATCTAATAAAATGAAATTTAATAGGGATAGACCAAAGATCCTCTATGTGGGTCCAAAAAAATAAACTACACAAGTACAGGATGGGGAAAATGTGGCCAGACGAGAGTTCCTGTGAAAGAAATCTGGATATTTTAGTAGACCTCGAGGTCAACGTGAATCAACAGTAGGACAAGACAGCCAAAAAACTAATGCAACCTTTGGCTAAGTTTAGAGGCACTGTGTCCAGGATAAGGGACACAAATTGTCTCATGTATTCTGCCCTGAACAGACCACATCTGAATTATTAGGTTCAAATCTTGCCTCAGACACTTGCTAGTTGTGTGACTCATGGCAAGTCACTTTACCTCACTCTTTCAATTTCCTCATCTGTAAAATGGAGGTAATAGTAATATCTACCTCCCAGTGAGGATCAAATGAGATAATATTTGTGAAGCACTTTGCAAACCTTAAAGTGCTATATAAATGCTAACTATTATTATTATTATTATCATTGGGGCAGCTAGGTGGTGCAGCGGATAGAGCACCGAGCTTGGAATCAGGAAAATCTGAGTTAAAATCTGACCTCAAACACTTACTAGCTGTGTGACCCTGACCAAGTTGCTTGACCCCTATTTTTCTCAGTTCTTCATCTGTAAAATGGGGACACACTGGAGAAGGAAATGGCAAACTATTCTAGTATCTTTGCCAAGAAACCATCAATAAAGTCCATAGGTCACATAGAGTTGGGTACGACCGAACAACCAAACAACAATAATTATTATTATTTTCAGTTCTAAGTGAGACATTTTAGAAAAGATATTGATAAATTGGGAGTACTTGCAGAGGAAGATTACTAAGATAACGAAGGGTCTGGAAATCATGTCGTGTGAGGAATGATCGAAAGAACTGGGAATGTTTAACCTGAAGAAGATACGATAGCTATCTTCAGTTATTTGAAAGGCTATAAAGTATAAGAAGGATCAGATTTGTTTTGCTTAACCCCAGAGGGTTGAACTAGGAACAATGGGTAGAAGCTCAGAAGTGAACTTAGGCTCGATGTAAGGAAACAACAGGGACTGCTAGGTGGTGCCGTAGTGCTCCAAGCACTAGGTCTAGAGTCCAGAGGACTCATCTTCCTAAGTTCAAATCCGGCCTCAGACACTTACTAGCTGCGTGACCCTGGGCAAGTCACTTAACTCTGTTTGCCTCAGTTTCCTCATCTGTAAAATGATCTGGAGAAGGAAATGGCCAACCACTCCAGGATCTTTGCCAAGAAAACCCCAAATGGGGTCGCAAAGAGTCAGACGTGACTGAAAATGATTGAACAGCAACACCAATTGGGGTACACATTCAGGGAGAGGTTGAATTAGATAACCTCTGAGTTCCCTTCCACCTAGCAGATTCTGTGATCTCCTTCTTCTTTCTAATACATTTTTCTCCAAGTCACAAAAATAATCTTCCTTTCCTCATACATCTTTTTCTTTCTTCCTTGAGACTTTTTTTTGACCAAGAGTATATAAATTCCTTAGCCCAGTCTTTTGGGTCTTCATGATCTGGCTCTAAACTACCTTTCCAACTTTACTTCATGCTACTGACCTCCAAAATATAAGAAAAATTGGACGAATAGCTGTTCTCTCATGTCTTCCTGAACTTTCCTACGGCTTCACATTTACATGATCCATCTCCCTTGCCTGGCATATGCTCCTTCCTCATCCCTTCCTGTTAAAATAATTCTCCTCCTTCAAAGTCTAGCTCAAGTACCACCTCTTCCACGAGGCCTTCCATGGTCTCCCCTCTGCCCCCATCTAAAAATGACCTCTTCAAGTTTTCCTAAAGCCTTTTGACTGGATCGCTCCCTTGCTCCTATGACATTCAATGCTGAATTATGATTATTTGTGTACATGTCACTCTCCTAATAGATTTCAAGTTTCTTGAGGACCAGGACTATGTCATTTTTCATTTCTGTATCTCCAGTGTCTAGCACAGTGCCTTGCTGTTGTTATTTGTTGTTATTGTTGAATTGTTTCAGTAATGTCTGACTCTTCCTGACTCCATTTGGGGTTTTCTTGGCAAAGATACTGGAGTAGTTTGCCACTTCCTTCTCCAGCTCACTTTACAGATGAGGAAACTGAGGCAAACAAGGTTAAGTGACTTGCCCAGCTTTACACAACTGGTAAGTGTCTGCGGTCAGATTTGTACTCATGTCTTCCTGACCTGGCATTCTATCCACTGCCACCTAGCTGCTCTGCCTTACATAAAGTAGGCACTTTAATAAACAGTTGCTGAATCCGATTGTTTGTTGAATTTCCCTAGGCATCTTTAACTGAATAAAAGTGCTTCCTCATTCAATTATGTTTTTCTATAAATATAGAACTCTTCAACAAAACAGCTAAACATAAACAATTAGGACTATTAATTGCTATATTTAAAAGGATGATATACAATTTAGGGCAAAATTGAAAGAAATGAAAATACACAAGGTACCTTTCTTGTTATTCCTTAATATTAATATTAATATATTCTTATCCTTATATATATATATATATCCTTAATATATTCCTTTATATTCCATAGCTCCTTCCTACTTTTTTCCTATGGAGAATCATAAGAGATTACCCACAATTTCTTTCATCTCTGGAACTTCATTATTGAAAGCCCCCAAACTAATACAGAGTTAATACATAAAATTTAAAGTCCACTTGGAACCTTCCTTCTATTAGGGCTAGGCCTGCTCTCTATTCTCAGGGAATAAAAGTCTCTTTTAACAATGGCCTTCTGAAGACAACATCTTCATTTTCTTTTCTTATCCTTCAAGGTGACTGTTATTAATGGGCCATTTGGGTTAACTGGAAGTTGGGGTTTTGACAGGTCAGCTGGAGAGATACTTCCATCTGGAAGGGAGGGCCTTATTTTGATATCTCTCGAATCACACCCATTACTTAGGGAATTTCTTTTCTATAGCAACGTATCTGGAAATCCTTTTCTACAGTAATAATAACAATAATTATAAAAGCATTTATATAATAGCTAGCATTTATGCAGTACTTTATGGTTTGCAAAGTACTTTACAAATATTACTTATTTATATACTCATTCAAAATGTCCTTTTCTCATAAGAAAGGCAGCATGTATACTATTGTACTAAGTTTAGTACTAAGTACTAAGTTATAGTACTTACTGTACTAAGTAAAGAAATTGAGGTTTAGAGAGATGTCTTTATTGGCCCAAGGTCAGAAGTATTGAAGTCAAATCAAGATCAACTTCAGGCCATTGGGAGGTCATTGATACGTCTTCTTCCCTCTACTCAAAAGTCTGAGTTCAGTCTAAGAATCTGCCCGGTCCATCCCTACAGTTTCCAGATGTGCTGCTGTGAGGCCTCGATGTTCCCCCTGCATCCAGCTGGGACTCCTACAATTTTTCCTCCACCGTGGGAAGGGAAGCCCGTTGGACAGCAGGTCATGAGGAGTTTCCCATCATTCTGGTGGTCCCAGCAATTACAAAGCAGCAAGTGGGTAATTAAACCAGAAGAGCAAGGGAAGGGGAACCCCACCTGAGGATTGAATATAACCCTGAGCTGGTGAGTTGGTGTGTCAGCAGGCACCCCTCACCCCTTACTGTGTTCCCAGGGCCCTTGAGCTGTCTAGTTCAATGACTCACTTGTCCTGTAACCAGTGGGTGACCAGATTTTTAATCTCATAGATTTCTAATAACCCAGCTAGGGGAGGAGGGGTAGGCAGGGTTTGTCAAATAGGAGAAGGGGGAGAAGTCCTGGGTTGTTGGCATTGGGGGATGCGGGAGGGTTTCATTGCAAAAAGAAATGGATAAAAGAAATATGTATGACTTCTCTCAATCCCCAGGGGAAGGGGTGAAACTAGACTTCTAGACTGGGTCTGCTCAAGGCCAGATATCTGGATAAAAACTAAGAAATAACAATGACTATCATTTCTAGAGTGCTTTAGGATTTATAAGTTCTATAGTTATATATACACATAAACACACACATACATATAAAATCTCATTTGACTTTCACAACAACACCGTGAAACAGGTGCTATTATTATCCCCATTTTACAGATGAGGAAACGGAGGCAAACACAGGTTAAATGACTGGTTCAGTGTCACACAGCTTGCCAAGTACATGAAGCAGGATCTTAACTCAGACCTACCTCACTCCATGTCCAGCACTCTCTCCCCTTTGCCACTTACCTTCCTCAAAGTCTGGTGTTTGGAATAGTATAGACACAGACTTAAAACAGCACACTTGAAAACTGTGTGGACACTGCGCTTTCATTTTCCTTCTTTCATTGAATCCTCACAAAAAACTATGAGGCAATCAGGGAAGTTATGATCACCCCCATTTTCCAGATGAGAAAAAGCAGGGCTCAGAAATGAAGTGACTTGGCCACATAGCTATGTTCATATCGCTAATAGGAAGTGGCCCAGCTAGGATTTAAATGGAGGACTGCCTGACTTCATATTCAGGAATAGGGCTGCCAATCATAGCATGCCATGTAGCCCTTTTAGTTCAGACATCTTTTTCTACCTGCTCTGGCCTCCCCTGCGTCATTGTCCCAATACCCCATTGTCAGTGATGCTAGAGGGAGGTTCAAGTGACAGTTATGGAAAGTCTTTCCTGATTCCTCAAGCTGTTCACGTTCCTCCATGAAATTGCTTTGTATCATGTTGGTATGTGTTTCATATTTACTGAACTATATCTCTGTTATTTAGTCCCATGTTCCCATAGAAGGAGGGCAGCAAAGTAGTGCCATAGTGTACAGAGTGCTGGACCTGGAGTCAGAAAGACTCATCTCCCTGAGTTCAAATCTGGCTTCAGATACTTCCTAGCTGTGTGATTCTGGGCAAGTCACCTAATTTCATTTGCCTCAGTTTCCTCATCTGTAAGATGAGCTGGAGAAGGAAATGGCAAACGACTCCAGTATTTCTACCAAGAAAACTCCAAAGAGGGTCATGAAGAGTCAGACATGACTGGAAAAAAAAAACTGACTGACTCCACGGAATGATTTCATGATCAACTTCCTACTTCCTACTTTTTTCCCCACAGTCTTCTCTATGCTCCTCATAGGTTTGTTTTTTAAATTTTTTTCCTGCCAGAGAGAACCATGGACTGACACTCAAGTCTCAGCTTGGGCAGCTGTGTGTCCTTGGGTGAGTCTCTGAATCACAGTTTCCTGATTTGCAAAATGGAGTAACAGTAAAAATTCTATCTTCATTAGAATAAATGAAATGAACTATTGTACATTCTATATGAATTATTATTCTTGTTTCACTGAAGGCAGTAACAATGGAGCAAAAGCCTAGAAGATGCTACCAATCTGGAAATGACTTGAGTGCAGGCTTTGGGATAGACTGGCTGCCTATTATCTGAGGACTAGCTAGATAAAGAAAAGTTCATCACCAGAGTGAGATCTTTTTTAGCATCAGCAATTTTCTAAGGCAATCTGTTGTTGTTGAGTGATTTCAGTTGTGTCTGACTTCCTGACCCCATTTGGGACTTTCTTGGCAAAGATACTGGAGTGGTTTGCCATTTCCTTCTCCAGCTCATCTTACAGATGAGGAAACTGAGGCACACAGGGGTAAGTCACTTGCCCAGGGTCATGCAGCTAGTAAGTGTCTGAGGACAGATTTGAACTCAGGAAGATGGTTCTTCCTGACTTCAGGCCTGGCTTTCTGTGCATTATGACACCCCCTAGCTGTCTATGTTCCAGAAGGCTTGTCATCAGTATATGTGAAGAGTTGGAAAGGACCCTAAAGATGGATTGGTTGGTTAAAAATCACTTAAGTCAAACCCATCCTCATATTACAGATGGGGAAACTGAGGCCCAGAGAATTTAAGCACCTTGCTTGCAGTCACAAAGACAGTAAATGGAAAAGCTAGAGTTCCAGTCCACTATGCCAGGTCACACAGATGACACGTCCTGGAAAGACTGAAGTATTATCATTATTATCATTATCATTATTATTATTTTCCACTGGTGGTTGTTCCAGCCCCCTTGACCTTTCTCCAAAGAGCTCATTGGTGCTGCACTAGGCAAAATCATTTACAGCTGAGTCGAATCCTATTGCCTTCAGAGCTGCAGGTGAGCATTTCACCCCGAGGGCCTGGCCGAAACTCACCTGAAGTTCCCTTCAAAGTTCAGGTCAAGTCACCATTCCTATGTGAAGCCTTTCCTGATTCCACCTGTTGTCAGTACTCTTTTATGAAATCACTTTCTATTTTGTGTGTGTATTTTATATTTACTGAACCGTGTGCATGTCATCTCTCCCCATTAAAATGTCAGAGTGGTTTGATTTTTGTTGTTGTATTCCCAGCTCCTAGCAATCTGCTTAAGACTAGTCTCTTCGATATAGAACATTATGAGATGCAAAATAGATGACTTTGATTACATTAAATTGAAAAGCTTTTGCACAAACAAAGCCAATGCAACCAAGATTAGAAGGGAAGCAGGAAGCTGGGAAACAATTTTTACAACCAGTGTCTCTGATAAAGGCCTCATTTCTAAAATACATAGAGAACTGAATTGAATTTATAATACAAGTCATTCCCCAATTGATAAATGGTCAAAGGATATGAACAGACAGTTTTCAGAGGAAGAAATTAAAGCTATCTATAGTCATATGAAAAAATGCTCTAAATCACTATTTATTAGAGAAATGCAAATCAAAACAACAAAATGAGGTACCACATCACCCCTATCAGATTGACTCACGTGACAAAACAGGAAAATGATAAATATCAGAGAAGATGTGGGAAAATTGGAACACTAATGCATTGTTGGTGGAATTGTGAACTGATCCAGCCATTCTGGAGAGCAATTTGGAACTATGCCCAAAGAGCTATAAGATTGTGCATACCCTTTGATCCAGCAATATCACTTCTAGGTCTGTATGCCAAAGAGATCATAAAAATGGGCAAAGCACTTACATACACAAAAATATTTATAGCAGATCTTTCTGTGGTGTTAATGAATTGGAAATTGAGGGGATGCCCATCAGTTGGGGAATGGCTGAACAAGTTGTAGTACATAAATGTAATAGAATACTATTGTGCTAGAAGAAATGATGACCAGGTGAACTTCAGAAAAACCTGAAAAGATTTATACGAACTGATGCTGACTGAAGTGAGCAGAACCAGAAGAACATTGTACACAGTAACAACCATACTATGTGATGACTAACTTTCATAGACTTGGCTTTTCTCAGCAATGCAAAGTTCTAAGACAACTCCAAAAGACTCAAGATGGAAAATGCTGTCCACATCCTGAGAAAAACTATGGAGTCTGAATGCAGATGGAAACATACTATTCACTTTCTTTTTCTGTTGCTGTTTTGTTTTGTTTCTTCTTTCTCGTGGTTCCTCCCATTGGTTCTAATTCTTCTTTACAACATGACTAATGTGAAAATATGTTTAATATGAATGTATAAGTAGAGCCTATATCAGATTGTCTTGGGAAGGGGGGAGGGGAGGGAGAGGAAGAAAATTTAGAACTCAAAAGCTTATGGAAGTGAATGTCGAAAACTAAAAATTAATCAATTAATTAAAAAGACTAGTCTCTTTTTTATTGTTTAATAATTTATTTTGTTTTAGTTTTCGACATTCACTTCCATAAGTTTTTGAGTTTTAAATTTTCTCCCTCTTCTTCTCCTTCCCCTTCCCCAAGACGACGTGTAATCTGACACAGGCTCTACTTATACATTCATATTAAGGATATTTTCACACTAATCATGATGTATAGAAGAATTGGAACTAATGGGAGGAACCATGAGAAATAAGAAATAAAACAAAACAACAAAAGAAAAGGAGAGCAAATAGTATGTTTCCATCTGCATTCAGACTCCGTGGTTCTTTCTCTGGATACGGATAGCACTTTCCATCATGAGTTTTTTGGAGTTGTCTTAGATCCTTGCATTGCTGAGAAGAGCTAAGTCTATTAAAGTCAGTCATTGCACAGAGTGGCTATTACCGTGTACAATTTTCCCCTGGTTCTGCTCATTTCACTGAGCTTCAGTTCATATAAATCTTTCCAGGGTTTCCTGAAGTTCGCCTACTCATCATTTCTTATAGCATGATAGTATTCCATTACATTCATATACTACAACTTGTTCAACCACTCCCCAATTGATGGGCATCCCCTCAATTTCCAACTCTTTGCCACCACAAAAAGAGCTGCTATATAAATATTTTTGTACACATGAGTCCTTTTCCCCATTTTTATGATCTCTTTGGCATACAGACTTAGAAGTGGTATTGCTGGATCAAAGGGTATGCACAATTTTATAGCCTTTGGGCATAATTCCAAATTGCTCTCCAGAATGGCTGGATCAGTTCACAACTCCACCAACAATGCATTAGTGTTCCAATTTTCCCACATCTTCTTTGACATTTATCATTTTCCTGTTTTGTCACGTGAGTCAATCTGATAGGGGTGATGTGGCACCCCATTTTGTTGTTTTGATTTGCATTTCTCTAATAAATAGTGATTTAGAGCATTTTTTCATAT
>NW_020954575.1:15460983-15466187 GCF_900497805.2 Vombatus ursinus | reverse complement strand
ATAATAAAAGTCATCCATTTTGCATCTCATAATGGTCTCTGTCTCTTGTTTGGTCATAAAGGCTTTCTTTCTCCATAGATCTGATAGGTAAACTATTCCTTGCTCTCCTAGTTTGCTAATAGTATCAGTCTTTATATCTGAATCCTGTACCCATTTTGACTTTATCTTGCTATAGGGTATAAGATGTTGGTCTACGCCTAGTCTCTACCATACTATTTTCCAGTTTTCCCAGCAGTTTTTGTTAAACAATGAGTTCTTATCCCAGAAGCTAGAGTCTTTGGGTTTATCAAATAGTAGACTACTATAGTCATTGACTATTGTGGTTTGCATATCTAACCTATTCCACTGATACACTACTCTGTTTCTTAGCTAGTACCAAGTAGTTTTGATGATTGCTGCTTTATAATACAATTTAAGATCTGGTACAGCTAGGCCACCTTCCCTTGCATTTAGTTTCATTAGTTCTCTTGATATTCTGGATCTTTTGTTCTTCCAGATGAATTTTGTTATTGTTTTTTCTATTTCCATAAAATAATTTTTGGTAGTTTGATTTGGTAGTTTGACTATATATAAGCAATAATTTGGTAGTTTGGTATGGCACTGAATAAGTAAATGCATTTAGGTAGAATTGTCATTTTTATTTTATTAACTCGGTGTACCCATGAGCAACTGATATTTTTCTGATTATTTAGATCTGACTTTATTTGTGTGAAAAGTGTTTTGTAATTGCGTTCATATAGTTCCGGAGTTTGTTTTGGCAGGTAGACTCCCTCCCTTCTTCTCTTTTATTCTTTCCTTATTTTCTTCCTCCCTTATCTCTCTCTCTCTCTGTCTGTCTCTGTCTCTCTGTCTCTCTCTTTCTCTCTCTTTCTCTCCTGAGTCTACCTCTTTCCAGGCTGAAAGTGCAGCAACAAGTCTTCAGCCAATCTTTGTTTCTGACCTGAACTTGTCTTCCCCTTCTTAGGTACCATGAACAGGCCTACTGCTCCTGAGAGCTCACCCAATTATTGGTGTTGGACTCAGTGCAGACACCTGATCAGCTTCAGCCCTACTGCAGCTCAGAACTCCAGATCTAGAGTGATTCACCAACCTCAGCCTCAGCAGCACCAGGGGCTATGGGTAGGCACCAATATGTTTGACCTCTTTTTAAAAAATAGTTTCTTAATAAATATTCATCTGTTTGAATTGAATTGAATTAGCCATTGTCTCAGGCCTATGGAAGAAGAATCTGGAGGCCCACAAATAGATGTAGACAAGACCCATCTCCCTTTACTCCCAAGGGCATTGGTCAGAAATTAAAAATAAACAGTTAAAAAACTCTGATATTAAAAAAAGTTCCTTCCTTAAAATATTGCACGGGGGACAGGGATAATTAGCAATTATCCTGCACTTTATTATGAGAAGACAGAATTCTAATTAGACTGATTTGAATTCCAAACACCTCCACAGATTGTTTTGGGAATTAAGGTATCAGTTGTATGGGTAATTATGGTCTACTGTTAAATTGCCACCCCCCTCAAAAAAACTGTTAAATTGTCTGTGACGGGCTTAAATTTAGCCCAGACTCATGTCCAACGAAGGCTGGGCAAGTCAACCTAAACAGTCAGGAAACCACTCCAGGACCATGTGCCAAGTGGTAATTAGGGCCTGAGGTGAAGAAAGTTCTACTTGAAACAGCAGTAATCAGCTCACCGGGGAGGGAGTTGGGGTGAGCTCACTCACCCCCAGGAATTCTGACCACCTCTTGCAAAAGGGCCCTGCCTCCCAGCCAATGGTAGTCTGTCCATCAGACCAATTACCTGCCTTGTAATTGGACCTCTTGCAGAAATTCTTGGCGAGGAAGGTGGTTTTTCAGCTGACAGGTTGACAGTCCCTTGAAAGCGTGCACAATAAAGAAATACTCTCCAGCTGAACTGATGCTTAAGTAGCAGGAGTATGGATGAGAATTGAAAAGATGCAGTCCTCAAACATGTTTTCAAACATCCAAATTATTCACCATTGGATAGACCAATCATCTGGGTCTGAAAACTGGATTTTCAACTCTCATTTAGGTATCTGGTTTTATAGCAGCTAGGTGGTATCGTTGATAAGAGTCCTGGATTTGGAGTCAGGAAGACCTGAGCTCAAATCCAGCCTCAGATATTTACCAGCTATGTGACCCTGGGCAAGTCACTTAACTTATTTCAGCCTCAGTTTCCTTATCTATAAAATGGGGGTGACAATGGTATCTAGTTCAAAGAGCTGTTGTAAAGATCAAATAAGATAATCTAGGTAAAGTGCTATGCAAACCTCAAAGCACTATATAAATGCAAGCATTGGAGGCATAACTACATGGTAAGGGCCTCTGAAATAAACATATGCCCTCTAATAAAAATAGTCACAGCTACCTAACTCTTAATAACAATAAACTGGAAATTACCCAGGCTGCACAACAATTGGGAAAAGGTGAAAGAAATTTTGGCAAGTGAACATTATGGAATGTGGCTATGCCATAAAAAATGAAGATGAAAAACACAAAGGAATATGGGAAGACTAATATTGTGATGCAGAGTGAAGGAAACAGGATAAAAATCAGTCATAAGTTAGCATTTTACAGGTGTATTATAAAAAAATGAAATAGATAATTTTGGTTAAGTGAAAATTTTGCAAGAACAAAATTAATATAACTAGAATGAGAAGAAAAGTAGTAGGTGGGGAAAATCTTTGCATTAAATATCTCTGAAGAGATTAAATATAAAAATACTTTAATTGTCTATATATTGGGGATTGAAAAGGCTTCTCATGGGAAAGGGTTAGATCATGGGCATGGAATACTACATAGAACATCAGATTTTTTTTCAATATGTTGGTTAGTTTTGCTGGAAAAGTTTTTTCTTTTTGAAAAAAATTCTTTATTATAAGAGATGGCTTTATGGGAGGAAGTATGCAAAGGGATACAGTGGATAATGTACATGTAGGACACACCTGGATGAGAGAAATAAAAACAAAATATCTCATAAAAATTTGTTTAAAATAAAATAGGAATTGATTAAGCATCTACTATGTGCCAGGCATTGTCCTAGGTGATGGCAATACAAAGACAAAAATGAAATCATCCCTCTCTTCAAGGAGTTACATTTTATTGGGTGTAGACAGGATGTTCATAAACGGGTATATACTGTCTTTTTTACAAAATAAATTCAGGATAAATTTTGGGGAGCATCAGCTAGAAGGATCATGAAAGTCTTTGTATAGAAGATATTTCTTGCACAGAGTTTTTAAAAGAAATAAGGAATTCTAAGAGGCAGAGGTGAGGTTGGAAGTACATTCCAGGCAGGGGGGACAACTAGTACAAAGCACAAAGGTGGGAGATGAGTGTCCTGAGTGAGTAATAACAAGAAGACAATTTGGCTAGATCCCAGAGTGTAGGAAGGGGAATAATATAGAACAGGATTGAAAAGGTAAGTTGGGGACAGATTGTGAAGGGCTTTAAAAGCTAAGCAGAGGAGTTTAGGTATGATTATAAGGGCAATAGTAAACCACTGGAGTTTGCTGAGTAGGGTAATGACATGGTCAGACCCATACTTTAAGAAAATCACTTTGGCAGCTGTGTGGAAAATGGAATGGAATGGGAAGAGACTTGAGGCAGGGAAATCAATTAGGAAGCTATTGCTTTAGTCTAGGGAGGAAGTGATGAGAGTCTGAACAAGGATGGTGGTCATATGAATAGAAAGAAGGTGGTAGAAGAGAGAAATATCATGGAGGTCAAAATGACAAAATTTGATAATTGATGAGATATGTGGGTTGGGAGAGAATGAGGAGTCAAGAATAATGTTAAGGTAGCTGAAAGAAGAGTAGTATTCTAAAACAAAAATGGAGAAGTTCAGAAGGAAAGTGGGATATAGAAGGGAATAGCGTCTAAACTTGGTTGATTTGGAAATAATTAGAATTTTTGACAAATATTTGAGAAACTCCTAAGTACTGTCCCAGGTCATCAACGGTTTTATTGCCTTGCATTCCCAATCTTGATACCCTGGTTAAATAGTTCAGTATTACATGATTCTCTGTTAATATGTAGCGAGTCACTAAAGACAAAGTCTACAGGCAGGTATAAAGTCTCCAACACCTGTCTATGAGAGACTCTCGGGGATAAAATATGTATGAAAAGATAGTTTCTTTCTCTTCTCATCCAAGGAAAAGGGCAAGATTGAAATCTCATTAGAGGTGAGAAGAGAACAATGTGCTTGGTATAAAATGTGTTTTTTCCTTTGGCCAATATGTTTTAAGTGGGAGGGATAGAGACAGAGAGAGACAAAGAAAGAGACAGAGACAGAGAACTGTAAAATCTGGCCACTGATGTTGCTATTACTATGAACCTGAAGGAGAGAGAATTAATAGAGCAAGAAGGTAGAGACTATAGCTGCTCCCTGTCTGCTAGGAGCCACAATGGAGAATCTCCCAAGTGCCACGCCTTCCACTTCACTCTCTTTTTCTTTTCTTTTTTTTAAGGCAATTGGGGTTAAGTGACTTACCCAGAGTCACACAGCTAGTAAGTGTCAAGTGTTTGATCTGAGGACAGATTTGAACTCAGGTCTTCCTGACTTCAGGGCCAGTGTTCTATCCACTGCGCCACCTAACTACTTCACTCTAACTGAGCCTATTTTACATTTTTTGTTTCTTTTGGTCTGTTTGTTTTCTGTATTGGTCAACTGTTTGCAAAAAGATTCTATGAGTCAGCCAACTCTTCTCTCCTTTCTCTCCCCGTACCACTCAGGGTTCTACTCTCACTCAACTCAAACCTCAGGACAGTTTGCATCAAGAGGCTTCTGAACTCTTATCTACCTTACTGCAGATGACCCTAACTCACAGGAAGGACCAGTGATGGCTTTGGAAGCCTTGACATTTGTGCTATGGATCCAATGTTCCTGGTCATCATGGTTGCTGTTTTTCCATCAGATCTATTCTGAACTGTCACTAACATCACCTTCATTGTATGAGTTACACTTTTTAGAGGTAAATTTAATACTGTTTTATGTTTTTATTATTTGCACTAAACACTTCCTCCAGTGTGGCTTATGCTAGATTTATTCCTGAGCTTAGAATCGTTTTGAGATTGCTTTCATGGTAGAAGAATCTTTTTATTTATTTATTTATTCATTTTCTATTTTTATTTTTTTTGTTTTCAACATTTACTTCTACAAGATTTTGAGTTCCAAATTTTCACC
>NW_020954575.1:15456565-15460973 GCF_900497805.2 Vombatus ursinus | reverse complement strand
TTCATTGAATGACCATTTTTCCCCCTGCAGGATTATACTCAGTTTTGCTGGGTAGGTGATTGTTGGTTGTATGGTGGGAGAATCTTTCAAAAAATTTTGAGACTTTGCCACCAAGGGGTGGTATGTGGTAGGAACAGTACCTGTTTCATACAGGATGTTTTCCCTTGAAGAGAAAAAAGGGAAGCCATTCTTTGGTTTTGGATCATCTTTTGTTTTTTTTTTTTCCTTTCTGAAACATGAAAGGGCTAGACTATAGGAAGCTGGTATCAGAGGTTTTGCAGAATTACCACTGAACTGTGGGGAACTTTCTGACCTAGCATGGTTATTGCCATGGTGGGGACCCTTCTAACCTGGCATGGTTATTGCCATAGTGAATGTGGAGATGGGAAGGAGTAACATTTAACTCAATTATATATTTTTTTCTCTTAAGTAAACTTGTTTTTATTTTTATGGCCTACAAGTATCCATCTCACTTCATTCTAAACCCAAGTTTAAGTCACTGGATTGGCCTCCACTAGATAGACCTTGAACCTCTTTCAGGATCCAACTAGAGGGAGAGGGGATTTTTCTCTCTCCACACCTCCTCATGATGTTGCTATGGCAATATCCAATGAAGAGGGAAGATCAGCTGTGGAGTTGAGTTGAATGAGTCAGTGAGTGAGAGGAGTTGAGAGCCTCATGTCTAGACTTGGGATTCTGATCAGGAGATGGTAGACCCCAGAGCTGAGCCTCCCACTATAGTTGAGGTGTGGATTCTAGTTATTTCCAATACCTCATATTAACACTCTGGGTTACCATGTTAGCTAAGCCCAACTCTAGAAGTACCGGTATCTAAATGGTAGAGACCACAGCAAAGCAGGGAAGGAGCAGCAGTCAGACTAGTCTATGGCAGTGCCCTGCAAGACTAAGGCTGATGGGAGCTCGGTGACCTGTAGCATTAATGGTGGGAGCTTTCCCTCCTCTCACATGCCTTGGTCATGTACTCTCTATGTATAGTGCCTCACCACTTATAAACTTAGTGTGTCCACCCTTTCCATTGATTTTGTGTTTATTCATGGGAGAATGCATCTCTGGTTTTTGGAGGAGAGGTTTTGTATTGCTACTGTTCTTACAGTAATGTTTGAGCTAATGATGTCCTCATATTGAGGAAAGTAAAGGTAAACACATCAATAGAGGCTTGTGAGTTAGAATTTTAGGAGTATGGACCAAAAGAGCACCTTGATTCTGAGATATTCATCCCCAAGGGACCCAACTTCACATTCAAGTTAGGTGGAATAACCCAAAGTGGAACTACAATGGTGATGATGATGATGATGATGATGATGATGATGATGATGACGATGATGACATAGCGAGTGAAAGTAATGGGTCCCACATAGATAGAGAGGCCCACATGTTGTGTGGGCCTGTCATTATGTGGCTCAGAGGGAGGCAGAATAGCATCTCCTCCACCCACACCTCTTCTCCAAGGGAGACATTCATTCCTTCCAGGAGGAGAAGCAGAAAGTTGGGGCCAGAGGCCACCACTCTGCTTTTCCCAGAGAAAGGGGGTATGAGCTAGAAGTATATCCATCTGTTCTCTTAAATATTGTTTGTCTAGGCACAGCGCTTCTTAAACTGTGGTCATGACCCCAAAATTTGGCAACAGTGAAAGGTTTCCAAATGCGCAACAACCAAAAATTAATTAAAAATCAAACATGTAATAAATCTGACGTGTTTCTGGCAGTGCTGGCCTGTGTTGCACTGTTACATCGAGCAACTTCACTGCAGCCTTGGTTCTGAACACAAAGCATACTCACTTTGTACGGTGCGTGCCCTGAGGCCATGCAACACCAACAAAAAGCTGCCAAAAAATTGGGAAAAGGAGTCGTGAGTGGAAAAAGTTTAAGAAGCTCTGTCTAGGAGATATGATTTGGTTCCATCTAATTTCTGATTGCTTTGTCATTTCTAGGGGGAAGGGAGACCCAAAACTCTATATCCAAGGCTTGACTCCTTTCCTATCTAATACCATTTCCACAATGAACATATAAAGAGAATAGCAAAGAAGCCCATCTATCCAAATCATAGTAAAAAATAAATCCAAGAAGGTGTACATAGAATACATGCCAGACAATACAGAGTGAAGGAGCTCTCCCGTTGGGGCGAGATATCTCAGCTCAACCAAGAGGGAGCATCCCAGACCTCACTCAACAGGAGCTCCCTGAAGTCTCTAGAGTAACCAGCGGGGGACAGGGAAATGATAGACTGTCAGCTCCTCTCATGTCTTTGCCTTCAGCAACCTGAACTGGGGTTGGCCTCTTCCATCTTCTTTCCTGAAGCTGGAATCCAAGAGCGACTTGAAGTGTGACCTGTCCCAAAGGGGACTGGCCCTGAAGAGTCCTGAAAGGGGGACTCAAAGGGGACTCTGGCTTGGAAGGTCCCAAAAAAGATTGCCAAAGGCTGGAATTCTTTCACTTCTCACTAGCTCTGCCCCTTCCCCTTGCATAGACCAGGGCAACCATCTCCAGCAATAAGGAAAGGGTCCCAAACTAATGGGCTTTGGGACAGGGGTTTGTAGGTTCCTAAAGTGCCCCCTGGGGGAGCACTGGAATGATAGAGGGGTTGGTAATAGTCTCAGGTACAACTGGGGGGCATTGAATAAAAATAAGAGGGCAGCGGAAAAAAAGGAAAGAAGAAAAGATAAGAAAAATTTTGAAAAACATTTGTACATGTTTCATCTGTTGTGTAACAGAGTTGAAGTCATTGTGATTACATTATTTTCCAAATAAACAAACAAAATGCAAGTTATAACCAATTAGTGGTCAAGTCCACCAGCAGGTCTTAACAAGCAAGTGTTGGTAGATGAGTGTATTGTGCATTGTTGGGAAGTACAGCATGCATCAGCAGGAATATGTGCGTGTAATGACTTGTTTACAATACAATGCTATATAGTTACATGACATAATATTGCCATCAAAATTTCAACGCAGGAAAACCCCCACAAATTTACAATAAATTGATCAATTTAATTTGTGTCATTTAAAAAAAATTATGTATTTTTGAAATGATGCAAATTAAAAAAAAATGTTGAAGGGTTAAAAAAAGTAGATTTTCAGGGCAGCACTGAGGAATTTCTTTTAAAAGGAGGCAGTAGGCCAAATAAATTTGAGAACCTCTGGGTTACACTAACCACCACCACCACCACCACTGCCACTGCCATCATAATAAGAGTCACTTTCAAGTATACAAAGCATTGTACATACATTATTGTATACGAACCTCACAGCATCCATGTGAGAAAGTTAGTGCCTAAGGCAGGATTTGAACTCATCTTCCTGACCCTAGGCCCACCGTGCTATCCACTCTACCATTCTCTCAGAATGTGGTGCAAGATTGTGCTTGACAAGAAGAGAGACTTAAAGAAGTTAAAAAAATCATAGGATGCTAGTGCTGAAAGGGACCTCAGAGATTATCTCATCCACCCCCTTCTCATTCGAAAGAGGAGGAAAAATCCTGGAAATTGTTACTCTGGCTGGCTGTCACCTGAGAGAGCTTTTTTTCCCCAAAGCCTGCCAAGAAGCAGGAGTTTGCCAGCAAGGACATCTAATATTACACCAAAACACTTTGCAGGCATGCAGGGCCTATGAAAACTAGACATAGGTCCAAGCTCCCAAAGTTGGAAGCAAATGTTTGAATAAATACTTGGATTAAATTCCCAGACTTGGCATTTTGTGGAGACAGAAGGTGGCTTCCAGAACCAGTACAGAATTACGTGAATGTGGATATATTGTGGGTAAAGTTAGGCTTTCTGACTCCTACCAAGAATTGGTTCCAAAAATCCTCTTCCAGATGATGTCCTGGATTTAATAGAGATGTAACTTAATCTCCTATAGCCATAGATTTAGGATCAATCTCCTAACGATTCCCCAGAGGCACCACAGTATACACAACCATCATGGAAAGAATATTATCTAACTCAGGGCAATGCTGGAGCCAGCTTGAACCAGCTCGAGAGAGCCATTTGTTAAATTTTCAGCATGAGCATTTATAACTCAGGAAGTCAGCAAACATTACAAAACAGGACCTGACTGATTGGGGTTTTTTATTGTCTAGACTTAAAAAGATGATGGAGAAGATGTTAATAATATAAATTGAACTTAAAAGTATATTGTGAGCAATTTTTTAGGAGAGCTGGCTATTAAACATTTATTGGCATACCTCTGGTGATCTTCTTTATTTTACTCTTCTTACTAAGGTAAGGAAATGGATGGCTCCATTTTAGAAAGATTTTTAGCAAGAGTTGAAGCAAAAGGAATTTTCTACCAAATCCTCATTTAATTAGAAAATTCAGTTATCTAGGACTCTCCATTTTTCATGTGAAGAAAACATCTGGGGCATTCTAGTGCACTTCAAGCTCCATCACTTTCTC
>NW_020954575.1:15451024-15456542 GCF_900497805.2 Vombatus ursinus | reverse complement strand
AATGAATGAATGAATGAATGAATGAATGAATGAATGAAGCATTTATTAAGCACTTACTGTATGTAAAAGGGGGTAGGTAGGTGGGTCGGTGGTTACAGTACTGGGCCTGGAGTCAGGAAGACTCATCTTCCAGAGTTCAAATCTGGCCTAAAACACTTACTTGCTGTGCAATCATAGACAAGTCACTTAACCCTGCTTGCCTCAGCTTCCTCTTCTGTCAAATGAGCTGAAGAAGGAAATAGCGAACCACTCCAGTATCTTTGCCAAGAAAAGCCCAAATGGGTTCACAAAGAGTCAGACACGATTGAAGAAAACGAGTGACTGAAACATATGCAAAACACCATGTTAATCTGAGATAGAAACAGAAAAGTAAGACTCTCAGGGGGTTCACATTCTAATGGAGGAGACAGCAGATAAAAAATAATAATAGGGATAAGAGTAGCCCTGCCCCCCAGGGCTGTGATATATACAGTGTTTTTGCAAACTTTTAAGCACACTATATAAATGCTACCTACGATTATTATTATTTTTGTTGTTATTGTTATTATTATTATTAATCTTCAAGTTTTAGAGCCAAATTTAAAGTACCGTTCTGAAACAATGTAGCCCTGATGTATGAATCCTCTCTGCAACATTCTGACAAATGACCATCTAGTTAATGCTTTCAGCCCTGGCAGACACAGAAACCTCTGCCCAGTGCACAACAATATAAGATAAGGAGCTTATAAAGCAAGTTGTGGAGATGATGTGCTGAAGATGAATAATAGTAATAATTATAATAAAAGATAGCAGACTTACAACTAGGGTGGGGAAAACAGCACTTTGTCCCAGGGCACCAGAATTTGAAGGGTGCCAACATAGTGGAAAGTGCATTGGATCTGGAGTCCAAGAACCTGACTGAGGACACAGTCTCTGGGCCTCAGTTTCCTCATATGTAAAATGAAGGGGTTAGGCTAGATGACCTCCAAGGTCATCCTTTCAACAGTTACAAACCAGGTGAGTTGTGCCATCCTGACTTCCCCACTTGTGACAGGAAAAAGTCTTAGTTTTGGCCCTTCAAGGTAAGTGGATGACAGGTGTTGAAGGAGTATTCTAGACCATAAGTGCTGCAGGAATTTCAAAGAAAGGAAAGCTCAAGGGGAACTGGGGTATTCAGGGAAGGTGACAGAGGAGATGGGGCATGAACTGAAATAACTCACTTTGTATAAAGAACTTTAAAGTTTGCAAAGTATTTTCCTCACAGCTATACTATGAAGAAGTGCAAATGTTCTTATTTCCATTTTACAGATGAAGAAGTTGAAGCTCTGAAAAGCTAAGTGACTAACACAAGGTTACAAAGTTAGTGAGTAACTGAGGTGTGATTGGAACCCAGATATTCTAGCTATAGGCCCAGTATTCTTTCCTCTATCCCGGAAGTGGAGAACCTGCAGCCTTGAGGCCACATGTGGTCCTCAAGTGTAGCCCTCTGACTGAATCCAAACTTCACAGAACAAATCCCCTTAATAAAAGGATTTGTTCTGTAATACTTGGACTCAGTCACAAGGCTGCACCCCCAAGGACCTAAAAGGCCACCCCTGCCCTATACCATGCAGTATCTCTTATAGGAAGAATATTGGTGAAATTAGCAGGAAGGGCACTCCGAGAGAGAATGGGATGAGCAAAGGCATGGAGGCATGATCGGTAGACCCTAGACAATAGAACAAATGACCATAGCATCTTAGATCTTCAGAGGATTTTATTATTTGCTCCAATTCCCCCCCATCTTTTTTTTTTTTTTTACAGATGAAGTAACTGAAACCCAGAAAGGGGTTTGCCCAATTTTACTGACTTGCCCAATTTTACATGGTAACAGAATTGGGATTCAAACCCAGGCTTTTTGACAATCAGACTAAGGTTCTTTCCACCCTATCATGCTGCCTCTAATTTGGCTAAAACTATGTTGGAGAATAAAGAGAAGATAGGTTAATAATTAATGGAAGATAGGTCAAAGTCAGACTTAGGGAAGTGTGGGGAGGATTTTGATTATCAGGGTAAGGAGTTTGGGCTTTGTACGGGGGAGCCCCTGAAGGTGTTCAGGGCAGAGCAGTGATATGTGGAAGTCACACACATTTATTTTAAAAACAGTGTTCTGGATGGGAAGTCATGGACAAGACCAGGCTGTCTTTAAATTGGCTCTAGTAAGTGTAGCATGAGTGACTGTTATGGAAGAGCTTCCTGTCTGACCAGCTAATAATAAAGGTGGTTCTGCAAGTTGTATTATGCCCAGGACATCCGCATCATACCCAGCTCTAGTTGCTCTCCTGAGCTTTAGTCACACATCTCCACCTGCTTACTGAATGAATGTGTCACAGCAAGCTCCAACTCAACATGTCAAAAACATGACTCATTGTCTTTCCCCTAAAACCCCCTTCCCAGCAGAACTTCCCTATTTCTACCAAGGTCAACACTGTCCCAGTTTCTTAACCTGAGACATTCTCTCCTCCTCATTCTTCCCACTCCACATTTCCAAACACACACTAGGGCTCCTTTATTCTACCTCCACAACATCTCTTATATCTATCTCCTTTTCTCTGCTCCCATGGCTAAGCCGCTAGTCCAGGCCCTCACCATCCTTCTCCTGGACCTATTGCAGTGGCCTCCCAGTCGGCCTCTAGTCTCTCCTTCGTCGAGCTGCCGCCATGGCTGAAATATGCTTTCTCACTTCCACTTCTTAGAATCCGATGTTTCCTTCAAACCTGAGCTTAAATGCCACCTTCTCCATGAAGTCGTTCATGATCTCCCTAGTTGTTAGTGCCTCTCCCATGGTTATATATGTGTGCACACACATACATATATGTACACATGTGTACACATATAGCTAACATTTATGTAGAGCTTCTTATGTGCCAGGCACTGTGCTAAGTACTTTTCAATTATTATCTCATTTCATTTTCACAACAAATCTGGGAAGTAGGTACTATTATTATCATCATTTTACAGATGAGAAAACTGAGGCAAACAGAGACTAAATGACTTGCCCAGGGTCACACAGCTAGCAAGTGTCTGGCTGGATTTGAACTCCGGTCCTCCTGACTCCAGGCCCAGTGCTCTATCCACTGTGCCACCTAGCTACCCCCTAATCTAGGTTGTAGGGTGGCATGGTGAAAGAGGTTGTTCAGTTGTTCCTATTTGCCCAGCCTTCCAACTATTGACTCATTGACTAGGTGTGTTTCTCTCTCTGCTCTGGGAAATTGTAACAAAAGGATCTCTCTCTTTCTGTACACACACACACACACACACACACACACACATTTAGCTCTAAGCCCCCAGTCAGAAACAGCTATGGACCCAGACAGACTTTGAGATCTCAGCCATGAGGTGCTTGGGGCTTGTTCTGAGTGTTTGGGAGCCAAGAATTAGGTGATATAAGACAGAGGAGAGGTTCCTGAAGGATCAGGAAGCCATCACTGTTAGGAAATAATACTATTCGCATTAGCATGGTATCATGATGTGCTTACTCCTATTTCAACTGGAAAGTCTTTGACTTCCATTCAAAAGTGGGAATAACACTTCGTTCTGTACTTATCTAAGGCCTTTATTATATAATAGTATGTATATAGTTATCTGTACTTGTATCTTACACCTTAATTAGACTGTAAGACCACTGAGGGTAGGAATCATAGTTTATTTAAATTTTCTATCTCCCCTACAGTCCAGCATAGTACCTTTGCACACAATGAGTACTTAAATGTTTGTTGAAATGAAATGAAACCATGGAAGAGGGTGGGGAAGAGGAAAGAAATGAGGAAGAAAGAGTTTTCACCTACACACCCCACCATCCAACTCTGCATCTTCACCCTTTGGGACTGTATCCAGTTCAGTTCAACAAGTATTTGTTAAACACCTATTATGCTCAAAGCACTGGACTAAACACTGGGGATGCAAAACAATCCTTTCCCTAAGGACCTTACATTCTTCTAAGTCAGGGATCCTTAACCAGGGTTCCACACACCTCCAAAGGGTCCATGGATCAGGGGGTCTGTGAACTTGGAGGGGAAAATATTACTTCTTTAATTTCATTAAAGTCTAATTGAAATTTAGCATCTCTTTCAATTATGAATGTAGGCAACAAATCTTATTCTGAAGAGGGGTCCATAGATTTCACCAGACTGCACCCAAGGGGGTCCATGACAATACAGAAATTTAGAATCTGTGTGTTGGGGAGGAATACAGTAGATAAATGTAAAAGTAAGTAAAATATCATTTGAGGAGGTAAAGAGAACTAACAAAGGGGATCAAAGTAGGCTTCCTATAGGAAGTGAGTTTTGAAGGAAGCTCAAGATTCTAAGATATGGAGATGAAGATGGCATGCATTCCAGGCATGGGAAAGAACCAGTGAAAAGGTGTGTAGGAAGGAGATGGGATGCCACCATTTCCATTAGAATTTCTCCCTCATTAGAATACAAGCTCCTTGAGGACAGGGATGCCCTGAGAACAGCAAGTAAGCCAGTTGGACTGGTATGTAAAGTTTGTAAAGGGGAATAGTATGAAGTAAGTCTGAAAGGGTAGGCTACAAACTCACTAGAAGGGCTTTAATATGAAGCTAAAGACTTTGCATTTGATCCTAGAAGCAATAGAGAGTGACTGATGATTCTTGGGCAACATGGGTGAACATTTTTCCTCTTCCTCCTGATTATGTCAGTGGATCTAACACAGGGGATGGCTGAGCCCATCCTCTTTTTTTTTTTTAAAGTGGTTGTTTTTCATTCCATTTTTCTGAATCTCAATTATTATTTTATGGGGAATGGCTGAAGAAACAGTTCTCAGTGAGGATACAACTGCACCAGAATTTTCAGGCAGGGCCACCCCCAAAGGAAATGCTGCATGGAAAGACTTGATCCTTTTTACCATCTTCCAACTCTTCCTCTTGCTTGTCTCTGAGTTTTCTGTCTTAAGGAATCCAAGACGCAGACAGCACAGAATAGCACTTTTTCATTATCATAATTCAAATTACCTGTTTAAGGCGGTCAAATGAAAAAATAGCCGTTCAGCCCCCGCATGTGGCCTGGCAGAGAGAACCTTTCGAAGAGTGTCCTGATTATGAGATGAAGTGGTTGGGCCCTGCCCTCAACCCTGGGCTGACAGACTTCAGGCTCCACGTGCCATGAGCTCATTTCCTGGAGTGTGTATGTGTATATGTGTATGTGTGTGTGTGTGTGTGTGTGTGTGTGTGTGCACGCACGTGCAAGTTTCTATTTCAACCTGGCTCCATACAAACAGGGCAATTTACTGCTACCGAAAGGGGCCCAAATTACATTTGTAACATAGAAAAATATTCTCCTTGCCAGGCCACTCATCTGACTGGGGGTAGGGGGTGGGGAGATAGTAACTCACAAGAGAGCCCCAGCAGAGTCCATTCAAGCAGGTTCAGAGGGAGAAGGGTGGGGTGGGCCCTGCAGAGGAGCATACCTGGACATCCCCCGAGGCAGCCACCTCTGCCTTTGCAATTCCAAAATACCGTCAAGCCTTGACATTCAGA
>NW_020954575.1:15447620-15450990 GCF_900497805.2 Vombatus ursinus | reverse complement strand
GGCTCACCCAGCATGATGGTAGGAAAAGTTTTGTGGCTTCCTTTGAGGGAACAATAAAGAGTCTGGATATGTAGGACAAGAGCATCATGTTGGCCACCCACTCGTGANGGCTCACCCAGCATGATGGTAGGAAAAGTTTTGTGGCTTCCTTTGAGGGAACAATAAAGAGCCTGGATATGTAGGACAAGAGCATCATGTTGGCCACCCACTCGTGCACCCTTAGAATCACGTTTGCAAGCAGTTATCACTTGGAGATCTGCAAGGGAATTTAAGAATCAGCTGGTCCAACTCTGACCCCATTTTACAGATAAGAAAACTGAGGCAAGATGCAGCATGATATAGTAACTCTGGAGTCAGGGGACATGGGTTCAAATCCCACCTCTGATGATCACTACCTGTGGAATGTTAGGCAAGTCCCTTCTCCTACCTTGGCCTCAGTTTCCTCTTCTGTGAAATGGGAGGGGGGGGTTACATTTGATAGTCTCTATGCTGCCAGGATCTTGTGGTTTGACCACAGCTCCTTCTGCTAAACCACATTGGGATTAGTCTTGAAAGGAAGAACTGAAAGAAACATCAGCAACTAACACATCCAACCTGTTTATTTTACAGAAGAGGAAACTGAGGCCCAGGAAAGTGAAAGAACTTGCCCAAATTCACACAGGTAGTAAGCAGCAGAGGCAGGATTCGAACTCCAGAGGGCAAGTAGGTGGTACCATAGTGCATGGAGTGCTGTGCCTGAAGTCACTCGTGTTTGTGAATTCAAATCCAGCCTCAGACACTTACTAGCTGTTTGACCCCGGGCAAGTCACTTCACCCTGTTTGCCTCAGTTTCCTCACCTGTCAAATGGGCTGGAGAAGGAAATGGCAAACCTCTCCAATATCTTTGCCAAGAAAACCCCAAATAGGGCCATGAAAGTTGTACGTGACTGAAACAAGTCAACGACCTCTGACTCCAGAGTCCAGCTCTTTCTGGCTGATGCCAGCTTGACCCTAACAAATGCCTTCAAGCTCTCTGAAGACAGCTTTCTAGTCCATATGTCTGTCTCACTTTCTTCTGAATCTGTCCCTCCAACTCATCTCCAGGAAACCATCCCTGATAAACCCCATTTAATTCCCATCCCTCCTTAACACCCACTAATCCAGAAGTCACATTTCTAGCAACTGCAATGCTTCAGAAGAGAGCCCCGAACTTGGAAATGAGTAAGAAAAAAAGACCTCAGGCCAGCTGAAATTGCTGCCAGAGTCACTGCATGAAAGCCATACACTTTACTCCTTAGGCCTGCACTCCTAGCCTGGGTGACTCATTTAGCATAGCATGTTTAATAAATTAAGTTATCTAGCTTCCTAACTTCAAGTAGATTAAAACCAGCAAAATGGGAGGAAGGTCCTGGAGGAAGGGAGAAGAAGTAGAAGTGACAGCTGAAAGCTAAATTGTTGTTCACCCTTTGTTTTTGAAGAGGACCGATGACATCACAGGTCTGTCTTGACTGGCGAGTGAATTGGATTTAAGTGAGGCAGAGTTGTGCAAAGTCATCAGCCTCACTTTCTCTTCCAGTCATCAAAGTCCAGTGGCAGGACAAAAGTCAGGATAGCTGGTGATGGCCTAGGATGCAGTGGATGACCTTGGTGTCTTCGCTGTCTGACCAAGCTAAACGCCCCAGAGCTCCTGCTTCAGCCGCCTTTATGGCCATTGGATCTGATTGTTCTCACCTGCCCATTCCACTAGGTAACATCTTCACATGCTTGGGGTAGCCATCCCTCTAACTCGCCTATGGGTCTGAGGCCTATAGGTTACCCACAACCTGGTTTAGTCTGTCCGCCAGGCTGGTTTTACTGTGGTGTGGCCAATGTGTGTGCTACAGCATCTTGGAGTCACAGGTGTGTCACTCTCACCAGAGAGCTAAATTAAAGCCTGACCTGGAGAGGAGACAGAGAATCTCAAAAGTAGACATAGAATTAAGTAATGGCACCATATTGTTAGTAACCAGCATTCATAATGATGTCCTCAGGAAAAGGTAAAATTCACCAAAAAAAATTTGGCAGCTTTTTGGCTTTGAGGTTTCTTCCAATTCTCCCATGTCCTTTGTTCTAAGATTTCTTCTAGCTCTAACCTTCTGTTTGATTTTATGCTCTGTTTAGATTTCTATTTCTTAGTAGATTGCTTTGGAAATTTTCTTAGGCTTGGGGTCTGCTTGGTTTTTGTGAGTCTCAAATGAGATGTTGTTGTCCAATAGTTTCAGTTGTGTCCAGTCAATAAACCAACAGGTGCTATATGATACGGACAGCTAAGTGGTGCAGTGGTTAGAGCATGAGGCCTAGAGTCAAGAAGATCTGAGTTGAAATCCAGCCTCAGACACTAGCTGTGTGGCCCTGGGCAAGTCACTTAACTCTTGTTTCCCTCAGTTTCTGAATCTATAAAATGATTTGGAGAAGAAAATGGCAAACAACTCCAGTATCTTTACCAAGAAAACCCCAAATGGGGTCATAACACCAATGAACAACAGCAATAACAAAGGTGTTACATAAATGCTCATTCCTTTCCCTTTCCTTGCTACAACATCCTCCCTAAAGAATGGACCTCTTGGGGCAGCTAGGTGTCGAAGTGGAAAGAGTTTCAGCTTTGTAGTCAGGAGGACCTGAGTTCAAATGTGACCTCAGACACTTGACACTTATTAGATGTGTGACCAGGGGCAAGTCACTTAACCCTGATTGCCTCACCAAAAAACAAAAACAAAAGAACGGACATTTAGTCTCTTCTAAGATGACAAACTTTCCCCCCTCCTAAGGCAGCCCGTACTACTTTTTGAAAAATAGCTCTTTTTTATTACTAAAACTTAATACACAATAAGAAAAGAAAAAGAAACATATTATAAACTTAAATACAAAAGAAAAAAGAAAAAAAGCATGTCATGCGCACAGTAGAACATGAGAGGATTCAAAATATATAGCAATAAATTTCCATTTCAAGAAAGCCTATATAATAAATGCTATGTGCTGTGTTGAGAGCTGTCCATCTTTTCTGTCTTCTGTTTTTCTATCACTGGCCTCTCCCAGAGAGCTATCTCTTGTGCTTATTCTTCTTTGGAATAGCTCTGATTATTAGGAAATTTTTCCTTGCTTCACGCTGGTTTCACCCACTGCAGTCTTCACCAGCTGTACCCAGTCCTTCCCTCTGTGACCAAGTAGAACAGGTCTAACCCTCTTCTATATGATGGCCCTTCAGATATTTAAAGACAGAAGTCCTTTGTTTCCCCACTCCCTTCATCTTCTATTCTCCGGGCTAAACATTTTCATTTCCTTCAAAAGATTTTGCTATAGCCTGGTCTCCAGTTCTCCTCACCAACCTGGTCTTCTCTGTGTGCCATATTAT
>NW_020954575.1:15423202-15447589 GCF_900497805.2 Vombatus ursinus | reverse complement strand
ACACACACACACACACACACACACACACACACACACACCAATAGACTCTAAGGTCTTTGAGGACAAGGACATCATAGTTCTGGGTTTTTTTTTTTAAATCTTTATATCTCTATCACCCAGCCCAGCACTGGCACTTATTAGGCAATTAATAAATATTTGCTGTTTGTTTTTGACTAATGCATAAATGCCTAATAAAGGGTAATCAAAGTGCTAAGTGAGGTCCAAGGGGGAAAGATAACCAGTTGGGAGGAAATCCAACAGCACCTGATTACAAAACTCTACAAACAGTGAGTGCTCAATAAATACTGCTGACTGGTTTCAGGAAATAAAACAGCATTCTCAAAGTGGAGTTCATGGACCCCTTGAGAGCCTTTCAAGGAATCTGCAAGGTCAAGACTATTTTCATAATAACACTAAGATATTAATGCCCATTAAGATGTTATTTCATTGTCATTTTTCATTTGTGTCTGTTTGTGACCCCATTTGGAGTTTTCTTGGCAAAAATATTGGAGAGGTTTTCCATTTCCTTCTCTAGCACATTTTACAGATGAGGAAACTGAGGCAAACAGGATTAAATGACTTGCCCAGGGTCACACAACTAGTGAGTGAACTCATGAAGAGGAGTCTTTCTGGCTCCAGATCCAGTGCTCTAGCCACTTCACCACCTAGCTGACTGCCTATTAAGCTATCATTCTCTTTTTCAACTATCTGTGTGAAGTGAGATTTCCTTTATATACTTCAACCAAAACAACATATCACAACAGTTTGAATGCAGAAGTAGATAAGAGAATCCAGTTGTCTTCTATTAAGCCAGATATTAAAGAGATTTGTAAAACATGTAAACGATGCTATTCTTCTCAATAATTTTTTTTGTTTTGGAAAATATAGTTATTTTCATTAAAATATGTCATTCTGTTAACATACGATAATTTGTCATTCACATTTTAATTAATTAATATTTTACAATTTTATCTTTTAAAATCTCAAATGTGGTTAATATCGATAGATATTACCCACATAAACAAAAGCTCATTGAGGCCTTCAATAATTTTCAAGGGCATAATGGGATATCGAGACTAAAAAGTTTGAGAACTGCTGATTTTACTAAAAACTTTCAAAATCTTCTTTTTCTTACTTTGCTTTGAATTAAATCTAGGGGTTAGTATCTTCAGTTAAATGGAATTTTCCACTTTACTTTTTTTTAATTATTTTTTGGCAATTGGGGTTAAGTGACTTGCCCAGGGTCACACAGCTAGTAAGTGTCAAGTGTTTGGTCTGAGGCTGAATTTGAACTCAGGTCCTCCTGATTCCAAGGCCAGAGCTCTATTCACTGCACCACCTAGCTGCCCCTCTGCTTTACTTCTTAACCTCTTCCTTCAACTATTTTCATTCTGCTGATATCTACTAGATTTTTCCTTCTATTTGTCCAACAACTCAGGGACTAGGAAAGGCTTTAGGCAAAATTATTTGGCAGGCTTGGTGTTAGAACCCTCGTGCATCCACCTCTCAGCTTCTCCTTCCCAGAAATCTGTCTTCCAGAGAAATCTGCTCTTGGGGAAGTAACATAGTAGTCATAAACACTTTAGTGTGAATAATTATTGGTGCCTATGTTGACCCTCCCAAAGGAATTTCTTTTTTTAAGTCACCTCAAAAGTGGACTAAAAGGCTTGCTTCCCAATTTAAAAAATTCAAAAGCATGGCCAGTAGAATAAGCATAGATTTACTGTATACAGTGTGGGCCCTATGTGCCATCATGCCCATGTCCTATGCATCCCTCTGGTAGGTAGGTTATCATATTAATTAACATTATTTTATATTTATGTTCCACTTTATATAAAATGCTTTCCTAGAGGCAGCTAGGTGGTGCAGTGACTAGAACACTAGGCCTGGAGTCAGGAAGACCTGAATTAAAATCCAGCCTCAGCCACTTACTAGCTGTGTGACCCTGGGTCACTTCTACCTGCCTCAGTTCCCTCAACTGAAAAATGGGGATAATAATAGCACCTACCTCCCAGAGTTGTGAGGATCAAATGATATAATATTTGTCAAGCACTCAGCACAGGGCCTGGCACATGGTATTATTAATTCACGCTTGGTTTCTTCCTTCTTTCAACACTCCCATGAGGAGGGTGGTGCAAGCATTATTATCCCCTCTCTGAAGATGAGGAAACCGAGGCTTAGGGGGGTTAAGTAACTTGCTAGTAGTCTCACAGATGTTCTGTGTTGGAGCCAGGATCCAAACCCAAATGTCTTTGCCCCAAGTCCAGTGTTTTCCATGACCCCCCATGCTTTTCACAAAGTCTTTTTTATTTAGACACAAATGGCCACCTCTGCCCCCCACCGCCATGTATAAAGCTAGCCCCACTGCAACTGTTGTGTTCTAGTGGGCATTTTCAGAAAAGGCTGGCCAAGTTGGAATATTGCCAGCATCTCATTCTACTGTAGCTGAGGAAGCGAAATGTGGAAACGTGCCATGTCTAAAATGCTCAAGCATCTACTTCGAGGAGTTTAAAGGGCCAACACAGCTATAAACTTTAAGTGTTTTTCAAAATGGGGGAAATGATCTCTTCCCTCCTCTCAATTGTCTTAGAGCTTTGGCTGGTGTTCTCATCTACACTTACCACATGGACTGGGTTAAACCAGGCCATCAGGACCTGGGGTGGCATGTGGTGCTGGGATTTACTTAGATAGAATCTGCCCCACTCCAAGCAACATTGCTTAGGGAGAATAGAAACATGGCCATGACTGGGAGATCACTCCTTTGCTCTCCCATCTTCGAGAATGAGTATTGGGGTTGGAATTGTAGCTATCTATTTGTTGATGCTCAGTCATATCCGACTCTTTGTGACCCCATTTAAGGTTTCTTGACGAAGATACTAGAGTGGTTTGCCATTTCCTTCTCCAGCTCATTTTACAGATGAGGAGACTGAGGCAAACAGGGTTAAGTAACTTGCCCAGGGTCACTCAGCTAGTAAGTGTCTGAAGCCAGATTTGAACTCAGGTCTTCCTGACTCCAGGCCCTGTGTTCTGTACCATCTAGCTGCCCCTGAAGGATAATAGACCCCTTCACCAAATATTCCTCTTACCTCCTTGACAAGCTTCTCATATTCCCAGGTTGGGAACACCTTCAGTAGAGTATAAGCAACTTGATAGCAAGGACTGTTCTGTCTTTGTATTCTGAGCACCTACCACAATGCCTTGTACTTTGTAGGTGGTTAATAATTGCTTGTTGGGATGTTTATCTCCCCTATGTAGCTAGGTGATACAGAGGATAGAGTGGTGGGTCTAAAGTCAAGAAGACCTGAGTTGAAATCCTACCTCAGACACTTACTAACTGTGTGACCCTGGGCAAGTCATTTGACCTCTGGACCTCATATTCCTCATCTGTAAAATGAAAAGGGAGGCAGCTAGATGGTGAAGTGGATAGAGAACTAGCCCTGGAGTCAGGAAGACCTGAGTTCAAATCTGACCTCCAATATTTGACACTTACTAGCTGTGTGACCCTGGGCAAGTCACTTAACCTCACTGCCTTGCCCCTCCCCCCCCCCAAAATGAAAGGGTTGGATTCAATGGCCCCTTCCAGCTTGAAATCTATGATCCTCTGACATTAGACTGTAAATTCCTCGAGGGCAGGCACTCTGTCTTATCCTTCTCAGTCACAAATAAATGCCTAATGAGGAAGGAAGGAAATGGGTTGGGGGAGGGTGCAAGGGAAGTGTGAGGGGGTAGGGGTATGGCTGCCTGTTTCATTAGTTCAGATTTGGGATATTCAGTGTCTCCTGTGTTAGAAGCAACACACAGTTATAGCTATGAACACCTCAGTGTGTTTCTTAAGTCCTAGCAAGACCCTGGCTTCAGTATCTTTACTGGGTGCTGAAAAATCCCCATTGGGAACTGGTTAATTGACAGAGCAGACAGCCTCATTGGAAAAGTTCATTATCCACCCCTTCTCTGCCGATCCCAGGCCCGAAAACAAAACAAAAACTCCAACGGCCACCCTATCCTCCCCGGAGACTTAAGGGGTACAGAAAACCCTCGTACACACTGTTGCTGCTGCTGCTGCAGCCCAGAAAAGGAAATAAGAGTGGTCTTTGAACTACAGAAAAACAACCTGGGACTGACGACACCTGCAGTCCAGTAAGATTGATGGATAAACTTTTAATTTATTTGGGCGGCTTGTGTTTGGAGGGTCTCTCTAGACACCGACCCCCCACACCCCTCAGTCCCACCCCAACCTCTGATTTTGCTAATGATAAATGACAAGACGTGGACAGTTATTAATTAAACTGTCCATAGTAATAAGGCCTGAGAATGTTATCCAGCAGAAGAAATGTATGGCATTCCTTCCCACCCATTCCCTCCTCCTTTCACCTCCCCCTCACACCATCCCATGGGCAGGAGGCCCCATTCAGCTCCCTGGCCCAGCAGAGGCCCAACTCATCCAGCAATATCCTCACACACCTTGGCTACCTAGTAACTGTCTGGATTCAAGGCCTGAGAAATGGAAATCTCTCCTGGGGCCTGCATAGTAATTAGCCTCCTAGCATTCTTGAGGCAGGGAAATGTTTCTCTTGGGACATTCCCACAGGCCCTGTGTAATGCCAGGCTTAGCCCCATGAGGCTGGGCTGATTATGAAGGGATTTTCACAGTTAGCTCTAGCTGCGGATCATGGAGATGGGGATGAGGGCATTTTTACTTACCATTTGGGATTTTTGACATAAAGCATGTTATACTTCATTCCTCAGGGTTCCCAGAGAAAAAAATAGATCAAAACAAAACAACCCACAAATACCAATGTAGCTCCTTGGCCACCACCCCTGACTCAACTCCAAGTTGTAATTGTTGTTCGTCCTTCATTCTTAAAGAGGACCAATGACGTAAGGAGGGTTGACTTGCAGGTGAGTTGGATTTAAGCGAGGCAGAGTTGTGCAAAGTCATCAGCCTCACTCTCTCCTCCAGAGACATCTGAGTTGGAGGTACTCTACGGGTACTGCATTCACTAAAAATGAAATCTCTTGAGCCCCCACTGATTTGTTTACCTTTCCTCTAATCAGCCAGAAGACACAACTAGTTGAGAGCAAAGGCATTAATGAAATAAGAACATTTACAATAGAAACTCTTCATGAACTTAGGATAGATTCTCCCATAAACAAACAAACAAACAAACAAATGAATGAATGAGTAGATGAATGAATGAATGAATGAACCATCACTGTGGAGAGTGAGCATGCACAGAACATATATGAGGGGCACACAGGAAGGGGTGATTCACAGTTTAACACTGTAGGACCACTGATGTCTTTTGCTAATGTTATGGTCCTATTCCCATTGGCCCCGCACTTGGCTAGGTGTGGTGTCTCTGTTGAGTACGTTACTCCCTAGATCCCCATCATGTGGTGGTGGGTGTGTCAATTCTTGCTGGTGCCCCAGTGACTTCTGGGAATGTGGTCTCTGCTGGTACATTACTTTGCTGGTGCCACACATGGCCTCTGCTAAGCATTATTTCATGCTTCTGGCTCTTGGGCTCATCCCTTCAGAGCCTCACAAGTCATCTTAGCTCTAGTCTGCTCAGTTATGGTGTCTAGACCCCTCCCTGATAGGCACAGACCGACAGCTCTTTAGCCATAGCCGCCACATACAGCTAACAAAAACTAGGCAGTGTACCTAGACTAAAATTAAGTTGTTGTCCTCCCTATTCCTGGGCAGAGACCAAATCATCGTACTATCTAACTTAGAGTCAGACTTTACCTGAATCCTCTTTATATCAGTAGGGAAATTAATTTGACCCAAAACAAAAAGACCAGCTAAGGAATCACTCACCTAGCCTGCATTCCTGTCTCTATTAGGTATAGCTGCCAGTAATAAACTCTGATTGCCTTGGTGTTGTGTTTTGGCCATTAGTAAAATTTCAATCTCTTTAGATAAATTCTGGCAAATCACCTGGACTTAACAATTTGATAGATTATAATTTTATCAGTGTGGGTAGCCCTTCTTTCAATATATGCCATAACCCTTCTTTTTCCTCATGGGTCATCTTGTTTCTACCTCCTGTTCATACTCAGAGCCTTTCCAGCTTTGAAAGACTTGCCAAGGGGCAGCTACGTGATACAGTAGATAGAATTTCAGCCTTGGAGTCAGGAGGACTTGAGTTCAAATCCGACCTCAGACACTTGATACTCACTAGCTGTGTGACCCTGGGCAAGTCACTTAACCCCAATTGCCTCGCCAAAAAAAAAAAAAGAAAGAAAGAAGGAAAGACTTGCCAATTTACATTCCATTGTCACAGCCTGTGAGAGCCCTGGGTCATGTCCATTGAACAGATACTCTGTGGAGGGGTTGGGGAAGGTAATAAGTTTTATTTTGGATATATTGAGTCTGAGGTACCTATGGAACATCCAGAAGGAAATTGCTGTACAGCAAGCAATGAGGTTAAGGATGGATTTATAGATATGGAAAAGAGATTACACTTGAAAGTATGGAAAGAGTTGAGATTGCCAAAGGAAAGAATATTACATCAGGGGTTCTTTTCTGCATCACAACCTCCTTGGGCAGCCTGATGAAGCCTATGGACTCCTCAGAACAATGTTTTTTAAACACATAAAATAAAAAGATTACAAACAAAACCAAGTCTGTTCAAATACAGTTATTAAAATGCTCACGGGTCCTAAGTTATACCCTTAATGTAGAAAGAAAAAAGATAGGGTTCAGCACAGAACCCTGAGGGCACCTATGATGATAAGACATTAGGAGATAGATGATAATCCACCAAAGGGGATTACAAAAGTATAGTCTGAAACATAGGAGGAAAACCAGAGGGGAGCAGAGACCCAGAAGCTAGAGATGGAGAAACTTTCTGGGGAAGTGGGTGGTCAACAGTGTCAAGAGTTACACAGAGGGAGTTCAAATCTGGCCTCAGACATTTACTATCTGTGTGACCCTGAACAGGTCATTTGACCCTGTGTGCCTCAGCTCCTCATCTGTAAAATGATTTAGTACTTTTAGTCATATCTGACTCTTCATGACCCCTTTTGGGGTGTTCTTGGCAAAGATATTGGAATTTTTTTTAATTTTACAGATGAGGAAACTGAGGCAAGCAGGGTTAAGTGACTTGCCCAGGGTCACATAGCTAGTGAGTATCTGAGGCTAGATTTTAACTCAGGAAGAAGAGTCTTCCTGACTCAAAGCCTGGCACTCTACCCACTGTATCACCCAGCTGGCCTAAAAGTGGCTGGAGGAGGAGGGAGGTGAGGGGGAAGGAAGAGATCATGATTGGAGTGGTTCTGATTTTTCTGTCCAAGATTACTAGAGGTGGCTGAGGCCCATAAAACAATTAGAATTCCATAATTGTCAGAGAAGAATGTGATCAGTCACACTTGAAAGCCAACCCACTTTCCCCAGCTGCGGACCAATCTTATCACCTGAGGATTACTCCTATTTCCCAATGAGGAAGTAATAGGGAAGAGCCAAGTTAACACTTAAGCAACCACCTCATTAAAATGTCTACCAACCAGAATTGTCTTATCTTTGCAAGGGAGGTTTAAATGATGTGTTGTCAGGCCCATCAGAAGGAAAACACAACTAGGTTTAAAAGGCCTGGTAGGGTGGAGGTGATTGTGTGGCCCCTCATCCCTCTGTGCATTGGACAGATTCAGGCCCAGTTTGGCTTGGCCAGGGCCAGGAACTTCTACCGGTGCTACTACGTGGGGTACAAGGGCAAGTTTAGCCACGAGTTCTCAGAGTTCAAGTTTCGGACGCACGGAAGACTGAGGTATGCCAACAACAGCAATTACAAAAATGACGGGATGATAAGAAAAGAGGCTTATGTCCACAAAAGAGTGACGGAGGAACTGAAGGGAATCATCAATGACAGGGAGGTAACAAAAGAAGATGATGCTTTGTGGCCTCTGCCTGATGGAGTTGGCTGGTAGGAGCTTGAAACTGTGACTGGAGACAAACACATTTCTTTTACTACATCCAAAAATCGGCTCCTTTATTGATGTGAACCAGCCCAAGGATCCCAAAGGTTTGCAAGTGTTTTATTACCTGGTCCAGGACCTGAAGCGTTTAGTCTTCAGTCTTATTGGCTTGAATTTCAAGATTAATCCCATTTGGCTGGGGGTTTTTAACTTTTTCTGTGTGCTTGAGTGGTGGCATTTTTCATTCCCAATGTCAGAAGACTTTTGTGTAAGCTAGGAAAATATTTTTAATGTGCTGTGTAAGTGATTGTCTTTAATAAATACGTAGGCCAATTAAAAAAAAAAGACAGGACCTGTCAGCCCTCACTCAGGGTCTTTGAAAGAGACCATTGAACCAATCTATTGGTTATTGCCAGCCTATCTAATAAATTGATCAGGGGCCATCTCCAGTCATCCTGATCTATATCTTGCCGCTGAACCCAGATGGCTCCGGAGGAGAAAGTGAGGCTGGTGACTTTGCACAGCTCTGCCTCACTCTGATCCAATTTACTTTCAAGTCATGGCACCATCCTCCTGATGTCATGATCCTCTTTGAGAATGAAGTACAAACAACAATAATAAATTGGTCATGCTCGGATCTCTGGCTTTTCTGAGGCGGCCAGTTACCCATTTTATTAACAGTTAGACACATCACTGTTAATAAATTGTTGTCTTGCCCAGAAAACTTGCCTCAATTTACCTTTGTTACATTTTTACTCGCCACATCACCATCCTCTATGACTCTTTTAACTAGAGTGACTCTCTCTGGTCACCGCTCCCATATATGTACAGGAAGGAAGGAAACCAGCATTTATTAAGTACCTATTAAGTGGTGGAAACATGCTAATAGCTTTAGAAATACCTGGGTTCAGATCTAGCCTGTGACACTAACACTACTAGTGTGACTTTGGGCAAGTCATTTAATCTGCTTGGTTCTCAGCTTCCTCTTCTGTAAAATGAGAGGATAGGATTAGACGACCTCTGAAGTCTCTTCCAGCTCTAAATCTGATATCTGTGATACACGTATATCTATGTACAGAAGTGTCTGTATGTACAGCTATTTTTGCAGTAGTGGTACAAACAAAACCACGTTTTAATTAATATTATCATAACCGGATATGGATATAAGTCTGTTGATTGAAGAAGCCCATGTGGAAATATATTAAAAGAGTTCCTATCCATCTAGCTAATCTGTTTAATGAAAATGTTGTCTTTGGTGTTGTATTTATATAGTAATTGTATTTGAAGACCTAAAGGGTGTTAAGTGATTTTAATAAACTTTTATATATTAAAAAAAGTTACACAGAGGTCAAAGAAGAAGAGGATTGAGGAAACATCATTTAATTTAGCAGTTAAGAGATTGTTGGTATCCTTGCACAAAATGGTTTCAGTTGAAAGGTGGGTTGGGAACCAGTTTGCAAGGAACTGAGAAGTGAGTTTATGGTAATGCAGGTGAGCTGAGATCCATTAATTGGAGGTTTGCCTGTGTTTCTTGAAATCCCTAAATTTGACTAAAAGGTGGGGAAATAGAGATAGTGGAGAGGAGTCTTTGTAGGAATCTGTCAGTAAAAGGACAGAAGACAATGGCTTGTCTTGAATGAATGAGGTTTTTTTTTTTAATGAAGTAAATTATCAAGAACTTAAGGTCAACAAAATGACCAGCCACAATCCCAGAAGACCAATGATGAATCACCATGCTACCCACCTCCTGACACAGAAGTGACTCGGAGCAGAATAAGACGGTTATTTTTTGTAAGTGGTCAATGCAAGAATTTGTTTTGCTTGACTATGCATATTTATTATAACAGTTTTGTTTCTCTTCTTCCCCCCCCCCCATGGTGGCGGAGAGGTGGAATTGAGAGAAGATAGAGCTTTGTTAATAAAAAAATGTGATTTAATTTATTTTTTTTAAAAAGAATGGGGTAGACCTGAGCATGTTTGTAGGCAGTGATAGAGACAGTATAAAGGGAAAAATTGAAGATGAGAAAAAGAATGATTAATTGGGCAAGTTCTTGTTGTTGTGATGGTGGTGGTGGTGGTGCAGTGGATAAAGTGCCAGCCTAGAGTCAGGATGACCCATCTTCCTAAGTTCAAATCTGGCCTCAGACACTTACTAGCTGTGTGACCCTGGGCAAGTCATTTAACCTGCTTGCAAGCTCTTGGAGGACAAAGGAGAAGGAGGAATTGTGGACAAATGTAGAGGGACTGACTTGGTAAGTAATAGGGTCCTATCTTCCCCAGAGACAGCAATAAAGGAGAAAAGGGATCGGTAAGGAGAAAGATACTGAGATGGAGGATGGAGGTGACATACCTAATGGCAAACGGCCTCTATTTTCTCACTAAAAGAAGAGGCAAGGTCCTGGGGTGGGGGTGGGGGGAAGGTAGAGTGAGTAAAAGTACTAGAGGTGTGAGGAGAGAAGTGAAAGTTTAGAACAGCCATTGAGAGCAGGAAAGTAGAGACTTAATCAAAGAAAGATTAAAGGATTACTGTGCAGCAATGAGAATTTGAGATTAGATAGCAGAGAATTTGTTATGGACTCAGTATAGTGATTATCTCTTTCAGCAACATTCAGCTGGCACATATCAGCTCCTGAGTACAAATGGAGAAGATAAATAATAGGGCTGATCCTTTGAAGACTATTAATTGATAAGGTGTGAATGGCAATTGGACAGAAGGGAAAGAATCAAGGGTGGAGGACAATATATAATTAAACTAGTCAACTCTCAAATCGAGACTATTATTGTTGATTGTTGTTTGTCCTTCATTCTCAAAGAGGACCATGACATCAGGAAGGAGATACCATAAAATTGGATTTAAGTGAGGGAGGGCTATGCAAATTCACCAGTCTTACTTTCTCCTCTGGAGCCATCTGGGTCCAGTGGCAAGATTTAGATCAGGATGACTGGAGATGGCCCTGCCAAGCAAGAGTATTAAAGAAGAAGAGGAAGAGAAGAATAAGGGTAATTGATTGGAAGAATAAGAAGATGTAAAAGAATGTGGAATTTCAATGAGGACAAAGATTAGATTTAGGGTGAATGAGGAAAACAGAGGATTAGGAGGGAGGACAGAAGGTTGTGATCAGAGAGAATTTCAGAGTTCAGAACAATGGGGGTAGTAGCACAGTTATGGGTGATGCTGTCTCACTGCTTCCATATTTTTTTTTTTCTGCACTTAATCACTGAGACATGGCTCCTTCCTGGGTTTCCCTGGCCACCCTTTCCTGCCTTGATTGGTCTTTCCCCCATACCACTCCCCACCTCCAGCTCAGTGGTTGTGGTGGAAGAGTTGGGACATTCCTTGCCACTTCTAGGATCTCCCTCCAGCCCTAAGTAACCTCTTCTCCTTTGAGGTTCACTCAATCTATATTTATCATTCAATATTGTGTTGCCTTTCAATCTCCAAGACAGTCTTTTCTTTTCTTTTTTTTTTTAAGGCAATTGGGGTTAAGTGACTTGCCCAGGGTCACACAGCTAGTAAGTATCAAGTGTTTTGTCTGAGGCCAGATTTGAACTCAGGTCCTCCTGACTTCAGGGCCAGTGTTCTATCCACTGTGCCACCTAGCTGTTCCGACGCTCTCTTTTCACAAGGGGTTCAGTGCCTGACTCATTCTTTCCTGCCCCCACATTAGGGAATTTCAACATATATATGGAGACTCCCTCAAAAACCCTAACTTCTCTTAAGTTATTCGTTTCCCATGATATTCCTCCACCCACCTCAGCTATACAAAGAGACTGTTACACCCTTAATCTTGCCATTCCCGACAACATTCCAAGTTCAGGATTTCTGAAATTCCTTTATCTTATAATCTGTTATCGTTCCACACAACCTCATCACCATGCAGCTAACTCAAGCCTTGACTGCCACCACCTCCCTCATCCTCCTTTCCCCTCTGATTGGAGAACTGGAGAGGGAAATATCAAACTTCTCCCAATACCTTCCTTTATATAAGGAAACTAGACTTCTGGGCACACTTCTACTATGTATCTATTTCTCTGCCTGGTTTCAACTCCATGGAACAAGAGGACCTCCCCATTCTAGGAGTCCCCTGATGTCCCCACCACCACTTTCCTGCCTCCTTTTGTGTCTTTTTTGTCCCCATTAGATTGTAACCTCCTTGAGGGCAAGAACTGTCTTCCTTTTTGTTAATTGTATAGCTAGTGCTTAGCACAGTATCTGACACAGTAAGGGCTTAATAACTGTTTATTGGATTGGAATGGAACTTCAAACTGGGTCCTCACTGCTGCAAGGCAATTTTTTACACATCCCTAATTAACTCACTATCTCATTTATCTCATCAGCTTTTCCAAGTGTTTTCATCCTTTCTCAACTTTTCCATGGCTCCCCCTCCCCCAATTTTCTCATTGCCCCACATTTTAATAAAAAAAAGTAAGGCCATTTTTGGAAAGCTCCTTCTTAATCAGCTCTTTTTCTTCTCATCACTCAGATGCCTCCAGATGTCCTCTCTGGAGGACAGAGAGGGCTCTCTTTTCAAAGACTCCAGGGCTTGCTTGGGTAGTAGCTGTGGGTAATTATCCTTATGTGTATAGGTAGCCCAAACTTTTTGCCATTCAGATACATGGCAGTGATATGTCTTGTTTCCCTTAGTAACCTTAGTAAGCTCTTCGAGGGCTCAGACTATTTTATTTTTGCCTTTGTATACCTACTACTGAGCCCATTGCTTTTTGAATGGAATTGTTTTCAGTAACTATTCCAGCAGAGATGCTCCTAAAATCTTCTCTTCTCCAGGGATCAGGTGAGAAGACTGATGGCCTGGTATTCAGGCTTTGTATTCCAGCTCTAAATTCCTGCCAGAGAAGTTCATTTTATCATTTTTTTTGGTAACTCCGAGGAAATCCTTTCTCCCCTTTTGGATTTGTTAGGACCACACAGAAGGCACGCTCTGCTTCTGGTTTGGGTTTTAAAGGGCCTGTGGTCATCCCAGAGGATATCATGCTGGAAGTTCATGAATTTTAAATTGATGTGAAACTTCATATTTTCGGGTGCAAACTATATGTTGAGTCTAATTTTAACTTCAGAGAACTTTATGATTCTTTTCCTTTCCATGAAAGCTATAATATAGGTAGGAAAAAACTTGACTTGTCTTCTCCATTTCCTGAATCTACAATTTATAATTTTCTGAGATATTATTTAGGCTTATTTTTACTTTTGAGCCCTTCCATCTCCACACATTTTTTTCTCTAAGTTCCTAGTGGGGTTTACAAAAAGCTCTTGAATATGATATGGGAAATAGGGTTTTTGTTTTTAATTCATTAAATACTCTCAATTGGGGAATTTTTAAAAATAAATTAGGGAACTACATTTTTAGGGGCCATAAAGTTTCCCAGTACCATTTGAAACATCAGGGAATAAGGACTGTGCTCAGACCAAATTTAAATCCTATTTCCCTGTGGCTTTGGCAATGGAGCCAATGGAGCCTGGCTTTCCCTCCGCTCATTAAGAGTTTAATGTTAGAACTCAGGACCATGTCACTCATGACAACACCAGGGCATTCCAGAACTAAAGCCTAAGTAAAACTAAATAAAAACTAAAACTAAGGCAAAAGTGAAAACTCGTGATGACAAGAACCTAGTTGTCTGAATACATGAGAAATGTGGCTGTCTGGTGGACTCAACATGATTCAACAATGCATCGTGGAAGCCAGGGGATCCATGAACTTGGATGGGGAAAAAATTATATCTTTATTTTCAGTGATCTATAACTGAAATTCAGCCTTTTCTTCAGTTGCGAGTGTAGACAACAAATATTTTTTCTAAGAAGGGATCCATAAACTTCACCAAAAGGTACACTTTCATTGACCAAGGGGTCCATGACACAAAAAGGGTTTTGGAAGCCCTGTGCTAGACAAATAGCTCACAGTAGTACGGAAATGTGTAGGAGAGTGAGCACTTGACCTCTAGAATCTGACACCCAGACTCAAACCCCCCTTTTGACAATTACCTCTGGGACCATGGATAAATTACCTCTGGACCTCAGTTTCCTTATCTGCAAAAATGAGGGGACTGGATTAAATGACTTTCCCTTCTACTTCTTAAACCACCTTGGCTCCTATGATGCTAATCTCCTTTGAATGGCTCAGCCCTTTGCTGCCCCTCCAACTATCAGTCCATGTGGGTGATCCTCTTCTCCCTGAGAGGTCAGTGCTACTCAGGAATACTCTCCCTCATCTTTGCTCTCACTGGAAAGCTGACTCTCCCTACTCACCAGAAACTAACCCCTTTCCTCTATCCAGAAGGTTGGAGTTGAAGAACCCCACCCCCACTCATCACCACTTGGCCATGAAGGTCTCTTTTTCTGGGGTCACATGTTTGAGAAAATTTAACTTGCATCTATCATTACCTGGTCACAGCTGAGTCCAAACACTTGGGGTCCAGGAAGGAAGAAAATAAATGTTTATTGTTTTGTTTTTGTCTTTTTTCAGTTGTGTCAGAGTCTTTATAACCCCATTTGGGATTTTCTTGGCAAATATACTGGAATTTTTGCCATTTCCTTCTCCAGCTTATTTTACAGATAAGGAAACTGAGGCAAAAGGGTTAAGTGACTTGCCCAGGATCATGCAGCTAGTTAGTGTCTGAGGCCAGGTTTAAACTCAGGAAGGTAAATCTTCCTGACTCCAGGCCTGGCACTCTATCCGCTGTGCCACCTAACTGCCCTATTTGGTAAGCAACTGTTATGTGCCAGGCACTGTGCAAATATTATCTAATTTGGTCCTCACAACAGTCCTGGGAGGTAGGTGCTATTATGATCTCCATTTTATAAATGAGAAGATTGAGGCAGATAGAGATTAAGTGACTTACCCAGGGTCACCCAGCTAGGAAGTATCTGAGGCTGATTTGAACTGAGGTCTTCCTGATGCCAGGCTCAGTGCTCAGTTCACTGGGTCACGTAGTTACCTCTAAGGAACTCTTGCTGATCCACCCTTGCTCAGGCTGCTGCCATCTCTAGGGCTGAATAGGGGATGGGCAGTAGGTCCCTGAGGTTGATTTTGCAGTATTTTCCCTACTCTAATCCACCCTCCATACAATTACTGCTAGAATAAATTTTCTGGTTAACAAGTCTGGTTGTCACTCATTTCCTCAAAAACTTACAGTGGTTCCCTATTTCCATTGGAAAAATACAGTCTTCATCTATAATTTGGATTCTATTTACCTTTCCAGTCTCATCTTATGTGTCATACTCCTTCGTGTACCCTATGCTTGAATCACATGTTCCCTGAAAATGACCCATGGTTCCCCATCTCTCTACTTTTGTTCACCTTGTTCCCATTGCCTGTGATGTCTTCCCTTCTGAGCTCTGCCTATCCAATTCCCACCCAACCTTCAAGGCCGCTGAAATGCTACCTACTTTGTCCCCCTCCCCCCATGAAGGCTTCCCTGATCCCAGCTGGAAATGCTCTCTCCCTTCCATATATCTGAACTACAAGGCATTTTTCAGCTGTCTCATCGTGGGCATCGCTTTCTTCCTTCAATTTTCCAGCACTCACTTCCTCCATTCCTATTCACTTATCGCTCACAGGGCTAGAAGAAATCACATGACTGTGCTGATGGGTGGGCACACTACAAATTCATGTTATCTGACTTCAACTGAATCCTGTACCACAGCAAAGCAATTCTTTTATTCCTCTCTAATTGATTCCCTGAACTGGAGAAGGAAATGGCAAACCACTCCAGTATCTTCACCAAGAAAATCCCAAATGGGGTTATGAAGAGTCAGACAGGACTAAACAACTAAATGGCAACAACAAAATTGATTCCCGAAGTGATTCCCACAGAAGCTCTTCCAAACCTCTTTTCTCCCCAAGCCTTTCAGCTGAGGACCATTCCTCTTATTTTACTGAAAATATTGAAGCCATTGGGAAGGCAGTGCCCTCCTTCCCTTCCCTTCACTTCAAAAGCCTTGCCATTGTACCCACTTTCTCCACCTTTCTTCCAGTCTCTGATAATGTGGCCTTTCTTTCTATGTCTCTTCTTTATTCCATCCCCTATAGTCTTCTTCAGTACTATATCATTTCAAATATATTCTCTCATTCTCTCTCTCTCTCTCTCTCCCTCTCTTTCTCTCTCTCCCTCCCTCCCTCCCTCCCTCCCCGTCTCTTCCTCCTTCTCTCTCCCTCTCTCTCTCTTCTTTTGTGATTCTTTGTAATTTTTCTACAATTTCTCCTCTCTATACAAATGTGCTTTAAATACAATTATAAACAGATATTTTATTTTGAAATACAAAGTTTCATCCTACTATTTCTAGTACACAGATAACTCCAGTATCCCTAGTATGAGCAAATGCACTGCCTCAGTTGACAGCTCAATCTTTAAAAGTATACTTAAATTCTGGTCATTTTAGGTTAGCAAATGTGTGTTGAATTGAATTGAAACTTGGGGGCAAGGGGAGTGGGAAAGCAGACATGAAGGTCCAGGAAAACATGCATGCTTGTGAAATCAGCCTACTTTAGGGCCATGGGATGAAAGGATTCTAAGAAAGAAGAAGTTTCCATTTTTACTAGTGTAGTCGGGGTAGACTGGGTACTTCTCATGGAGCTGGGCATGTGTTCTGGCCCTTTTCTCTGAGGGTATGTGCTCTGGCTCCTATCTAGAGGACATACATACCCACTAACTTCTAACTGGTCCTTGGGTCCCCATGACTGGATTGAATTAAAGATGACTGGCTGCAGAAACTCTCCTCCACCCCTTAAGCCATAAGAAGAGGCATAGGAGGAGACCCTAGACATGGGCCATACTTAAGTTTTGTTTAGAGATTTCCCCTGAAGTTCTAGTTTGAGGTTGGGGTCAAACAAGCTAGAAAGAGCAAAAATAACCTGATTCCTTCCATCCAGGCTCAGGCTGCCCCAGGTCGAATCCAGAGCAGAAGACCCTTTTAGGAGAAGACCTCCTAGGCCAATAGTGATACTAAAAACCCAGTCTCATGACTATTTGAGAAATGACAGACATCTGAGGTCAAAACAAGGTCCTCATACTCACTAGTTAGCTTCTTGCTAACAGTGACAGAGCCCTTAATAACTCAAATTGAAGTGCTACCCAGGGGCCACTGCACTAATCCTTAGTTCCAGCCACATGAACTAAGCCACAGAGTTCAAATGGATTTTGCAGAAAGAAAACACAAATCTATTTTATAGCTGTTGATACTCATCCTGACTTCACCACATCCTCAGTAATTCTGACCACAAATACAAAAAGGTGCTATAAATTCTTTCCTGTGGGCTACATACCAGGCAGGTATTGAATAATTTGGGATTTTGTTCATTTCTGCTTTCTTAATAGTGAAAAGCATATCCAAGTGGCTGATGCAATGCTATCATTGATGTACACTGCCCCGTTGTGGTATCCCTTGCCTACCATTCTCAATAGAGCACCACCCAGCAACGTATGCTGAAAAACAAATTTCGGTTCATTGAATCTCTTCTTTTCCTACTGGCTGCCATAATAAAATCAGAGGTATATTCCCCTGAAGAAAATGGTAGCCCCTGGTGGTATCAGGGAAGCAACATTGGATTTGTAGCTAGAGGGTTAGAGAAGGACTCAGCTATTTACTAACTTGTGTATCTTAAGAGAGATTCCTCCTACCCACCCTCCACCTTCACCTCAGTTTACTCATTCATAAAATGAAGAGATTGTAATATATTATTTTTAAGGATTCTTAAAGCTTTAAAGTCCTAATTATATGTGCAGTATTATATTATTATATAATATATATGCCTCTCTCTAGATATATTTTCTATATATATTGTATATATACATTATATATTGTATGTATGTATATTATATATACATGCAACACTGTCTCTCTATCTATACACATATGTACACAACAAATAAGACACTGCCTATATGTGTGTGTATAAAATATAGAGGTAGTGTGATCTACATATTTATATAGAGAACATTATAGATATATAGATAGTATTATCTACATCTATGAAAGGGAAAGAGAAAAGAGAGAGAGTAAGAGAGGAGGGAGGGAGAGAGGGAAGAAAAGAGAGAGAGGAGAGAGGAGAGACAGAGACAGAGACAGAGACAAAGATGGAGGTGCAGTGGAAAAAGGACTACGTTCAAATCCCGGTTCTGCTATTTACCAGCTGTGTGAGCTTAGGCAAGTCACTTACCCTTTCTGGGCCTCAGTTTCCTCATCTATAAAATGAGTTGAACTGGAGGACCCACCCAAAGGCCCTTCCAAGTTTGAAATCTGCAATCCCACAGCCAAAGAATCACAGAATTTGAGACCTGGAAAGAATTTCAGTAGCCATCTAGTCCAACCTATACTGGAAAAAATTTCCACAACAACCTCTAACAACACACTGTACTATATTTAAAATAGGCCATAAAAAAGTACTAAAAGTGAAATATTGGGCAGTCACAATCACTGACTTTATAAGTGGAGGGTCTAATTATGGATTGTTTCTACTATGCAGGCAGGGATCCCTAAGGCTTAGACAATTTGATCTGGCTTATCACAAGCCTGGATAACTTTATCTTAACACCTGACATTCTGAACTAAGAATTAGTTAATCAACACAAAAGATGTATCTCAGAAACTTAGCAAATTTGGGGAGCCAATGTCACTGTTTTAAAGTCAGCTAGGTGGCATAATGGATAGAGCACTGAACTTGGAATGGGGAAGATTCAAGTTCAAATCCTGTCTTAGCCAGGAGCCACAAGTCACGTGATGCTGGGGAAGTCATTCAAACTCTCTTGGCCTCATTGCCCTCATTGGCAAAACTGGGATTATAATGGTACCTACCTCACAGGGCTATTGCAAGGATCAAATGAGATAACATAGGGAAAGAGCTTTGCAAACCTTAGATAGCTTTGTGCTTCATAAATGCTAATGATTATTATTATTAGATCTTGTCCCTAATTGTTGATTCCAAGTAGATTCCCTTGCTTTCCCTGCTTTAATCTTCCAGCCAATCTGTACCAGCTGGATAATATGTGACAATAATGAGTACTTTGACAGGGTCAACAAACCCCTTTGTTGCATGAAAATCAATTCTGATGCATAAAAAACCTTGAATGATGACAGCAACCATCCATGAAAATAAACCACCTGTCAATAGGAACAGTGTAGACACTGGCCATTGTTGTTGGACTTTAGCCCACTGCTAGACAGCCCCATGGTTCACCAGCACCGCCCCCTTGTGACTTTTCCATTTCTCTTTATATCCGAGAGGCATCATAGCATCATGGTATAGTGGGCGTGGTGCTGTTCTTGGTATCCAAAAGACGTGGATATGAAATCCACCTGGAATGTTTACTATTTTCATGACCTCGACAGGTCATTATACCTCTCTGAGCCTCTGTTTCCTTATTTGTAATACAGAGAGAAAAATAGCACCTTGCTGCACAGGGCTGTTATGAGGATGAAATAAAACAATACATGTAAAGCACTTTGCAAACCTTAAAGTGTCAAATGTTAGCTATTATTAGCTATGTGCAAGACATAGTTGTAGGCCCTGTGGAATAATCAAAGATGAATTTGAAAAGGTTACCTCCTTATATATTATATACATATGTCTATATATGTGTACATACATATACATTATATAGTATTTTAAACATATTAAATATGATATACATCGTAAGTGACATCTGTGTATAAGTATTTATGTGTGTGTGTATATATCCCTAGAAACCCACACACATTGGAAAATTTTATAATATTATATGCACACACATACATATAAAATGTATAGATTAATTAGTTGACCACCTCTGTGAATATAGGCAATGTGGCAAAGTGGGTAGAGAGATGAATTCAAAGACATAAAGACCTCAATTCAAGTCTTGCTTGACTGGCCATATGACCCAGGGCAAGTAACTTTACCTTTCAGTGTTCTCTTCACATTAAGTATCTGTTGTGTTGCATGCACAGTCCTAAGTAATGGAGATGCAAAGAGAAGCAAAAAGAAAAACAGTTCCTGCCCTCAAGGAGCTTATATTCTAAAGTAGAAAGACAACACATAAAAGGAAGTTGCAAAGGAGGAGAGCTACCCACAAACGGTTGTGGTAGCAAACTGTAAAGAGTCAGAAGCAGGGTCAAATGCTAAAAGAAGAGTGAAGGATGGCTGATCTGGAACTTTCCTCAAAATGGATGTTCCAGTAGGAATTCACCAAGGGAAAAAAGGAGACCACAGGGTGAAGGGATGTTCTTCCTCAGGGGATAAGGGAACTTCCCAGAGTGAAAAGGCATCTGAAGCATGGTAGCAAAATCCAGAGTCATCAGAATCAGAGCTAGGGAACTAAGTAACTTTCTAACACTGTAAGTTGCTGGTCTACATTGGTAGAGAGAGTATTTCCATCCAGGAAATCTCCATATCAATGAAACCATCGGTCCAGTCCCTATCCCCTATTGATCCTCTGTAGATGTTAGTGCACCGGGCTGCAATTATCTTCATGGTTATGTTATCATGAGATGATCAAATGTTCTGTGAAATGATGTTTCTTGTTGCCTTTGGGAGTACAATAAAATGAACACAGCCTACTCCTTTGTCTTCCTCTCTAAAGGGGAAGAAGTGAGTCATTCCAGCTCTAACTAACTCTATAATCCTTCCAGTTAGCTGCAGCTCCCCTTTGTTTTCTGGTTTTGCTTGTTTGGGGAACGTCAATATCAAAGTAGTTCAGATGTTATGATAACATCTTGATTGGTAAAGTATCATTGGATACAGATCTCACATTTAGAAACTCAATAATTATGTTAATGTTTATTTATGATATTAAAACTCTGAATTATAACACCATCCTGGCCCTTTTCTCCCCATCCCATCACCCCCACCAAGGAAGTGGAAGGTGGCCGAAGTCAATCTTTGTTTCTTGGGTTTCCATGGTCAAAAAATTCATCATCTAGTGGCTATCTTTCCAATGACTGGCTTTTTTATACTTAGCTGGGTTAGTCCTTAGAATAATATGCCAGGTCCACATTTGAAAGAACCTTTTCATCGCAAAAGAAACTGCTAGGATTTCTATTCTGTCAGAATCATTCTCAAGGGCTCAAGGTCACCTCCATGCCAAGTTCATGTAATCATAAGGTCATAGATTGGGGGTGGGGAACCTGTGGCCTCAAGGCCTCAAGGGTGGCCCTCAAAGGGCTCCCCACCCATTGTAGATGAAGAACTGGATACAATATTTGCTAGAAGCCATCAAAACCAACAACTCATTTTACAGATGAGGAAACTGAAGCATAGAAGGATAAGTGACCTGCCCAGGATTACATGGCTAGTAAGTATCTGAGGCAGAATTTGAACTCAGATCCTCCTGACTCCAAGCTCTACTCACTACTTTGTCCATCTTCTGATCAATCCTTTGGTGATAAAGACTCATTAAATTTCATTGGCATGATCTTCAACTGAAAGACATAAAGATTGTCACCAAGCCTATATCAGACTTTGCATTCCATATTGGCATAGTGTTTGAGAACCCAGTGTCAACTCTGTGCCACAATGAAGTAATTTTTTGTGATTTAATATTTTATTTTTTCCCCAATTACACATAAAACAGTAATTTTTAATTAATTAAATTTTTTCAACTAGCAAAAGTGTATTTTCTCTTCCTACCCCTCCCCCACACTAACAAATATGCAGAATTAAGCAAAACACTTTCCATGTGTTTTGTCCATACCCAAAAATATCTGTCTCATTCTGCATGTGCAGTCCATCACCTCTCTGTCAGGAGATACAGGGGCTCTTTACAGCAGCAAAGAGCTGGAAAATAAGGGGATGCCACAATGAAATATTGAAGGAGGAACTTCGAGGGGGTGATTAGCTAATGTTTGTTGAATTAATTAACTAACCAGTATAGGCAGCTACAGTATGATACCTCCCTGAAGGCAGCCTAGAGGTTTGTTTTTTGTTTTTTTTTCTTCTCTGTCCCCACTTTCAAGTCCAGTCAGATTCCACATATGATGAGGGAAAAGAAAGTTTCAGGACAGAATCTGTTGCCTGCTCAGCTGATCAACAGTGAGGATACAGATGGTGGTAGATGGAATGCATGAGCTTTATCATTTAATTCAGGGGAGCTTCTAGCTCTCTACTCTTTGTATCCCCAGGAATGTTTCTAGGCAGTGTTTTTTTTTTTTGTGCTACTCCCGCTCCATCCCTCATTTTTGGAGCCAACTTGGCTGAAGCTGCTGCCTGGACACCATCTTCCTTTCACTTATGTGCTTTGGAAAGAATCTATTTCCTTTACCAGCTCCTCAGGAGACCCATGTGGGAGGTCCTCTGGGCCTCCTTGGAGAAACTCAATTCTGAATGAAGTGGAAGACTTCATTGTAATTCTCAGGGTCATCCCCCACCTTACTCTTAAGGCCACCCACAATCGAGCAGACACTGGCCCCCATCTGTAAGCATATCAGAGTCAGGTTCAGACCCTTCAACAGCTACAGCAGTAGAGTGTCATCACCAAAACACAGCCTGATGCTTTCCATGTGGGAGTGGAGGATTTTCTGGGCTTTATGAAGGAAATATTTCAGTCCCTGTGGCTCAGGCCAAGCTATTAGCAAGCTTCTCACTATAAGGAGCTCATTCTCTATGAGTATTACCTAGCACCATAACTAGTATTTTTTACACCTGGGGCACACTGGGTAGTGGTAGGAAACTCATGTGCATGGTAGCCTAGAGAAATAGAAGAAATAGGAGCACACTCCCTAACACTACAAGGTCCAGCTACTGAAGGACTGGTTCCTACTGGAGAGGAGAATGGGGCAGGGTGGCCTTGCAGGTGCAAAAAAAAATTTGTCACAGGAAACTGAGAGGTTTCTAAACTACTGGAGGGGACAGGAAGTGCCTGTAGAACAAGGCAACTATCAGGAGTAATACTAAGAAGGAGAAAAATATACTCCAAGGTGGTGTTGTTGGTCATCTCTAAATATTTCATCCTAATCAAAGCACCATGGCCCTGCCCTAGTTACAGCCCAGAACACTTTATGATAATAAAGCAGTGGTTCTCAAATTGTGGTCCAGGGACCCCTGGGAGTCCTTGAGACCCCTTCAGAGGGTCTTTGAGTTAAAACTATTTCTAGAATAATACTAAGACATTTTAATTTCTAACTTGGTAAATGGCAATAGATATAACAAATACAAACAAGTGATCATTAATAATTTTTAAGAGTCTAAAGGGGTCCTGAAACTAAAAAGTTTGAGAATTGCTGGTATAGAATAATATACAGACCAAGAGTTGAGAGATCTGCCTGTGAGCTCCTTGAGAGTAGAGACTGTTTTTTGCCTTTGCCTTGTATCCCCAGCACTTAGCACAGTGCCTGGCACATAATAGATGTTTAAATGCTGATTTACTTACTAAATCCAGCTCTGGTACCAGTTAGAGAATCCCGGTCAAGTCACTTTAGCTCCTTGTGTCTCAATATCCTCATCCATGAAATGGGAGGGGGGGATTATTCTTGCTCTAACTACTTCCCGAGGCTATTGTTAGATTCAAATATATTCACTCAAGCGACAAATATTCACTGAGTATCCCTGTGTATTTCATATTACTCTTCTTTACGTATTCTACATACCAGCTAAACTGTCCTTGCTATTCCATGAACTCAACATTCCATTTCCCATTATGTAGCATAAGCAGTCCCCCATGCCTGGAATGTACTTCCACCTCACCTCTCTTATCAATCGATCTATTAGTGTTTATTAAGTGTTTACTATGTTGCAGGCAACTTGATCTATATCTTGCCACTGGATCCAGATAGCTCCAGAGGAGAAAGTGAGGCTGGTGACTTTGCATAGCCCTCCCTTACTTAAATCCAACTCACTTGGATATCATGGCATCACCTCCCTGACGTCGTGGTCCTCTTCAAGAATGAAGGGCAAACAACATGTTGCAGGCACTGTGCTAAGTGGAGATACAAAGAAAAAGCAAAAAGAATTCCTGCCCTCTTAGATACTCTAGCTTCCTTCAAAGTTTAACTGAACACACCGTCTTTTATAAGAAACCTTCCCTAACTCCTCCCCTCATAGCTACGGTTCTTTCCTTCCTCAGTCACCAGTAGTTAAATACTTGCAGGTTTACATACTACAATTCTCCAGTAGGAAAGCAGCTGCTTGAGAATAGGGACTGTTTTGTCAGTCTATCCTCAACACTTGGAGGGGTGTCTTCGATATAGTGGATGTTGAAGAAATGCTTGTTGAAATGTAGATGTCCATTAACTGGGGAATAGCTAAACACATTGTGGTAAATGAACAAAACAGAATATTATTGTACTGTAAGAAATTATGACTAGGAAAAAGATAAAGAAGCATGGGAAGACATACAACTGATGCAAAGTAAAATAAGAACCAGGAATACAATTTACACAGAGACTGCAACAATGTAACTGAAAAGGCCAACAACAAAAAAGAAATCAAATGCTGTATAATTATAATGACCAAGGACCCAAAGAAGAGATTTTTAAAAAAAAATTGT
>NW_020954575.1:15422945-15423167 GCF_900497805.2 Vombatus ursinus | reverse complement strand
CTCTTCCCTTTTTTTTTTTTTTTTGCCAAGGTGAGGGACTATGGATGTGGAGTAATGCAAATTCTCAGTATTGATTGATGACTTCTTTAATTTTGCTAAACTTTTTCCCCTCTCTCTTTTCATTACAAAAGTTGGCTCTTATGGATGGCAACTGGCCAGGGATATGTTTGGAAATGAAGGTGATGATTGTAAAAACCAAATATAGAAATTAAAAAATTTTTG
>NW_020954575.1:15412021-15422918 GCF_900497805.2 Vombatus ursinus | reverse complement strand
AGAGAGAGAGAGAGAGAGAGAGAGAGAGAGAGAGAGAGAGAGAGAGATGGAGATGATTTTGTTGGATTAATTGGACTAGAAGGTACTTGATCATCCACAGAGACATGTTCCTATCACTCACATAGATATATTTGGGTCTCTGTATTTCCCTCTGTCTCCTCCTCTACAACTGAAGGCATTGTTTTTGCACTTTTGCCTCAGGTACAAAAATTCTTAGTTAGAACTCTGCTTCCAAACACTTCTCAGCTCTAAGTCACAAGTTAGAATCTGTTTTTACCCTTTTCAGTGTCCTAAGCTTCTAGAGACAACTAAGAAACCTATTTTTATCATTCAGTCATTTCAGCTGTCTCCAACTCTTCGTGACCCCATTTGGGGTCTTCTTGGCAAAGATACTACAGTGCTTTGCCATTTCCTTCTCCAGCTCCTTTTACAGATGAGGACACTGAGGCAAACAGGGTAAAGTGACTTGCCCAGGATCACACAGCTAGTAAGTATCTGAGCCCAGATTTGAACTTGGGAAGATGAGTTCCTGACTCTAAGCCCAGCATTCTATCTACTGACCCTCCTCAATGCTCCAGGAAGCCTATTAGCTTAATTTTAAAACTCCCATCTCTACCCACATGGAGCTGAGTATTAACATTAACTCACACATGCTCTTTCACTCTCTTTAAGCAAGATAGTGTTGCTGGCCTCTACCTCCAGGTCATAGTCTGATGGGACCTCTCACCTCCATTGGTTACAGTGGACTCTGACTCACACCTGCAAACCTCAGGAAACTAGTATACCAGTGAGCTACCCTGCCTGACACTGTAAACTCAGGAATAAGTACAGCTGTTCTCTATTAGTGCAACATCACTATATACAGCTCTACTCTTAAAAACAACTCCTCCCATGCTGCTGCTATGATAGTCCCCTTTTAAAAAATCATTTTCAGGACCTATGCAATATTTGTCCCAAAGATTTTAGGAAATGGAGTCCAGAGGGAAAGTCCCTGCCTAACCAGACATAGGTGTGACCCCCAAATCCTCAGCAATTCCTCAGCTGCTATGGCTGTCCTGTGGGCATTGCTTCAAAGACTTGATAAGAACAGTTGAAGAGGCCCTAAGGATCATGATTGCAGAAGGTAAAAGCAGCTGGATTAATCACTGTTCAGAAGCTGGAACACTTTCAGGACAAGGCAATTAGAATGGTGAAAGTACTTGAAACCCTCCTATGTAGTAAGAGTGTGGGTCTAGGCAAGGCAAGGACAATATTTACTGGGTGAAGAGAAGATTGGAGGGGGAGAGGGGGAGGAGGAGAGGGATACTATAGTTATATTTAAGAAGGCATTGGAAAGAGAGTTGTTGGCAGAATTATAGGACCTAGCAGTCATTTACCACCTGTGTGATCTTAGCCAATCAATCAATCAGCATTTATTAAGCACCTACTATGGGCCCAAGCACTGTGCTAAGTGCTGGACAAAGACAAAAATGAAGCATTCTCTGTCCTCGAGGATCTCATATTCTAATTTTTATCAAGCTGTTTTTCAGTCATGTCCAACTCTTGTGGCCCCATTTTGGGTCTCTCTGGGTCTCTCCTATTTGTGTGTATCTCTCTCCTAGCGTTATGTGTCTTTGTCTCTTTCTCTGTGTGTCTCTCTATCTGTGTGTGTGAGTCTCTATCTCTCTGTCTCTCTCTCACATTCACTAGGATATCTGTATGAGAGTACTGTATGAACCTTAGTTCATTTGTCGGGCTCAGTTTTCTCATCTATAAGCNTCTCTGTCTCTCTCTCACATTCACTAGGATATCTGTATGAGAGTACTGTATGAACCTTAGTAGATTACTTCATTTGTCGGGCTCAGTTTTCTCATCTATAAGTAATAAAGGTCTGGGATTAGCCAATGAGAGGTCTGGATACAGGGTTCCCATTGCCTAGTCTGTTGTTCCCTCCCCACCTCCACCCCCATACATGTAAAATGAGGATAAGAATAGAACATGCCTTACAGGATTGTTTTAAGGATCCAATGTAAAGAAGTTTGCAAGTCTTAAAGTGCTTTATAAATGTGAGTTATTATTATTAACAAGGGGAGATACAAAGTTGAAATTTGACATGGTCCCTGCCCTCATGGAGCTTACAGTCTAGTAAAAGGGAAGCATTTGGGTCCCATTTTCAGAAGCTTGGAAGATTATTTCACTCTTCACATTCAAAGCCCCAGAAAACCTTCCTTTCTTCCCTCCAAACTTGTCCAGGTTTGCTAGCAACATTTTTAGAAAATTTTTACTTGTAGATGGATGCAACTACTCCCAGCTAAATTGACTAGGGGGAAAAATAAGTCCCTACAAATAGCAATCACTTTGGAATGAGGAGAGTAATTATCTTAAATTGAGGCTGGTTTCTGAGGGAAAAAAACACCACCACCAACAGCCAGCGATCGGGTGTGCCCCAGAGATGCATTAAACAGGCAGGCACTGGACACACTGGAGTTAAATGTGGGCCTCCCCTCCCATGAAAGGGAAGGAAACAGACAGGAGGAAGGAAGGAAGAAGAGATTAGAGAATTTGACAGATGTAAATAGCCTCAGAGGAGCCATGCTGTCCCAGAGCTTCTCCCCAGGGAGTTTTTGCACCAAAGAATCTGGTAGCTTGAATGAAAAATGATATCACTTATTTGTTTAGCTAGAGCTGAGGCTGTTTTCTTCAGACATAGAAATAACCTCACACCACAAGCACAAAATTGTGGGCCAAGTGATAGAGATATCTGTAATTTAGGAGCCTGATAATCCACTGAATAAACAGTCGTGGATTCAATTTCTTGAGAGTCTCTCTCTGCCCCGTCCCCCATGCCCCAACACCTTCCTGAACCCAACAACTACTGTCCCCACCACCTTGCAAAGGCATGAAGGTGAATTGAATGAAATGTCTTTGAAAAGAGTGCCCATGTGCTCCCAGCATGTTGTGGATCGGGATGCATGCTGCTTCTCCTTTCCCTTGTCTATACCCCATCCCCTACTGACCCTCACAAACACATATACACGGTCTTGAACTATGCTCCTTGCTCACCTCTGACCCTTCAAGTAGGTAGGGCTACTGGGTGTAAAAGGAAAAGGTGAAGGTTCAGAGTCATTTGACAATGAGAAGAGCAAAGTTTAATGAGACCTAGAGGTGGAAATAACACTAGGGGTCATCTTATCCAAGCCCCCCTTTTTTTTAATAGAGGAGGAAACTGAGACCCAGGAAGAGAAAGCAATAGGTAGTATCACTGTTGGAATTCAAACCCAGAGCCTCTGTCTTTAAGACCAGATTTGTTTCCAGATGATTTACACAAAAGCTATCTACCACCTAATAAAGAGACCTAAATAGTACCCCCACCAAGTAAGGCCTTTGTATTGATTTGTTTTGCTTGACTATACCGATCTTCATTAGGAAGGCCTTCTATAGGAGATATGGGAGGGGGGCATACTGGCATGAATTAGTGGGTAGTAACAGAGATGCAAAAAGGAAGAAGGAGGGAAAGAAGGAAGGAAGGGAAAGGGGGAGAAAAAAGAAAGGGAGGGAGAGAGGGAAGAAAGAAGGAAGGAAAGAGAAAGGGAGGAAGGAAGGGAGGGAGGAAGGAAGGAAGGGAGGGAGGAAGAAAGGAAGGGAGGAAGGAAGGAAGAGCATTAATAAAACATTAAAAATACACCAAAGAAAGCAATAAAAAGTTCCAAAAGGACAAAAACTATTGTATTACTACAATTGTTAAACAATTGTAAGACAATTATATTACTACCTTGTTAAATTTAATATACACGTCTTCAAAAAAACAAGCCACATGTAGCATGGGAAGGGTGTGGTTTGAAGGGAGACAGAACAGACATGTCTAGCCTCTTCTCCACGACCCCTCTGCTCCAACAGAAATTTTATATTCTGCCAGGAGGGGAAGCAGGAGGTTGGGGACAGAAACTGGGCCACTCTTCTCCCTACAGAGAAATGAAGAATAGACTAGAATTATATCTATCTGCTTCCTTAAATATTGTTAGTATAGAGAATGTAATTTTCAGGTTCAAAGACTTCTGATCACTGTTCATTATTGGGCAAAGGGGCACCTAAGCTCCATATTTAAGGCTTGACTCCCTTCCCACCAAATACCAGTTCCACAACGAACACACAAAGCAAATAGCAAAGAAGTTCATTTAAATCGATAGCAAAACAGAAGTCAGAGAAAGTATACACAGGAAAATATATACTGGACAGTACAGAGTGAAGGAGCTATCCTGTTAGGAATGAGATAATTCATATCAATGAAGAAAGTAAGTTCCAGATCTCACCTAAAGGGAAATTACACGATGTCTCTAGTGTAGCAAGCTTGGAAAAGGGACATGATGGAGACTTTTCTCATATTGGCCTCTTCCCAGAGTCTTATTCCCCTTCAGCAACTTGAAGTGGGGTTGGCCTCCTCCACCTTTTCTTTGGAGAATATGAAGAGATTCTCTTCTCTCTTCTTTCTAACTCAACCCTTCCCCTTACACAGGCATGGGGCATTGGTCTCCACCAATGAGGAGAGAGTTCCACACCAGTGGGCTTTGGAACTTGGACAAAAATTACAAACATAACAGCACCTGCATCACAAGGTTGTTGTGAGGATCAACTGAAATAATGTTTGTAAAAAGCTTGCCACGGTGGCTGGGACGGTAGCCCATAGTAGCACTTAGTAAATGCTTATTCACATCTCCTTGGGGCAACTAAGCGGCATAATGGATAGAGTGCTGGGCCTGGAGTCAGGAAGACTTCTCTTCCTGAATTCAAATCTGGCCTCAGACACTTACTAGCTGTGTGACCCTGGGCAAGTCACTTAACCCCATTTGCCTCAGTTTCTTCATCTATAAAATGAGCTGTAGAAGGAAATGGCAAACCACTCCAGTATCAAGAAAACCCCAAATGGTGTCACAAAGAGTTAGACACAACTGAAATGACTAAACAACAACTAATCTCCTTCCCTAATGTACTTAATTAAAGTGTTCATAGAGTTATGGAGCATGCCTTGTCCTGCTCAGTCATAAATGACAACAATAATAACATAATATCATAATAATAACATTTATACCCTGCCTTGCAAAATACTTTATAGATATCATCTTATTTGATCCTTTGGAGGTAAGTGGTATTATCCCAATTTTACACATGAAGAAACTGAGGTTAACAGATTTAAGGGACTTGCTTAGGGTCACATAGTAAATCTCCAAGAGAAGATTCGACCTCTGGTCTTTCTGATTCCCAAACCAGCTCTCTAGCTACTCCACCACCACCACCTAGACTGTCCTAGTTGACGGCAAGGTTCTCCAAATGCTTTTATTTAAAAAAGGCTATCTTCCTAATTACATTGGTTCCCACAGCTTTACCAAGCCATCTTCATGAAATCCATAATCTTTTGGAAGAAAGTTATCTAATGTTTTATTAATGCTCTTCTTTCCTCCCTCCCTTCTTCCCTCCCTTCCTCACTTCCTCCTTCCCTTCCTTCCTCCTTTTCTTCTTCCCTCTCTTCCTCCTTCCTTTCCTCTCCTCCTTTTCTCTCTCTTCCTTCCTTCTTCCCTCTCTCCCTCCCTTTCTTTTTTCCTTCCTCTTTCCCTTCCTTCTTTCTTTCCCTCCTTCTTTCTTTTTGCACATCTATCACTACCCACTGATTCGTTCCAGTATGCCTCCCCTTATCTCCTATAGAAGGCCTTCCTAATGAAAGATCAGTAGAGTCAAGCAAAGCAATAATCTTCACCGAAAAAACAAAGAGGTTAGAAATAACCACATGTGGAAAACAGAAGGAAGGCCAGGAGGAATCACAGACAAACAAGACAGCTTTGAGATGCATATGTTGAATAGATCATTATATAGTTAAAAAGAAAAGTGAGTGATACATAATAGAGATTAGCAGTTCTATATACAATCTTTTCTTTCTGTTCTACAATGAATACAAAAATTCTTATTTTGTTTAGTGTTTGTTGAGTTCAGAATTAAAATAAAATGGAAGCTTAAAAACTCATAATTCATGAATATTACAATATACATTGGACATAAATTTTGTCATGGATCTGGGACAGACCTTGCAAATGGACTATATGCTTGACATAGAATGCATAGGAGGAGGCTGACTTTGATTGAGTCCAGGGAAATTCGTGACATTTTTAATGATCCTAAGCTACTCACCCATCTTTTTAACACCAATAGTTTCCTGATTATGTCATATGGCTTTGACACATGGGACAACATGATTTCAGATTTTCTGGTGACACAGAGGCCCATGAAAGGACATGGAGGCTCTAAGCAGACCGTAGCATATCACCAAGAGAACTTGGCACGGCCCCTTCCTGACTCTTACCATCTACATGACCTTCGGTAAGTGACTTGCCTCCCCTAGGCTTCAGTTGCCTCATCCTTAAAATGAGCAGGTTGGATGAGATTGCCACTGACGTCCCTTCCAGGTCTAGACCTGCACTGCTATGATTTATATAAACTGAAACCAAAGCAGATTAAAGTGGGCAGAAGCAAAAGAACTGTTTATACAGTGACCACAATAGCATAAAGAAAAACAACGCTGAAGGACATCAGGATGATAATCAATTCCAAGACCAACCATGACTTCAGAGGACTGGGAGAGAAGCAAGCATCCCACCTCTCAACAGAGAGATGGTAGGCCATTGGTGTAGAATGAAGCATACATTTATCAGGCCACCCCCTTGTGAAAGCATGGAGGGGAGATAAGAAGCAGAGAAAAGGAGAATGAGAAGCAACATTATCCTTCCAGGCCCACACCAGGCAAAGAGCACACAGACGCTATTTTCTGTTTATTTATTTATTTGTTTGTTTTATTTTTAATTTATGGAATAAAACAAGCACTTCTATAACATAGTATAATAAAGAAGATGATTGCACATGAAACTGCAAATCTATTATGTACAACTTGCTATTCCTTTTAAATATATAATAAAGCTATTATGTAAATTTCTTTTTTTCCTTCCCTCCCCCCACACTCTGTCCCTGGCATGTCATTCCAGTCACCTCCATGCTTGGCAAGGTGGTGGCTCATATATTGATTTGCTTTGCTAGCAAATACCCCTTTTTTATTAGGGAGGGTTTTATGTTGTTATTGTTTGCCTTGGAGCTGGCAGCGATGTAAAAATATGACAGTGATATAGAAAAATTAGATTTTTTTAAAAAGATGTTTATGGGAGTAAAAAATACCACTCAACTAGGTGTAGATGGGTTTAGATTTGCATGGGTAAAGGGAGTCACATCCACACCAATGAAAGCAATTAGTCTTCCGCTCTATTGTTCCATTGCTTTCATTGTTGGTTGACTCTCTCTGTGTACAGGTCTTTTCTCTTCAACTAGACTATGAGGTCCTGGAAGGAAAGGACCACTCTTTACACTCAGTGCCTACACATCATTTTTCTCCACCAAATGTGTACCATTGGTCCCTGGTCAGGGCCAAAACACCATTTCCCCCAAAATGAATAAGCTACTCTTCTTTCTCTCTCCTCCTGCCCCACACACATACAACACCCCCATCCCATATGACAATTTAATGAATCATGAAAGAAACTTTTCTATTTTAATTCTGAAATTACATTCTATCCTGCAAACTCTAATGGGATCATCCAGATGTTTTGATTTTTTAAAATGAATTAACATTGCTACAAACATTTTATAAATAAACCAAACCACCCCTCTGGCTTCTGCACTTCTTCCAAAGTCTGGACACCAGATAGGACAAATTTTTATTTTTGGACAAGTAGAATCTGTGATCCAGTCAGGCCACAAGCCTGGGGTGACTTAATGCCAGTGTCCTTACTCTTTCCATTCTTTAAGCCCCCCTTATGCTAATAACGTTATCTGACAGTCCTTGGATGGTGAGAAAATTAGATCTTTGAAGTCATTACATGGTATATCTGGCAGCAGCTTTTTTTCTCTCATCACCAGGTGCCAGGATAACATCTTATTTAAAAACAAGAGGATTGGTTTGTGTAGTCTTTCACTTTTTTCAGTTCCCATCATTTTGTTTCTAATATTTCAGGCTGTCAGGTTTTTGTAGTTATAGTATAGCCAGACACTATAGTTGGCTTGTGGTGGGGTTGGGGTTAGGGAGTTAGGGCAGATGGGAGAAGGGAGATGGAAAGGGTAGTGGGGGGGGCAGAAGCAAGACAGAGAGACAGGGAGAATTATAAGAGAGAGGAAAGAGGAGAAAAGATAGATGAGAATAAAAGAATAAAATGAGTTGAAAGGATAAAAAGTAGGAAGAGAAAAGAGAGAGAAAAGAGAAACAAAAGATAGATTATAATGAAGAGAGGCAAGAGAAAATGTAGAGGAGAGCAGAGGGAGAATGAGAGAAGAGAGAGAAAATGAGAGAAGAGGAAAGAGAATGAGAGGAGAAGGAAGAAAAGAAGAGATAGGAGAGAAGAGAAAGAGAGGAAAGGATAGAAAGAATAAGAGGAAAGAAGAGAAGGGGAGGAGAGCAGAGAAATGTCTAGGACCATCCTTTCCTTCTCATGGGCAATAACCCAATACTTATTTTGTGTCCTTTCTTTTCTGTGCAATCTATAGGCCTCCAGGTCCAGCTTCTTACTCATTTTGAGTCCATTTTTGAATCTGTGCAAATGTGGCAATCATATTCTCTTGATTATTATTTAGCTTTCCAGGCACATAGGTATCATTTCTGCAAACTCAACCATAAACTCCTTGAGGGAGAATCGACTCAGTGGAATCCACTATTTCTTATGAGGATACCACTTGTTGTACAATGCCCTTTCCCCTCCACTCCCTGATTGGCTCGGTGCTCACAAATACCATATGGGTAGTGTATGACTTTCCATAAATAGCCCAAAACACACCCTACAACTTAGCCTGTGGGTTTTTCCCCCTCATGCTAACAGGATGGGCCCTTCTAGATCACCAACCTCTGTGAAAGTATCCCCTTTGCTGGCCTGTTCGTGGGACACCACTGTTTACTTTCCTTGATCTATCTATACCTCACCTAGCACAGTGCTTTGCACATGGAAGGTGCTTAGCAAATATAGAAATGATGAACTGATTCCTCAGTATTTAGAGGTCAGTATTCCCTGAGGGTCCTCTTGGTGGTCATTGAACTAGTCCCTTGTCCCACTGATATCCGCAATGTAACAATCAATCAATAAGCATTTATTAAACACCTACTATAAACAAGGCACTTTGCTAGGTACTGGTGATACAAGTACAAAGAATAAAACAATCTCATACTTTCAATGTGCTTCCATTTTAAAGGATGAGATAAGAACATATAATATTATATGCAGCATAACTCTAAAAGGAATAAACACAAATATATCCAAAGTAGTTAAGTACAAGGTCTGTTGGGTGGGAAGGAACTAGAAGCTGAGGGGATCTGGAAAGCTTCATGTAGGAGATGGTACTTGATCTGTCTCTTAAAAGAAGAGAAGTACTGTATGAGGGAAAGGTGAGGAAGGAATACATTTCGGATATGGAGGATGACTAGAGCAAAGGTACAGAGATGAGAAATGGAGTGTCATGTGAATAACAGAGAGAAGACCAGTTTGGCAAGATTGCAGAGCCTAGGAAGGGAAGTGATGTCTAATGAGGCTGGAAAGATAGATTGAGGCCAAGTTGTATAGGGAATTAAAAGTCAAACAGAAGAGTTTAGCAATTGGAAGCCACTGGAATTGATAGAGTAGGGAACTAGCAACATCTGCACTTTTGCTTGTGACTTGAATTCATTATATTTAATGAAATCTAGCCATGTATCCCATCATTGCTTCTCACCCAAAGTTCTACCATCCATCACATTCATGAGTCAATGGATTTTTAAAAAATTATAGTAATAGTAGTCAATGGGGAAGTAGAGGTGGGGGGAGGTGTGTGAGGGGAGGAACCCTTCCCTGAAGTAGTCCATGGTCTGAAAAAGTTTTAGAACCCTGGCTTTAAACAATGGCCATGGGTTGGTCAATGCTGAACCACAATATCTCAGCATTAGAAGGGACTTCTGAAGCCATCTCATCCAACCAAGACCTGAATAAGAATCCTTCTACAGCATTCTAAACAAATGACCATTCAGCCTCTACTTGAAGGCTTCCAGTAATAAGAAACTTACTAATTAAGAAGTTGATCATTTTTTTCATATTGAGCTGAAATTTATAGACCTGCTGAATCTACGAGTCTTCCACCCAGTTCTACCATATGATAATTCTTAAAATATTTGAAGACAGCCATCCTACCGTCCTATTTCTTCTCCTTTCTAGGCTAAACATTCCTAACTCCTTCAAGATAATCCTTACATATTTTAAGTCTCATTATCATGTCTGTCTTTGATGAGGTAACCCTTCTTGCCAAGACCAAGCCCTCTACACATGCCCTTGTTACCAAAACCCTCCTATCCTCTCCAATAGATGGTTCTCTCAATCGTCCCTTCCTTGAATCTTCAGTCCCTCCCCACATCTACTGATTCCTCTCCTGCTGCCTATAAACATGCCCAAGTCTCCCCATACTTAAAAAACATTCACTATTTCCTAGCATCCCCTCAGAAATTCATCCTATAACCTCTCCCTTTCTCCACCAAACCCCTAAAGAAAGAAATTTCTATTCAGAGCCTTCACTTACTCTCACTTCTCAACTTGTTGTAATCTGGCTTTCAATTGTAGCACTCCACTGAAATTTCCCTCTCCAAAGTTACCAATGATATCTCAGATGTGAAACCTGCTGGAAACAATCCTCAACCTTCTTGACCTCTCTGCAGCATCTGACACTTTATCATCTTCTCCTCCCATACACTCTCTCCTTTGTGGGTTTTTGTAACACTACTCCTCTCTTGGGTCTCCTTCTATCTGTGTGATAGCTCCTTTTCAGTCTCTTTTGCTGGATCATCATTCATATTACATCACCTATTGTAGGTATACTTCAA
>NW_020954575.1:15398745-15411977 GCF_900497805.2 Vombatus ursinus | reverse complement strand
TCTCTTCTCTTCTCTTCTCTTCTCTTCTCTTCTCTTCTCTTCTCTTCTCACACTCTCTCAGTTGGTGAATCCCTCAGCTCTGTTAGGCTTAATTATCATTTCTGTGCAGATGATTCTCAGATCTATTTATCTATTCCTAGTGTCTCTCTGGATAAGTTACCAGCTGCCGATTGGATGTGTCAAACTGGATGTCCCAGAAACATCTCAAACTCAGCATGTCAAAAATATAACTCAATATCTTTCCCCAAGACCTAACTCTCTTTTAAACTTCCCTATTTTGAGGGAACCACCATCCTTGCAGTCTCCTAGGTTTGCAACTTCAGCATTATCTTGGATTTTTCACTTTTCTTCACACCTATCCAATCAGTTGCAAAATCCCATGATTTCTACTTCCACAACATCTCATATCTTTCTTCTTCTTATTTTTTTTTTTGGTTAGGCAATGGGGTTAAGTGACTTGCCCAGGGTCACACAGCTAGTAAATATCAAGTGTCTGAGGCCAGATTTGAATTCAGATCCTCCTGATTCCAGGGCCAGTGCTCTTTCCTCTTCTTATAACTCAAATAGCCACCAGCATAACTCTGGCCCTTTTCATCTCCTGCAAGGACTATTGCAAATGCCTTTTAATTAACCTTCCTGCCTTCAATTTCTCCCCATTCCAATCTATCCTAAAAACAGCTATATAAGTAATTCTCCTTTAAATACTGCTCTGACTGAGGTGTTCCTCGACTTTTTAAAGTTCTAATGTGTCCCTATTTCTTTCAGGATAAAATATAAATTCCTCTGTCTTTTACCGTTTCAACCTGGCCCCAACCTATGTTTTTACCCATATTATCTATTACTTGCCTCCCACACTCTATGGTCCAGGCAAGCTGGTCTGACTTGCTATTCCCAATGCCTGGAATGCACTCCTCCTCCTTTATGCCTCAAAGAATACCACATTTCCTTCAAGATGCAGCTCATGCCCCATTTCCTACATGAAGCCTTTATATTGATCCTCTGGCTGCTAGTGCCCTCTCTCCCCAAATTATTTTATATTTATTTGTATATACTTGTTTAACAGGAATTATTTGTATAATGGGAATTTCCCTGAGTAGAGGTGACCAAACAGCAATCCTGAGATGAACATACCTAGCCCTGGGAACATCCTTTTGAGTCTGAATAGTTCAGAGATCCAAAGATCTAGGATCGGAAGGGACTTCATTTTTTTGTGATTTTTTTTAATTATTTATTTATTTTTAGTTTTCAACATTCACTTCTATAAGATTTTGAGTTCCAAATTTTCTCCCCATCTCTCCCCTCCCCCCACCCCAAGACGGCATGCAATTTGATATGGGCTCTACATATACATTCATATTGAACCCATTTTTCACATTAGTCATGTTGTACAGAAGAATTAGAACCAACGGCATGAGAAAGAAGAAACAAAGAGAGAGCGCAAAGTAATATGCTTTGATTTGCGTTCAGACTCCGTAGTCCTTTTCTTGGATGTGGACAGCATCTTCCATCATGAGTCCTTTGGAATTGTCTTGGATCCTTTACTTTGCTAGGAAAAGATGAGTCTATCAAAGTCAGTCATCGCACATTATAGCTGTTACTGTGTACAATGTTCTCCTGGTCCTGATAAGTCTTTCCAGGTTTTTCTGAAGTCCATCCACTCATCATTTCTTAGCACAATAGTATTCCATTATATTCATATACCACAACTTGTTCAGCCATTCCCCAATTGATGGACATCCCCTCAATTTCCAATTCTTGGCCACCACAAAAAGAGCTGTCATAAATATTTTTGCACATGTGGGTCCTTTCCCCATTTGTGTGATTTATTTGGGATACAGACCTAGAAGTGCTATTGCTGGGTCAAAGGGCATGCACTTTTTTTAACCTTTTGGGTTTGGAAGGGGTTTCAATTACCATCTAGTCCTGACTCCATCATTTTACAGATTAAAAAACTGAGGCCCAGGAAAATTAGGTACAAGATCACATAGATAGAAAGCATCAGAAACAAGACTTTTCCCTTGTTCCACACCGCTTCTGGGTCCCTTGGTCAGAACTGATTGGTGATAGAGGGAGTTTCTGCATAAGAGAGGATGGCCACCAACATGAGAAGGCATTCGTTCCCTCTCCCAGATTGCCAGACAACACAGACCTTGCCAAAAGACAAGGGAAACATTCAGGTATCACACAGCAAAAGTAAATTTCAAATGCTTATAATGAAGTTGCAGAAATTGTATCATATCTAGATACGATACTAGTTAATGTTATTACTGTTGCTTCTTGAGTTTTTCTGTGAGTACACATTTGTGAAACTTTTGTGTTTTTAGCGTTGCTTAAGAAATAAATAGCTATTTTATTCCTCATCTAGTGTATATGCTGAGTATCTATCTTTTTCTCCCCTACCAACAGTTTTGGGGAGACTCATGACCGGAAGCTCTCACATGTTTTTAGTCTTAGGCCCCTTTTACACTCTAAAAATTATTAAGGAACACCCCCCCCCAAAGATATTTTGTTTTGCTGGGTTATAGCTATCAATGTTTACTGTAATTAAAAATTAAAACATCTTCATATTATTATGAAAGTAGTTTTCATCTCACAGACCCTCTAAAAGGTCTTAGGGATCCCCAGGCATCCCCAGATCACATTTTGAGAATTGCTACCTTAGACACAAGCCAAATAATAAGGTTTAAGTAAGAAAGATCCAAGGAGTATAAGAAAAGGAGACTTAATCTGTCTCTGTTGAGGGGTCACCTAGGTGACACTGGGGGCAGCCAGGTGATGCAATGGATAGAGCTCTAAGTCTGGAGTCAGGAAGACCTGAGTTTAAATCCAGCAACAGACACTTCTTAGGTGTGTCACCCTGTGCAAGTTACTTAACCCTGTTTGCCTCAGTTTCCTCATCTGTAAAATGAGCTGGAGAAGGAAATGGCAAACCACTCCAGTATCTTTGCCAAGAAAATCCCAAATGGGGTCACAGAGAATCAGACACAACTGAAACGACTCAACAACAACAGAGGCCATTACCCTTCAGCACATAACCTGGTCACTCTATGTATGAATCCAGTGGAAAGGTCCCCTTAGTGGAAAGTGAGAGGCATTACCCTATGCCTTTAGACCCATCAGGGGTTGTGATTGTTACATTTGATAGAAATGTTAGCTACTACTACTACTACTATTATTATTATATTACCTACCTAGATAGACTATAAGCTCCTTGAGGGCAGGGGCCATTTCACTTTTGTTTCTTTATCCTCAGCATCTACCTAGTACAGTGACTTATATATCATAGACACTTAATAACGGAATAAAATAAGTGCCTACTATGTATCAGTCACTATGCTAAGTGCATTACAAATATCATCTCATTTGACCCTCACAATCCTGGGAGGTAGGTGCTTTTACTATCCTCATTTTATAGTTGAGGAAAGCAAGGCAGGGAGAGGTGAAGAGACTTGCCCAGGGTCACGTACCTAGGAAGTATCCAAGGTAGGATTTGAACTCAGATCTTCCTGGATCCAGGCCTAGTCCTCTATCTACTGCACCACCAGCTATCTCTGATGATAAATGTTTCCTGAATTGACTTCTGACTCCAGGGCCAGTGCTTCTTTATGCCCTATTGCTTTTGACATGTACAGGACCAGATCCCCAAGGAGGTAGGTAAGGAAAGAGTGTTAGGAATGAGGAGTAGATCTGGCCATACACCCATGTTATACTTCCAGTCTGACAAGATGGATTGGATAAAGCAGAGTCCTAATTACCCAGAAGGCCCCTGGCTCAGACTTCTAATACAGATGTTGATTACTCAGGAAATGACTCCATTTATTAGCTTCCAGACCTCAAGTGGTGATGGCCGGCTCTTGGAAGCAATTCTAATCAAACACCTCCCATGTTTATGGCTCACTGAGGTCCCACATTTCTGGATTCTTCCTCACCTCTGGCTCCAGCTTACTTCAAGGAATAGTTCAGGTGTCACCTCCTATATCAAGTCTATTGTGATTCCCCCAATTAGCAACACTCTCTCCTTCCTGACATTATTATTTTTGTTATTCTCCATATGCTTTGTGTTTACCTATCTGTGCACTAGGTGTACCTCCCCACTAAAATGTAATCTCCTTGAGGGCTGAGACATTTCTTTGACTTTGTTTGCCAGGGTCTGGTATACTACCTTGCACAGAATAAGCAACAAATGTTTGAATTAAATTTTATTGAGCTGAATTTAATTGAATCACTTAAGTATTATACAAATGTTTGTGGAATTGGGAGACCCTCTTAAATGCCAACCTTTTGAATAGTTCTTTTTTGATATTCATGATAAATAATCATTTAATTTCCTGTAGTTTGCTATGTGAATCTCCCCACCTCTTCCAGTTCTTCCTTCCCTGGTGCTGGAGTGCTCAGAATACAGGGGCAACCTGATCTTTCAGGACTGGAGGGGAGGTCTCACACCTGGGAATGCAGAGAACCAGATTGTACTTATTAATAGCCCTGAACTGTAGCTGTCAAAATCCAAATAAATTGCCTCTTCACCTGATGCAGAGGTCTCGTTGGTGGGTTGGGCTAATTCTTCAGTTCTATCACCTATTTTCTTCAGAAAGAGTTTCCTGACATCTGGGATATATGATGGATTTGCTATACCAGAGTTAGAAACCCAGGGAATCTATAAATGGTGTCAACCCATTGTCCTAACTATCACCCAAGCAACTCCTTCTAGTCCTGAGCATCTGGAAGCTGCAGAGGCTTCCCCTGGGGCAAGGACTTGAAAGGGAATTTACAGAGAATTATCAGAGGCCTCGAAGGCTCCATAAACTACTGAATTTCTATATGGCACCTTCTTGAGCAAAAACCCTTTCAACTTTCTGGAGTTACCCATTTAGTTAAAAAAAAGCAATGATGCTGAAATTAGTCTAACAATCCTGGAAAGCAATTTGGAATGATCTTTTAAAAAGTGAATAAAATATCCATACCTCTTAAACCAGAAATTCCACTGCAGGCCACATGAATATGTAACATTACATGATAGACTAGCTAAATGTGTTGGTTAGTTTTGCTGAGCTGATTTCTTTTTCCTCTTTCTTTTTTATTCTTTGTTATAAGGGGTGGTTCATGTACTGGGTAGAAAAGACAGAGGTATATATTCAGAAGTGAAGGAAATGTTTATTAAATTATTGTATTCTGGACCAGTCCTAACTAAGGCCAATACAATGATTCAGTCTTGCTATTGAAATAATAGCAGCTAACATTTATGAAGTATTCACTGTGTGCTGAGCATGGTGAAAAGTGCTTTACTATTATTATCTCATTTGATCCTTAAAGCAGCCCCAGAAGACAGGTGCTATTATTATCCCCGTTTTACAGATGAGGAATCGAAGGCAAACAGAGGTTAAGTGACTTGCCCATATTATACATCTATTAAGTGTCTGAGATTGGATTTGATCTAAGGTCTTTCTGACCCCAGGAATGCAACAAACCATTTGTATACCATAAAATGTAATAACGAACATAATAACAAGATCTAGAAAGATACAACTCCTAGTTGCTAATTCACCACAACAATGGCAACATTGGGTCAGAAAGGTATCCCTGAACGGTGGTGGGAAATCTGCCCAAACCTCAGGAGGACCAACTCCACATAGACTAGATTTTTTAAAAATTCCTACTCCTCTGGATTAAAAGAGAAGTAGAGATTAAAAAAAAAAGTCCTACTCCTCTGGATTCATCTTCATGAGTTCAAATCCAGTCTCAGACACTTACTAGTTGTTTGATGCTGGGCAAGTCATTTAACACTATTTGCCTTAGTTCATCATCTGTAAAATGGGCGAGAGTGGCAAACCACTCCAGCATCTTTGCCAAAAAAAACCCCAAAAGGGGTCATGAAGAGTTGGACACGACTGAAATGACTCAAGAACAACAACAATAACAACCCTCCTCTGGACCAACCAAGTCCCAAGGACAGCTTTCTTGCCTCCTTAAAAGAAAACCACCAAAGTCTACGTAAAGAAATGTGTGCCTCACCCCTCAACCTTCCAATAGACCTTCCACCACTAAAATGACTTTAAAATAGCTCTGGCTTCAGGAAAAAGCCTACCAGAGGCAATATTAAGGGAGAAGCTTAAATTAGATAACAAAAATATAAAAACAAAAAAGAATTGACCACGACTTCTTCAAAAGGTACAATGCAATGCAGGAACCGTTCATAATGATTCTAATATAAAGTGGCAACGATTAACAGAAGCAGCACTAGGAACATCGGGGCCACAGTAGCAGTCTTGACATCTCTAAATCTATCTCAAATTCCCAGCATGGGTTAAGATCATCTGTAGTGAGAAAGCTAAGAGGCCATTAGCCTCTTGCATACAATCTGTCTCAGGGTCTCAGTTCAAACAGGAACTCACCCCATACCATCTCCCCCTAAGTGTTCCCTGGATCTTCAGCCAGAGCTTCTCCCTCCCTGGAAACCCCATTAGGGGATGATCCCAACTTTCCCCCTTTCGAGTCCTCTATTGAAGGGCTGCTCCTTTTTGCAGGGGCTAGATGAAGATTCCTCCTTACCTTCATCTGTATACTCAGGATTACTACCAGATCTTCTAAAGAATCTCCTTTTTTGAGGCAAATTTCCATTTCCCACAACTAGGTAAAAACTATTTCATCTTGCCCATATACCATTAAAAAAGCAAAGCATCATTTTCTAATTGATAAATGATCTAAGGATATAAACATGCAGTTCTCAAGAGAAGAAACCCAGGCTCTCTATAGCTATATTTTTTTAAATGGTCCAAATCACTACTAATTAGAGAAATTCGAATTAGAGCCATTATAAGATTCTACCTCACACCCCACAGAATGGCAAAGATGAAGAAAATGCAAGCAATAAATATAGAGGACATTATGGGAAAACAGGCACATTGATGCACTATTGGTGGCCCTGTGAAAGGGTACAACATTCCAGGCAGCAATTTGGAAGTACACACAAAGTTACTACAGTACAATGCCCTTTGATCCAGCTATAATATTGTTAAGTCTATACTCAAAAGAGACAAAAGAAAGAAGAAAATGTTCTTTATGTTCAAAAATATGTATAGCAGCTCTTTTTGAGGTGGTTAAAAAATGGAAATTAAGAGTATGTTCAACAATTGAAGGATGACTAAGTTGTAGTATATGAATGTGATGCATTACTATCATGATGTAAGAAAGGAAGAAATAGATGATTCCAAAAAGACATGGAAAGACTTATGTGAACTGATGCAGAGGAAATGAGCAGAATCAGGAAATCAATTTTTACTCTAACATCAATATTATAAAACTGAACAATTTTGAAGACTTTTATAAACTGATGAAGAATAAGATGATCCGAATCAGGACAATTTGTATAATAACAACAACACTGTAAAAACAGTGAAAATTGATCTGATAAAGGTCTAATATACAAGATATATGGGGAATTGATTCAAATATATAAGAACAAGATTGACAAATGGCCAGAGGATGTGAAGAGGTAGTTTGTAAAAAGAAAGGGAAACTATCAACAACCGTATGAAAAAAAAATAACCCAAGTGACTAACAGTAAGAGATATCCAAATGAAAACAACACTGAGGAATTAACCAAGCTGACAAAAAATGGAAAAAGACCAATTATTTCAGGGACCGTAGAAGGCCCTGCACATTCGTGTACTACTGGTAGAGCTATGAATCAGTTCAGCCATCTTGGAAAGCAATTTGGAGCTCTACCCAAAAAGTCACTAAACTGTACATAACCTTCTGCCTGATTAGCTCCTACAGTGAATAGAAGGCTGGATCTGCAGACGAAAAGACAAGTTCAAATCTATCCTCAGACATTTATCGGCTGTGTTACCTTCTTAGCCTCAGTTTCCTCATCTGTTAAATGGGAGTAATAGCACCAACTTCCCCTGGTCATTGGGAGGCTCAAATGAGATAATATTTGTAAAGTGCTTTTTATCCTGTTCCCAACATCACTACCCCCAAGAGAAAAAAGAAAGAAGGAAAGGAGCCATATGAACAAAAATATTTTAGCAGCACTTTTTGTTATAGCAAAGAACTGGAAAGGTCTCCATGAATTGGGGAATGGCTAAATAAATTATAGAACATGAATGTAAATAATGTTATTGCACCATAGGAAATTATGAGACACATTCAGAGAAATCTGGGAAAGTTATACTCTGATGCAGAGTGAAGTGAAGAATACCAGGAAAACAATTCATATGATGATTACTATATTGTAAAGGAAAACAACTGTGAAAGACTTAACAACTTTGATCAATTCCTGTGAGCAACTGGCTCGAGGAGACTGAAGATGAACAATGCTTTCCACTTCTTGACAGAGAAGTGGTAAATTGGAGTCAGCTGGTGTCAAAGAGGATGGAACTCTTGGCCAGGAGTTGGAAAGACCTGAGTTCAAGTCCTTCCTCAGATACTAGTGTGTGACCCTGACCAAGTCACCTAAACTCTGTTTTCCTCAATTTCTCCTCAGTTGCAAAAATGGAGATGATAATAACACCAAACTCACAGTGTTGTTGTGAGGATCAAATGAGATAATATTTGTAAAAGTGCTTAGCATGGTGTCTGGCTTACAGTAGATGCTACATAAATACTTATTCCCTTCCAAAGTGAGACGTTCATTCTTGTATGACTTGCTGCAAAAAATACTTACAGCAAATTTCTCTGATAAAGGTCTGATATCCAAGATATATAGAGAATAGATTCAAATAAATAAGTACCAGAGCCATTCCCCATGGCCAATGCATGTATTTGCTTTGTTTGGCTATAGTTATTTGTCAGAAGGGAAGACTGTGGGGCCATCTCCAGTCATCCTGATCTATATCTTGCCACTGGACCCAGGTGGCTCTAGAGGAGAAAGTGAGGCTGGTGACCTTCCACAGCCCTTCCTCACTTAAATCCAATTTACTTGCAAGTTATGGCATCTTCTTCCTGATGTCATGGTCCTCTTCAAGAACGAAGGACAAACACCAACAACGAGGGAAGACTAGTTGTTGGAAGAGTGAAGACAGTTTTGGCATGTGGGGAATGGTAGTGATATGAAAAGAATAGAACATTGATAAAACATTTTTTAAATATACAGAAGATAGTTCAGAAGGAGGGCAAGCAGAACAGGGTTGAAACTACTGTTAAATTTAATATATACTTAAAAAGAAGACCTGAGCTTAAGTCTCACCCCTGACATATACTGACTTTGTGACCCTCACCAGCTCACTTAACCTCTCAGTGCTCTAGGCAACAACTTTCTAAGAAGATAAGTTGCAAGAGGTTGGTGACCATACTGGTAATTGGAGTTTCCTCTTCCGAGAGTTCCCTGTATCAGTGAAATCCCAGTTCCAGTCCCTAACCCCCCTCCACCTCTATATACATTGTCGCAGTCATTGCATGTATTGGTTTTCTAGTTCTGCTCACTTCACTTGTCATCAGTTCATATGCCTTTGCATGCTTCTATATACTCTTCATATTCATTGCTTCTTATAGCATGGTAACATCCATGAACCACAGTTTGTTTAGCCATTCACAATCGATGGAAATTTACTTTGTTTCCAGATCTCAGCTACTACAAAAAGTGCTGCTATGAATATTTTGATGTATATGAGCCCCTTTCTTTTTATCGTTGACTTCCATGGGGTATACACTTGACAGTGTGATCTCTACTGGAATCCTTTCCTAATCCCTCTTAATTCTAATGTCTTTCCTCTGTTGATTAGTTCCTATTTTTCTGTATACAGTTTGTTTGCATATAGTTGTTTCTAGGCTGTCTACATCATTAGATTGTGAGCTCCTTGAGGACAAGAACTGCCTTTTGTTTTCCTTTGTATCCCCAGCACTAAGTTCAACTTCTGGCATATAGTGAGCAAGTAATAAATGCTTATTGGCGATCGACTGGGTGAAAACATACANTCATTAGATTGTGAGCTCCTTGAGGACAAGAACTGCCTTTTGTTTTCCTTTGTATCCCCAGAACTAAGTTCAACTTCTGGCATATAGTAAGCAAGTAATAAATGCTTATTGGCGATCGACTGGGTGAAAACATACGGTCATTTTTGTCACTTTATTAGTATAATTACAAATTGCTTTCCAAAATGGTTATGGGGAAGAGTAGTTCAAGCCGGGAGAAGAGCAAAGACATGGAGATAGGAATGAATATGGCCTGTCTGGGAAATAGTACTGATCCGCCTGGCTAGAGAGAGTTCAGACTAGGGGGAGGGAGGTAAAGGAGATGAAATTACATCGAGAAAATGAGGGCTGGCTATCTTGTTGTCAAGCTCCTTGAGCGTCCAGCTGAAATTTCCCTTTAGGCAAAGAGGAATCATTGGAGGTATTTAACAGGGCAGTAACAAGATGAAAGGGATGCCTTAGAAAGATTAATCTGGCAACAGAGGATAGGATGGATTGGATAGGGAGAAAAACCAGATCTAGAGAGACCACTTAGTCTTCTAACTACTATAGTAATGTAGGCTGGAGGCTATGAGGGCCTGGGCAAGTCTGAGAGTAGTGAAATGGAAACGTTAGAAGTGGGTAAAGGGAAACATTTCAAAGCAAAAATTGGCAGGCCTTAGTGACTGAATCGATTCAGGTGATGGAGGAGTCAAAGGTGACTTTGAGGCATCGAGCTTAGGTGGCTAGAATAATGGGAGTGTCATTGACAAGATTTGTGTGGTTTAGAAAAAAGCCCACATCCTTTTTTTTTTTTTAATAATCCATCGTCTTTATTAACAATACATTTGGAATCCTGAAAGACCAGACTGTTATTTAATAAAGCAATATTAATTTTTGTTCTCTATGAGAAAAATACTTTTGCATAAATAACTTAAACAAGAAAATAAATAGGTAACTTATTTTTTTTAAAAAACAATTACTTTCATTCCTGCGTCAGGGTCCGACCTGGAGGCACTGCAAACACAAGCTACCAGACCCGCAGGCTTTCACATTGAATACACTTAAAACACACACACACACACACACACACACACACACTACAAAACATTTTTTAAAATTATACAGAAAGAAGTGTCTGAAAATGTTTTGCCAAAAGATTTTTGGACTGCAGTTATTGCATTTTGTGGGGTTTCAGCATATGTACAGCAATTGCAAGTTTCTTTTTGTTTTTGATTTCCAACAATAATCTTTCAACGAAAGGAACATCAACACATGTATGCGTGGGACTAAGCTATTTTCAGGATAGGAATGTGCCAGTGAACTACATGTGCATGGACCAGGCCTTTTGACCGGCTCGTCTTTTACAATGAACCAACACCGGTCTCTGCCACGAAGACCCGTGGGCACAGACCCCAGGTACTGGTAGGAGGAGGGGGGCTGGGTCACAAGAGAACTTTGCAGAGGTTACCATAAAAAAGAAAGTGTTAGGTCAGGAATAGAACTGTCCTTCTGGGAAGGAGGGCATGGTTTCTCCAGCTGCTTTTCCCCCAACACCCTCAATCCCGGCTTACTCTAAAAAACCCAGTACTGTTATTCCTTTCCTACCTAGGTCGAGTTTTGTGTTGGGAGTTAGCCCATCTCCTTGCCCTGCTGACAATTCAGCGGTGGCTGAAAATGAAAGTTCACAAGCTTTGCAAACCGTATTAACTCTGCAACCACTCCCCCTGAGGGGGAAGAATTTGCTTACAACTGAACTGGAAAGCCAGGCGGTGAAAGATACCATCTCTCCACCCTCCTTGAACACTGGCGAACAGAACTAGGTTTTGATAGAAAGGCTAGATGATCTGGTAGTTCAGATTCTCAAAGTTGGCTATGTCCTTCAAGATCATCTGGTCCAATTTCTCTGTTTCCTTTTTAAAGGTGGGGTTTTCCTTTTTGACAACCTGATGTTACTTACACCTTAAAGACTTTCAGATGAAATTGGGACCAGGAGACAATGGAGGACTAATCTCGTGCCACTTTCTTTTCTAATCAGTAGGTCATAAATATTACTGAAGATTGCAAAACCCAGGGCTTAACATACCCTTTAGGCACTGCTAAGAGCTCTCTTTTAACCCCTGGGGTATAAGCGAGCTGGCGGAAGGAATGGGGTAGTGCAGAGACTTTCCCCTCCGAACTCCTGTAGTAGTGGTGGTGGGACTGGGGGTGTCTCGGTTGCCGTAGATCCTACCTGTTCAGCTCTCCCCTTCCCAGAGAGACAAGGGACCCACCTGTTCCAAGGCTGGCGGGAGGCCCATCGTCCCCTCCACGTGGCTACTGCACGTTGCTTGGTCCCCTCCCAGTTGCCCAGTGGCCTGGCTATCATTCTACCTCGGCCTCTGCGCTAGAAGGTTCAGGCTTCGGGATTTGGGGAGACAGACCCTACCCTGCATTTCAGGCAAGAAAACAAAACGAAACAAAACAAAGAAACAGACAAAGACCCAGAGGCTGTCGGAGAGTGACCTCGGCTCTGGCACGTCTTGGAGGGAGAAGCGGCCTGGGTCAGGGGCTAGGGACTCCCTAGTAAGCATTCTCCAGCTCTGGCTGTTTGGACTTGCCGCTCCGCATCCGGGACAGCCGCGGCTTCTTGTTCTTAGCGGGTCGAGTGGCCTCCTTGCCGAAGTCCTTGAGCTCCGATTGGTTGTGGAAACGAGTGTAGCGCTTGCATTTGCAGGAGACCACTACACGGATCTTGTGAGTCCGGGCCTCTTCGCCTCCCGGGCACAACAGCGGGATGCGCTGCGTGCGGTAGCGGTCAGGGATGCAGCGATAGTCCGGGGCGTTCTGGCGCCACAACCATTTGCGCCCAATAGCATTGGGCTGCAGGTGCGCTGGCCCGCACTGGCCCGAGCACACCAGCTCAGTGACCGGCTTGGCGCTGCGGCAGGGCCCATCGGTGATGTAGCGGGTGAAGTGCAGCTCCCGGCAGCTGTAATCCGAGGCGTCTGGGGGTACAAGGGGAAGCAAGCTGCTAGTGACCAGCGATAAAGGTGGGATCTGGGCTAGAAGCTCCCCTGACCTCTCCAGGTCTAGTCAGCTGCCTTAGACTTCATGCATCAAGCTCTTGTCCCCCACCCCCGCCCCAACCCCTAGGAGCCTTTTCCTCAAGCCTATCCCTCAAGTCGCATTTCCTTTGTAGAGTTGTCAATGCCTACACATTTGAGTTTTTGCAACTAACTGGATTGTTCCCCGAATCGTCTTCAAAAAGTCCTGGAAACGGGGCAGCTAGGTAGCGCAGTGGATACAACACTGGCCCTGGAGTCAGGAGGACCTGAGTTCAAATGTGGCCTCAGACATTTGAT
>NW_020954575.1:15391216-15398636 GCF_900497805.2 Vombatus ursinus | reverse complement strand
AAGGAAGGAAGGAAGGAAGGAAGGAAGGAAGGAAGGAAGGAAGAAAGAAAATTAAACAATTTTCTGGGCTCATCAAGTCCCTCTTGGCTGATTCTGGCCTGCTCCCAAATATTCCTTCCCCCAAATCCTTAGTAGATTTAACTTTTCAGTCACTCTTGTCAGACAGAGAAAGGAGGTGGAAAGATTATCAAGGACAGAGTCCTAGCACTGGTTTGTCCAGCAGATGTGGGAACCATTTCACTAGAAAAAAAGAGAGGACTTTAATGTTAACTGTGGTGTGTGATGAGCACACTCCCCGCCTTAAATCGGGCTGCTTCCCAAGGTTTAAAGGTGCCAAAATACCTGTTCCTTTACAGGCAGTAACATACCAAGGCAGACAGAATCCAGCCTTGTTTATTCTGTCCTGAAAGTCTCTCAGGAAACCAAGACAGGGAAAGGAAATCATTATGGGCATGAGAACTAACTGGACATTTGTAGGGGAGCAAGACTGGATACAGGTCCTGATGGCTGTGGCAGTGGGGACTGGAAACAGGGGGCAGGAATGGGGCTTTAGGAACAATCTGGGCCCTGTGGATGAACTTAGTAGGGAAACAGGAGAGTTTTCCATGCCCTCTAGGAGAAACACTCGGGTTTCAAGTCCAGGGTTAAATGGAGAAGGCACACTTTCCAAGTGTGGGCATCTTAGTGGCATAGTGGACAAAATATGCCTCAGACACTTCCGAGCTGTCAAGTAGTCTATCTCCAAGAAGGAGGTATTAATAGTACCTCTCTCATTGCAAGGCTGAAATTAGGTAAAGTGCCGTGAAAATCATAAGCTAAAACCAGGAAAGGGAGCTGAGCTCTGACTAAAAACCTCTCAGTGATTGATTGAGTGGAGTCAGAAGATCAGAATTCAAATCTCTCCTTGAAAGCTTATTGCCTGTGTGACCTTGAGCAAGTCACCTAACCTCTCTGGGCCTCAGTTTCCTCATCCGTAAAATGAGGGGAGTGGGCTAGATGGCTTGTGAAGTCCCTTCTAGCTCTGGATTCATGATCTTCAGGTCCCTAGTAGCAATGAGAACCTTACAAAAAATGTCTGAGTCCCAGAGGATGCTGGGATGGTGATGCTTTCTCTGTGGGATGACCATACCTCCTTCCTCTGGGCTGAGCTCTGAATTCTTCCAAACAAAAGGCAGATGAACTGACTGCTGGGGGGGGGGGGGTACCAGGACTGAAAGCAAGAGGGAGAGAGAAAGCCTTCCCCCAAGGCTATTCCAGAGGCTCAGAGGCACCAAGCCAAAGCCTGGACCTGTGGGCAGTAGTGTAAGCTTTGGCTCCAGCATGCTTTTATTTGGTTTCCCTCACCAGGTTGTACTCCCAGTTAAGACTTGGGGTTGCAGAGTGTGGGGGTGGCCTGTGTTTGCCCAGGGAAAGAGGCTTCTAGGGCTAAGAATAGTACTGCCCAGTTTAGGCACTTCCTCTGCAGAGAAAAAGCAATGGTATTTTGAGTGGTAGGATCTCAGGGCAAGAGTGTTTACTCATGTAAACCCAGAGGCTCCTCCCCCACCAAACCTTAGACTTGTAAAATCTGTAAAATGGGCATAATGACATCTGTAGCACTTACATGGTTGTGATGATGTAGATAAAACATTTTGTAAGGACATTAAAAATGGCAGACACTATTATTTCCAAAAGGTCTTTTTGGAGTTTGAACTACACTGGGCAGAATTCAGGAATCAGCTCTTGCCCCACTTGGTCTCTAGACCCTGCATTTTTGGGAGCTGGGACTATCTTCCTGTTCATGTTTGCCTTCTGCCCAGGGGAGCTGAGATCCAGAACAATCACCTCCTCTGGGCTCTCCTTTCCTGGAGACCTCTTTGAATGATCTAGACGGATTCCTTTATCACAAACACACATGGGAGAGAAACTCCTGGCAAGCCCTTCTTTTCACACAGTGATGGTGGGTTGATCTGAGACTGACTTCATAGAGCCTTTACAATCCCAATCTTTCTTGTTTCTTACTGCCAGTCTGAGAATCTCTCAGGTAAGATTTTCCTTTGACTTTGTAGCCCCAGATTAGGTTTAAGTATTTGTTAAATAGAACACAAGCCAACATACCCCATGCCCACTGCAGATGCTGCTAAAAAACATTTTCATGCTGTAGGGGAACAGAGAAGTCATGGCAGCCAGGAACCAGGACAAAAAAAAAAACCCTTCAAGTGCAAAGGGTTACTCTTCTGATCTTGCTAAGGCAAAATCTGAAATTCTCACCTAGTACTGCATAGTTAGGGACAGACTTTAGTCCTCCTTCCATGCTCCCTTTCCCTATCACCAGCGCACTGAGTCAGATTTTTAAGGTAGACTTTTTCTTTCCACTCTGCCTGTAAAGAATTGAGTTTTGTTGTTTTTTTTTTCTTTTTTTCCTGATCCTTACACTCCTCTGGTCTCCTCTGCTTCTCAAAAGCTGAGCCTCTGGCTCCTATACTTTGCCCAGATTGTTGCAAGGTATAATGGGGGAAAAAAACTAGCACTCTAAAATTGGAATCAGAGAACCTGCTATTTACTGCTTGTGTAACTTTGGGCAAGTTACTTCACATCTCTGAGCCTTGGTTTCCTCATATATAAAATGAGGAGGTTGAACTGGGTGGCCTCTGAGGTCCCTTCCAGTCCCTTCTTATCCCCATTTATATTCCTTTTACACCATCCCTACCACCAACGGATAATCACAGCTGTGAAGCACATCTGTGACAGCTGCTGTGTCCTGGGGTGACAACTCTTTGCTCTGCCTCGTACTGTGGTGGCCAAATCCTGATGCTGCAGGTAGCTTCCCCTGCCAGCTCCCCTGGAGCACTCAGTGGGTCTGAAAGAGAGGGCTGTCTCCTCTATTCTTTAAAAGTTCTATAAAAAAGGAAACTGGACAACTTCTCCAGCTACCAGACCACCCAGGGGCAGTGGAATAGGGGTGGGGTGGGGGAAGCTATAGTACCACTCTCTTGGTTAGGCAGAGCTCGGCATCCCCTAGTGATGGAGAACTGTTTTCCCAATATCACCAATGGTTCTGAAAGCCTGCTGATTATAATTTAGCATCCACAGATAGAGGCCCTCATCTAGGACGATTCTGTCACCCTTCCTGTTTTTGGTCATTGTACTTTGAATACCTTTGGGCTCCAAGGGGTGGTGTGGGTATCTCCCTCCATTCTCCGCCCGGTTCATCGTCTTGTTATTGCTGTTCGACAGGTCAGGCGGAGGCTCGGGCTGCTCACTGAGCTCAGGGATGATTTCGGTGGCATCATTCTTGAAGGCCTGCCACCCTTGCACAGAGTGGAAAGCAACCTGGACCAGCAGGCACAGCAGGCAGAGGACTAGAGAGAACTTCATGGTGCCAGCTAGGGTGGGGGCAACCAAACCTTCAGCACTCACAGGCTCCAGTCCCTCTTCAGCACTTTCTCCTTTTTTAAATCCCCCCTTGCTGCTTCACCAGCCAATGGGGACACAGACAGAGAAGGGCCAGCCCCACATTTCACTTGGGGGAGGGGTGGTAGGAAGCTGAGAGGGAAGGCAAAGGGGTGTGTTCAGAGTCAACCCACCCCAACCACTTTTCTCCCCATGCTTTCCAAACTTCCAAATAGCTCCAGCCTCTTCCCAGGTGACCTGGAATGCCTGGGTGCATGAACTGCAGATCTGCAAGGAAGAGGGGTCCTTGTCAGTGCCTAGCCTTTAGAAACAGCTATTTTTCAGTTATTCGAAAGCTGCTTCCCTATTCAGACTGATGACCTCTCTGGACCTCTTCATACTTCTTGAAACAAACTAGAGCCCAGTTTAATAAGCAAACTTCTAAGCCTCCTTGAGGAAGACTTGGACTCAGGCAGTCCCTCTTTCCCAGTGTATGTAAGTTCAGAGAGCTGTCATCAGCAAATTCAAATCACTTACGGGGTGTGCATCTGCCCCCCTTATACTTGTAACTTGTACTCCCTTTGAAAGAAGAAAGAAAGGAACTCAGTGATATCAGTCACAAGCCCTGAAAACTCGGGGCTTTAAAACAGTACTGATAGATGGTCTAATAGAAGACAGTGCAGGGCTTGGAGTCAGAAAAACCTAAATTCAAATTCTGCCTCAGACACTTCCTAGCTCTGTGACTCTGGGTAAGTCACTTAACCTCTGTCTGCCTCAGCTTTCTCATTTGTAAAATGGGGATTATAATAAGGGCACCTACTTTACAGGGTTCTCATGAAGAACAAATGAGTTAAATTGTGAGTTTGTAAGCCTTCAAGTGCTTTGTATAGCATATAAACGCTCATTATTAGTGTTATTATTACCCCAGAACCAGTGGGGAGCCCCAATTCAAAACATTTCTCTATCTTAATCAGGCAGGAATGAGGAAACTATAGGGCACTACTGACTGACTGCTCTCCAGCATGAGAAGTGATATCTCAGAAATGTTCCTGGTTTTCATCTAGAGCAGTGTGGTGAAACCTATGCAACCCTTCTCTGAATAGTATTTTTAAATATATAAAATAAAATGCATGAGATTACAAAGAAATCTTATTATGTTGAAATATAGTTATTAAAATATTAAAAAGTTACAAGTTCAGAGACCCTCCTACCCCCTACAAGGCCCATGGATCCCAGGTTAAGAATCTCATATTTATAAGCTAGATAAAAGTCATATATACCAATCTTTGACATGAGGTCCAAGACAAGGATTATAGTTCTTGGACACCTCAAACTCCTTCCATGAATAGGAAGCAACTTGCCCAGGCAGGAAAAGAGTTGGATTTGGAATCAGAGTTGGATTCAAATTCCAACACCACTATTCCTACATGTAACCTCTCCAAGCTTCAGTTTCCTTATCTGTAAAATTACAAAAGTGACCTCCAAGATTTTTTTTCCAGCTCTGAGTGTGATCCTATGATTTCCCCACACAACCAGTACCTCAGAGAATAAAATGTCTAGGACAAAAGTTCTTTCCAGACTAGAAGAAGATTCCCACCATATAATCAAAGCTGGCATTTATATTATCATTCTAAGGCTTGCAAAATGTGTTTACATTCATTATTTTGTTGGGACTTCACAACCATGTGGTAGGTTTGGTTATTATCCCATTTCACAGATGAGGAAACTGAAGTATTTAACCAGCTTCCTCAGGTCACACAGCCAGTTAAGTCTGAGGTCAGCTTTAAACTAAAAGTTATTCCAACTCCCTAGGAAGTCAAATGCAAATGACACCAGAAAGTTTTGTTTTCAGACCACATTTTCTAAAGGAGAAGAGGAAATAAGTCCGTTTACTCAGCCAGGAACATGACTAACGTTTTCTATTGACAAGATTTTTTTCTCAGTCTCCCCTTCCGGTCCAGGCTCTTTTTTCTCATTTCCATGTCATTGTATACCTGTGGCTGATCCATTTCCCTTAGCTCCTCCTCCAGGCTGAATCCACCTCCACCAGCACCCCCCCCCCAAAATGAAGAATGAGTTTGTAACTGGATACTGAAGCACCAGAAGGACTGGGAACAGAGAAGATGGTTTCAGACTGCTCACCACCTCCCAAGGCAAAGAATCTCATGCAGTACAGCATGGAGGGTATTTACTTGGGGAGGGTGTGTATAACTTCCCACCCCAGCCCAAATTCATCCATTGCATCCTTTGCCACCTGCCTCAACTTGCAGTCGCTCGGTCCAAAGTGCCCTCTGCCTCTGTCCCTCCTCCTCCAGATCAATCACTTACGGTGCTTGAATGCTGCTTCCCTGACAGTTTTACTAGACAGACAGAAGGCCCCTCGGGAAGGAGTTTCTCCCATACCTGTTTCCCCAGCTAGTTTCCTGCAGGGAAGGTGAAAACAGCTGTTGCTATTGTTGGGGGAAGGGGAAGGAAAAGGGGAAGGAAAGATATATCTCCCCCTGGTAGAGAAGCTTTACAGAGCCTACCGTGCCCCCTACTCCCACTGCTCTTTACCCCTGACTCTCAAATAGAAATGGAGCCCATCTGAAAGTCAGAGGATCTGGATTCAAATCCCACCTCCATCCTCTTTGTGTGATCTTGTACAGACTAAGTAACTTCTCTGTGCTTTTCGTCTATGAAAAGGAGAAGATTGGACTGGACTATATGATAATAATAACAGCTGGAATTTATATATTACCTCTCATTTGAAATTCTACCACTAGAACTTCACTTGTGTGGATTGAGAAATCACCTTCAATGAAAATTCAAGCGGCCCCAGGAAGGGCAAAATATTAAGCCATAGAACATCATTATTAACATTTTCCTGTGAATTAATTTTAAAGATCTAGTATTCAACTAGATATTTCTCTCTCTCCCTTTGTGTATGGGTGTCTACACACACATACACATATATAATGCTTTGCAAATCTGAAAGCATTTTATGCATGTATGTGTGTATGTATATACATATGAAGGAGAGAGAGAGAGAGAGAGAGAGAGAGAGAGAGAGAGAGAGAATCATTGATCCTCATAACAACCCAGGAACATGGTGCTTTTATTATTTCCATTTTGCAGATGAGGAAACTGAGCCTGAAAACAGCTAAGAGACTTGCCTACACACAGCTAATAATTGGCTGCAGTAGGTAGGATCTGAACTTAACGATTCCAAGTCCAGCACTCTATTTACCACACTACCCAGTGGCCACTGAGTGCCATTAGATCATATGTGAATTCCCTTCCAGCTCTAAGTTCCTATGAAGCACCTTCAGCCTTCCTTACCTTTGCCTCAGGACTATGTCATGTTAACTCTATCATGTCCGAAACAACTCCAGTGTTTTGATTTTTTTTTTTAAATCCTTCCTATGATCCCCAGGTCCACTTGTCTGGGATAGCAAGGATAAGTGACCAGAGCTCTCCCTACCTTAGCCTCTACCAAATGGGTATTGGAGGCCAAGGAAAGTTATCACTTGGACACTCCTGCCACCTTGTGGGAAAAGGAGATCAGCAAAGTCTCTAGATAAGAGAGCCACAGCTACACAGATATGGTAAACTACCACCTTTCTTCCAATAGAACTCAGGGAAAATCTGGAGGTTGGCAGGCAGAATCACCCTTACGTGTAGCTAGAAGAGCTAGCCCCCTGTGTTGAGGGGCCCTAGTGTTGCCCTTCTGCCCCCACATACCGCTCATATTTGAATGAGAATCTACCATGAATCTAATGCATTTACCGTTAGAGCTTCATTTGTTTGAATTAAGAAATTGCCTTCAATGAAAAATGCAAGTAGCCCCAGGAAAGGCAAAATATTAAGTCACTGAAAGTGACTTTTTTAAAAAAAGAAATATTTATTCAGTGTCATGATCATACTATTACATTTAGTGATCAACAGCATGGGTGCAAAAAAAAATTGACATTGAACCTTTTGTTGAAATATTTTACACATTCCACAGAACAGAAACTAAAATAACCCATTATGTAAATTAGTCACAAACACAGTTCTGGTGGTTTTT
>NW_020954575.1:15390069-15391136 GCF_900497805.2 Vombatus ursinus | reverse complement strand
TTTGAACTCAGGTCCTTCTGACTTCAGGGCCAGTGCTCTATCCACTGAGCCACCTAGCTGCTCCGAGATATTTTCTAAGATCTCTTCTAGAGATTCTATGATCCTGTGGTCTCTTCTAGTTCGGCATAATTATGAGCAGGATTTGATTGGAAAAGTATAGGGGAGCAGCTAGGGTATACAATAGATAGATGCTTAGATGAATACGCTGAGGATCTCGCTAAAGTTTGTATTGCAGTTAGATGGCACAGTGTACAAAGTGCTGGACTTGAAATCAGAAAGATCTGAGTTCAAATCCAGCCTTGGACATCTATTAGTTATGTGACCCTCGACAAGTTACTTAACCTGTTTGGCCTTGCTTTCCTCAACTGTAAAATGGAAGTCATAATAGCACCTAATTCCCAGGGTCAAATAAGAGGATCAAATAAGATAATATTTACAAAGTGCTTTGCAAACCTTAAAGTGCTATATAAATGTTAGCTATTGTTATTATATACTGTTATATACATATATATACACTATTATATACTATTATTATTACTATTCTTGTCATTGTTGATATTTCCCTCAGTCAGCCTCGAAAGACCTAGATCTCAAGGTCAGGTTCTCCTTCCCCAGAGTCTCATCTCTGAAGAGGCTGTGGGTTTCCCTTCTGTAGCCTGGGTGCTTCTAAGTGAGCACATGGAGTCTCTAAGCAGAAGTGGGATACATTGGTCCACAGACCTGCTGAGACTTTTCCCCACCTCAACCTCACCTTGGTGACATCCATAAGAAAATCTCAAATCTCTGTGTAATATGCCTAGATTTTTAGCTTTTCCATATAACTTAATCATGGTCATAGGTCAAGGGCTGGAAGGGATCTTAGAAGTCATCTAGTGTCCAGGGCTTCTTAAATTTTTTTCCACTCGTAACACTTTCAATGTTTCTCAAACTGTGGATCGTGACCCCATATGCGTCCACAGTTTAAGAAGCCCCACCTTTAAAATTTGATTGGGAATTTAACAGAGGAAGTCCCTGAACAATTGATCTTCTCCCAACTTGATCTTACAGTTATCGACTGTAAGAGGCAG
>NW_020954575.1:15389947-15390017 GCF_900497805.2 Vombatus ursinus | reverse complement strand
GGAAGTCCCTGAACAATTGATCTTCTCCCAACTTGATCTTACAGTTATCGACTGTAAGAGGAAGATTATT
>NW_020954575.1:15386841-15389901 GCF_900497805.2 Vombatus ursinus | reverse complement strand
ATTATTATTATTATTATTATCATATAATATTATAATAATAATAGCTAGCATTTATATGTTGCATTAAGGTTTGCAAATCACTTTACAAATATTCAGAGACAATGAAATATTAAATTCTTGAATAAAGTAAAGAAATGTTTACACTTTGTTATCCTAAACAAAGTGGAAAGTTTTTCAATCAAACTTTGTGGAGTTATCAGAGGGCAGCTGGCCATTGGCGCCCCCTAGTGGCCACTTAAAAATCAGGACACTCTCAAGAGGAGTCATTCCAACTGCCCGGGTAGGAGACCTTTCTTTCTTTCTTTCTTTCTTTTTTTTAATCCAATTTGATTCAACACATTTATTTAGTGTTTACTATGTGACAAGCACTGTTTTAGGTACTGAGGGCTACACTACGATAAAGACACTGTCCCTTCTTAAGTCTTATAGTCTAGAGGTTCTAAAGTCACACAGGATGTTAGTGGCTGATTTGGCAACAGAATGCAAATTTCCCAACTCCCAATCCACTCATCAATCCATCACACATGCTTACAGGAGCACTCCAGAGTAGTCCAGAAGGGATCTAAATAAGGAGATGAGGGCTTACCTATTTCTGTCCCACAGGGGAAACAACTTCTCCTTCCAAAAAACCAAGAGCCTATCATACCCTTGGCTGGGATAAACAACTGTCTATATTATATGTCATCAGAGAAATATTAAGAAGGCGAATCCTTCCAAATACACCTCCTTCTATGCTCTTTCATTTCATGCCTTTCATTCCCCAAAGAAATATCAGATTTGTAATTCAATTAGTTAGAAAGGAAATCACAAGCTTGAAACTCACACTGAAGTATAAATAGTGACTTCAGATCAAAGGATTAGAGATTTAGAGCTAGACAGGACGGTAGGAGACATTTCTGTGTAGGGTTGTTGTCGTTGTTCAGCCATTTTTCAGTTGTGTCCTACTAGTCTTGACCCTATTTGGGGTTTTCTTGGCAAAGATGCTGGGTTGGTTTGCCATTTTGCCTCCAGCTCATTTTACAGATGAAGAACTGAGGCAAATGAGGTTAAGTGATTTGCCCAGGTTCAGACAGATAGTAAATGTCTGAGATCAGATGTGAACTCAGGTCTTCCTGACTCCAGGCCTGGTATTCTATCCACTACAACACTTAGCTGCCCCTCCTGAGCAGGATACACTCAGGCAATTAAGAAAGGAGTCAGATATGGAGAAAGAACCTAGCTATTGTCAGGAAATCATTCCTTGACTCTCGGTGAGAGGGCATTTCTCTTTTCCAGTCTTCTCTCCTCACTTGCATCCTCACTTTACCAACCCTGTTGACCATGGTATCTTGCTGCAGAACTCCTTGCTCAGTAGCAGACACCATACCCAGAAAGGAGAAGGTCCAGTGAGTCAAGGCACAATAATAAAAATTAGTATTTATGTAGCACAGAAGTGCCAGGCACTATGCAAAGCACACTTTACAGTTATTATTTAATTTGATCCTCATAAAACTCTGGGAGGTAGGTGGTATTATTATCCCCATTTTATAGATGAGGAAACTGAGGCAAACACTTAAGTGACCTGCCTAGTAAGTGTCTGAGTCTAGATTTGAACTCAGGTCTTCCTGAGTCCAGGCCCAGCACCCTATCTACTGCATTGCTTAGCTGCCCTAGGACTAGAGGTGCCTTGTGAAGAAGGAGATCATTAGCCCTGGTCATTGAGAGTTGAACTGCAGAGTAACTGGTACGAGGAGCCTAGGTGAGTGATCAACCTGGCAGAGATGGGAACAGCATCAGGATGCCTCATGAAAGGGAAGGATATCAAGGCCTGACATGCTAGAGGTGGAAGCCGCTTAGGCTATATGTTGTTCCCTCAATGTGTACCTCTTTACTGGTGTATTTTGTATGCCTACTTTTCCCACTAATGCTGTGTATATTTGTGGGAGAGTGCAAACTAGTTTCATGGGGTGGGGCATGTTTTTGTAATTATTGTTCTTATAGTATGATCTCAAAAAAATGCCTTGCTTTGAGCTAATTGTGTTCTCTGGCTAACTATTAAATGTAAATGCTTTAACAGGGGCTCATGAGCCATAGTTTTAAGTAGTACGGACCCACTGTGTAGCTTGAACCTGGGAAAGTCATCCCCAAAGGACCTAACCTCTGTGACTTGCAGAGGGGAGACCCAGAGGGAGTGCTACTTGCATACCAGGAAATTGAGGCCCTGAGAGGTTGTAGCTTACCTCATGTCACACAGATATAAATGGTCAGGATTATGTGTATGTTGGTCTGAATGCAGGTATTGAATTCTAATAATGACAATGGCAGTCATAAACACAATGACTCCCCAAAACATCAATGATCAGAATGAGGAAAATGATATGTGCCAAGATGGGGAGGCTGAGGAAGAGCAGAACACAACCTGTCCTTTTGGGAACTATTTCCATCTCTGTCTCTCCGTTTCTATCTCTGTTTTTCTGTCTATCTGCTTGTCTGTGTCTCTGTCTCTATCTCTGTTTCTCTTTGTTGCTGTCTTTCTCTGTGTCCATCTCTGTCTTTGTCTCTCTCTCTGTCTTTGTGTGCCTATATGTCTGTGTCTATGTGTCTGTTTCTCAGTCTCCGTCTGCCTATCTCTGTCTCTCTCTCTTTATCACTCTGCCTGTCTTTGTCTCTCTGTCTCTGTCTCTGCCTCTCTCTCATCCCCCCCCCATTGTTTGCTATGCCTAGAACCATCTCATTACCTTCTACCCTTAGACTGGCTAGTTGAGGAGAAAGTGGGGGAATAAGCCCTCCCTACACAATTGTTAGAAAGCAACAGGCTTGACAAGAGTTTAGGCAGCAAGAATCTGGGTGTTGGAGTGGATCACAAGTTTGTCAGCAGTCCCCAAAAGCAAATGTGATCCTAGGATGTGTGACAGCCGCTTCATTTGCCTGGGCCTCACTTTCCTCATCTCAGGACGGTGTGGCAGTTACACTAGATGACCTCTGAGGTCTTTTTCAGTTCTAGTTCTTTAACCCTGTAGTCACACAGGTAATCATGGCAGACCCAGATCCAGGTCCCTTCCTCTAAAACCAAATCCAGAT
>NW_020954575.1:15383507-15386800 GCF_900497805.2 Vombatus ursinus | reverse complement strand
TTTTTTTTTAACCTCACCATACCAAGGAACAGAATACAGAAGAATGTGAAAGACAGAGGATGAGCCCAAAGTGTGATTTTCTTACAAGACATTTTTGCAAATCAAACTTCCAATAATATACCTCCCTGCCTTTTTTCCCAAACTTTTCGCGTGTCATAGACCCCTTGGGCACAGTCTGGTAGAGCCTATGGAACCCTTCTCAGAATAATGTTTTAAAATGTATATAAAATAAAATACATATTTATTACAAAAGAAATCAATTCTATTGAAATATTTATCCACTTAAAACAACAACAACAACAACAACAACAAGCTCACACACCCTAAGTTTAAAAGCCCTGCTTTTAAAACGGAAAGCATAACTTGACTGAACTTGACCATGGACAGAGCAATGCTCCCTAGGGAGTCCCTTGGTAGCAGACTCACAGACCAACACTGCCTCCTGGTGGTTAATTAACATTACCCAGTAAGGCAAAAGAAGGACCCCAGTCATGCTATCTAGGGCCAGCCCAACCCCAGATTGTGAAGCTGGCCAAGTCTGTCTTTGCAGACAAAACCACTCCCATTTTTCCTACCTATATCTCTGTTTTCAGGTTCCCCTGAGTCTTACCATACTTCTCAGAGCTTTTTTTTTTGTTTGAGCTAACGTCGGTGGCGATTATTCACTGAATAATTGCAAAGCGAATACTGAGCAGATTGCAAGGAAACCGTTTCCAGATCACAGAGGCGCTGCCCCCTAATGCCCGTGATATTGAAGGGATAACTGCATTTTCTCCATAAATCTGGAGAATATTTTCTCAAAAAGTATACCCAACATCAGTGAGAAAAATGGATATTCACAGGGAATGCGTGGAGGGGGACATATCCAAGGAACATATAAGGGTTGGGCTAGATCACCCCTGAGGGCCCTTCTAGCTCCATATCATCTCAGGCGTGATCTCGTCCAACCCCCTTATTTTACAGATGAGGAAATTGAGATCTAGGGAGTATGTGGGTACCAGGGTGGCAGTAAACCTCTCTTTTCACACAAGACCAGTCAGCTTCCTATTCTGTTCAGACATTTATTTCCTAGCAATGCATAAAACTGCCCCCTGATGATTCAACAATTTCAACAAAGAAAAAAGGGGGGTGTCAGAGAGATATTGTAATGAGAAAACCCCTATCTTTTATTTAATACCATTCAGCAAATATCTATTTTGCAAATGCTTTTATTTTTAAACAAAAGCTTAACACAGAGGAGTAATGATAATAATGGCTAGCATTTATATAGTGCTTTAAGTTTTGAAAAACGCTTTACAAATATTGTCTCATTTGATTCTGGGAGGTAGGTACTATTATGATCCTCATTTTATAGATGAGGAAACTGAGGCTGAGAGAGGTCAAGTAACTTGTCCAGGGTCACATAGATGAGCCAGGATTTTAATTCAGATCTTCCTGACTCCAGGTCCAGCACTCTAGCTGCTGCACCAAAACCTTGCTTAGTTATTATTAACATTTAAATTAATTTCAACACATTAAACATCATAACAATTTTTCATTCACTCCCTCTAGGTCCTAACTGGGATTCATTCTTTGTATTGATGCTCTTTTTTCCATGTCTGTCACTAGCTACTAATCTTCCCTTCCCTCAGAGCGAAGTTCTCCCTTGTAATAAACATGTGTATTCAAGCAAAACATATCCAATACTATCCTATGCAAAGTAATTTCCAGAGATGGGGAAGCAATTGGGGGCATCAGGATGTGACTGGTGGTATTGAAGGTGAGCTTTGAAAGAAGCTAGGGATTCAGTGACAAATCAGAGCCAGAGAAACAACATACATCATGACCACAATGACGTAAATGAAGATAATTTTAAAGAACAAACAATAACTGAGTCCTGAATATTTGAAATAACCAATCTTTGTCCCAGAGAACAAATAACAAAATGCATCTCCTTCCTTTTTCTAATGCTGCTCTAGGTAAAACACTGCTTTCTCCAGCCTGTCCCCCTGCCCCCAACACCACCTGCAGGAAAGGTCACCTAGAGAACAACTATTCCAAGTTCAAGGTGCCCTATAGGCCCACATCCCCTAAAACCCTAGGCTGGAAATTGGCAAATGCTACAAATCAGGGCTTGATTATTGCTTTTGCTGATAACGAGGCTTAATAAAGCTATGGAAAAATGTTAATGGTGCAGATTAAACTTAAAAGTGTGTCATGTGTACATTTTTGGAGAGCTGGCTGTTAATTATTTACCAGCACCCTCTTGTCTTTAACAGTCAACAAGAGCAGAGGTGTTAAATTCAAATAGAAACACATACACACATATCTTACTGTTCAGCATTTCCAATTCTTCATGATACCATTCAGGGTTTTCTTGGCAAAGATACTGAAGTGGTTTGCCATTTCCTTCTCCAGCTCATTTTACAGATGAAGAAACTGAGGCAAATGGTGTTAAATGACCTGCCCAGGGTCACACAGCTTGTAAGTATCTGAGGCCTGATTTGAACTCAGGTCTTTCTGACTCCAGGCCCAGCACTTTATCCACTGTGCCACCTAGGTTTGGTTTTTGGTTTTTCACTACAACTCTTTTTTAAAAGGAGAAACCCTGCCTGGACAAGAAAGATCTGCGCTTGTATTCTCCTGTCTTGTTTCCTCAAAATCTTAGATATGAAGCCTCCCAACTCCTGTGAAAGAGATTCTCAGCCCCCAATGCCAATGAATGTTGAATGAATGAATGAATGAATGTTGAATGAATGAATGAATGAATGAAAAGACATTTATTAAGTATGAGAATCAAGGGGCAGCTAGGTGGTGCAGTGGATAGAGCACCAGCCCTGAAGTCAAGAGGATCTGAGTTCAAATCAGGCCTCAGACGAAATACTTTACACTTACTAGCTGTGTGAACCTGGATGAGTCACTTAACCCCAAAAGTATGAGAATCAGTGAGGAAAAATGATCCATATGAAACACATGTGGAGGGACACACATGTAAGGAACACATGTGACTAGGGAATATGCATGGAAGGACAATTTATAGCATAAATCACTGATGTCTAGTTATGCTATTGCTAGTCTCTGAAAGTCCAATTATAAGCCCTATGTTATGGGCTAAAATACTGATGGAACTGAGGGGCTGTAAGGTGACCCCCTAGCCTCCCCAAAAACCAGGTAGGACTGTTGCAAGCAAGGAAGTTGTGGTACAGATCTGAGGCAGTTGGAGTTAAATTTGTCCCCAGGTAGATAGATTTGGGAGTAAGCTATGGGCCCTTTGGGCAACTGGATTATTTTTTGTTATTGTTGTTTGGTCGTGT
>NW_020954575.1:15380182-15383427 GCF_900497805.2 Vombatus ursinus | reverse complement strand
AGTGTCTGAGGCTGGATTTGAACATGAAGATGAGTCTTCCTGATTCCAAGCTCAGTGCTCTATCTACTCCATCACCTAGCTCCACAACTGGAATATACAAGTAGTTTTTTGAGACCTTACAGAAACTCCCTACTGAATGTTTAAAAAAAAAAGATGAACAAAAGGAGGTTTACTTAGTGATAACACAGAAGTGAAGAAAATTCCAGCATTCAGCTTGGGGCAGATATGCCCCATTCCTTACTCTCCCAATCAGTAAAGGCAGAGTGCTGATGACTCATGCAGTCGTGAGAGACCTGCCAAGCCTGAAGGGCCGTGATTCCACATGGATGGATTTTTTAATGCCCTTAGATGTCCAGGAAGCTATGTCCATATGACTGGAGGCTAACGGGAGATTGTATCAAGCGTGGCACAGTTCGAATGTTACCTCTCTCAGCCAATCAAATCCCAGGGACAGCTTTGTCACCTTTTACAGGAAATATGTGCTTCACCCATGTCACAAACCTAGTAGACAAAGGTCCTGTCACATGATATTCCTTGGCAGCAAGGTTCTAGAATCTTCCACCATTTAAATGTCTTTAGGACTTTTACTGGATAATTCTAGTCTCATAGATGTGGCAAGGCTGGCATAAGTCAGTACTAAAAGGAAAAAAAAACTAAACTAAAAATATAGCAAAAACAAAACAGATATACAACAATAATAACAAAATTAGCATTCCCCCAGAAGGAATGGCAAAAAATGCAAGAAAGCAAAGACCAGAAATCCCGGCCTTTCCCTTTCCCCTGGAGAAAGACTGAGTCCTATAGCTCAACAATCTGGATCATGGAATGGATAATGCCAAATCTTTGCAGTTCACAATGAGTCTTCTCATATAAGCTGCTGACAGTGGCAGGAGCAGTACGAGGAATACCAAGGCCTCCACACAGATGATGACACCCTTGGCACAGTCATTCCACATCAAGGTCATCTATAATAAAGTAGCTAAGAGCTCAGAAGCCTCTTGCATGCAATCTGTACTGTGAACTAAGTTGATACTGAAACTTCTCCCTCATACCACCACCCACTCAGTTGTTGTTTAGTTATTTTTCAGTCAAGTCCAATTCTTCATGACTCCTTTTGGGGTTTTATTAGCAAAGTAACTGGACTGGTTTGCCATATCCTTCTCCAGTTCATTGTTACAGATAAGGAAACTGAGGCATATAGGGTGAAGTGATTTGTCCAGGGTCACACAGCTAATAAGTATCTGAGGCTGAATTTAAACTCAGGTCTTCTTGACTCCAAGCCTGGCATGCTATCCATTGTGCCCCCTAATTGCCCACCCACTCAGTATTTCCTACTAATATACCAAAACTCTCCTTCCCTGGGAACCACGTCAGGAGAACTATACCAAATCTTTGCCCCCTTGCGGGTCTCTTATGAGGTTTTTATGTACTGGGGCCCATTGGATTAACAGAAGAGGCAGGGTTCTTAGGGCCTGGACTAAAGGCTTCAATCTCTGTATGTGAGGGACCCAAGTGAGTGGGATTTGGAACATACCATTTCCATTTAACAATAAAGGCCCTCTGTGTGTACAAAGATATTTATAGCATCTCTTTTTGTGGTGGCAAAAAAAATAGAAATTGAGGGGATGCCCATCAACTGGGGGATGGCTGAACAAGTACATGCATGTAATGGAATACTGTTGTGCTCTAAGAAATGATGAGCAAGCAGATTTCAGAAAAACCTGGAAAGACTTACATGAACTGATGCTGAGTGAAGTGAGCAGAACCAGAACATGGTACACAGTAACAGCAACATTGTGTGATGATCAACTATGATTGACTTAGCTCTTCCCAGTAATTCAATGATTCAAGACAATTCCAAAGAACTCATGATGGAAAATACTATCCACATCCAGAGAAAGAACTGATGGATTCTGAGTGTAGATCGAAGCATACCACTTTCACCTTTTCTCTATGATTTTGTTCCTTTTGGTCTGTTTCTTATTTCACAACTATGAGTAATATAGAAATATGTTTTACATGATTGCACATATATAACCTATATCAAATTGCTTACCATTTTAGGAAGAGGGGAGGGGAAAGAAAGAAGGGGAGGGAGGGAGAAAATTTTGGAACTCAAATTTTTGCAAAAATAAATGCTAAAAATTGTATTTATATATAATTGGAAAAAATAAGATACCATTAAAATTTTAAAAATTAAAATAAAAACAATAGAGGCTACCTGTGCCCTACCCATTGTGTTAGAGGGGCCATCTTGTATCACCTAATTCATAATAGATAATTCTTGGATGTATGATGATTTTTTGTTCCCATGTCATCTGTTCAGCAGCAACAAAGGCCAAGGAACAGGTTTAAAAAAAAACACCTGCTTTTCAAAAGTGGGATAGTGAATCTTTTCTTTGGGGAACTTGAAGCTCCAGAAGCCTAATGGTTGCTTATTTTGGCCACTCCTTGGTACCTGCAAAGGCCCCATACAGCCAGACTTTTAAGGATGGAGACTTCCAAAAAACAAGGGTTCCACAGTCATAAAGGCCCAAGGGAAGAGATTGCCAGATGAGCTCTTGCTTGACTGTAGTCTATCCAAGGTAGACTTGAAAGGTGGTAGACTTGAAGGTGACTCAGTAAATAGCGAGCATCAAGATACCCAGATGAGGAATGTGGGTTCTCTAAAACAATAAGCCTCTGGGCTTCCTTCTTAGATTGTAAGGGAGTGAGAGTCAATAGCTTATCCTAGATTGTGCACGGAAAGCTCTAGGTTTTCCCCCACCCAATTTATTCCCCCAAACTTGAGTTAAGTGGCCTGTATCCTGGAATTTCTTAGGGTTCATTTCCCACCCCTTGTCCTTCAAAGAGGTTGCCATCTGATCTAGGGCCTCAGCCACCATGGCCTCATCTGGTCCAATTAATATTATATTGTCAATGAAGTATACACCAAGGCCCTCAAGAAGAGAAAGAACCTCTTTCAGCTATCTGGCCCCCAGAAAGTGGCAGTATGAGGGACGGTCCAGGGAGCCTTAGGGAAAGATGGCAAAGGGGAATACTGAACTCCTTCCGAGGTAACCTCCTTGCTGATACTTTTTGAAAAATAAACTTTCTCACCAGTGGTTTTTATTTATTTTTATCCTCTANGCCTTAGGGAAAGATGGCAAAGGGGAATACTGAACTCCTTCCGAGGTAACCTCCTTGCTGACTACTTTTTGAAAAATAAACTTTCTCACCAGTGGTTTTTATTTATTTTTATCCTC
>NW_020954575.1:15379148-15380150 GCF_900497805.2 Vombatus ursinus | reverse complement strand
GATTGCTTTGAACCCTTGAGAATTATTTCTCCTTAAAAAAATTGGAATATGATTTTAGTAAAAGGAATGTTGGCTTAAATCCTCTGGTTCTGAGTGATCGTTATACCAGATGCAAAATAACAACTCCAACATTATGTTACCGATTTCCCCAATAATTATCAGATTTTGGGGTAAGGGGAGCCCCATTTCAAACTTAATTCTTGGGGAAGGGAAGACATGGGAAGCATGGAGACAAAGTTAAGACTAGGAGACATTGCCTCTTCTACCATCTTAGCCATACACCTGACCTTTTCATGTGGAGATGCTATCTGAAGTCCGAAAAGGGGCTTTACGGCACATCTTTTACAGAAGAAAGGCGAGGAGCTACAAATACAAAATGTAGCACACCCCTGAAGGTACAGTCAATGTGTCCATTGATTTTGCTGAATATTTTTTTCTTTGTTACAAGAAAGGGTTCAACGCAAGGGAGGGCACATATACTGTGAAAAGCAAAAGGCATCCATAAAGCTTAAATAAAAGACTGCAGTGACAGATCACTTATCTCATCAAATTAAAATGAAAATTGTTCTCAGATGGCTATGTACTGGATTAGGACATCTGTCGATAGTAGCCTGAGTGTTAAGAAGAAACCATTTTATACAATTTGGGGGTCAGAAGTGTAAAAATTTGAAACTACCCAAGGATTCCTTAAATGATAGCAACTGACTCTTCAAGACCAACCAATAGGTGGCAGTAGTGCAAAAGGAGAATTTGATTAAGAGCAAAGTTTGAGAAGAAACCAAAATAAAAGGAGAAAAGACCAATTCTTTTTCATGTGAATTTCACCACCTCCCAATTCACCCCAACTACAATTCTAACTTGGATGGATCTTCAGGATTCTCTGTCCAAAGCATCTGTGAAACAAACACTGGTTTTCTTCTCATAGGATAAAAGTGCAATTATTTTTATGATTAAATATATGCATACATTATATATATTACAGGTTTCTTTTGGGTGTCAATA
>NW_020954575.1:15373313-15379124 GCF_900497805.2 Vombatus ursinus | reverse complement strand
ACACACACACACACACACACACACACACACACACACATCCCCAGAATAGCAATCCAGTGTTCAAAGTACTCAGTGGATCCACACTCCCTCAATCTGGTAGTTTAGAGCCCCCACAGTTGACTTTACTTTACTCTGTCCATCCTTAGGACACAACTAGTTTCTTCAAATGGCATTTCCTGAAAGTGCAGAAAAGACCATTTCCTCCATAAACAAAGAGCACAATCTTCATATATGTGTGTATGTATATGTGCATATATATATAATGTATGCATGCATGCATGTGTATGTCATACATAAAGAACATATGACCAAATGTGAGTTACTCAAGGGCACATATGTGGAGGCATAAGTCTCCAAATTTCTGGCTTCTGGCATTATATTATGGCTAGGTAGTCCCTGCTGGGCATTGCTTCTTACTACCAGCTTCTGGGATTCTTTCTATGTCACTCACCAGCCTTCTCAGTCATAGTAATTCACCATGTCCACTGGCAGTGAGAACAGCCATGATGATGATCTCTCAGGTCTTTTGAAGTATTTTGAGTTTGACATTCCTTTGCAAAAGGAGGCAGGGAGGTAGGTAGAGAGCCAGCTTTGGAAGGCAGAAGCCCTAGGTTCAAATTTGACTTCTGATACATACCGGCTGTGTAACCATGGGCAAGTCACTTACCCTCTCACTATCCAAACCAACTTTCTAAGATTGTAAGTTGCAGGTGTAAATTGGGTTGGGGAGTTCTGATACTAGCAGTGACAAGCTCAAATACAAACAGATTTCCTGCTGGCCCCATACTGACTTAAAAGGCCACAAATTAACAGGATCTATGTTGCATCACATTTTTATTCATTTTGTTAAATATTTCCCAATTGTATTTTAATCTAGTTCAGTTTGCACTGGAGAGTGGCTGTGAATTTGAGACATCTCCTCACAGCTATCCCATATCGCTGAAATTACAGGTCCAGTTCACAAAAATCACTTGCAAATAAAGTCCCTCCCATACTATGATCAAGACCCTCACCAAACCCAATGACCACAGGCCGGTAATTCACCCTCCATGCTTACCCCTTGAGTTGCTTGGGCTCACAATAGTTGAAGTGACCTGCATGTGGTCACACAAGCTAGGCATCCCAGAGACAGGATCTGAACCCAGATCTTTCTGATGGCAAATCCAGCACGCTGGCAACACCTTATGCCACATGGCTACTGAACTATTACATTACTATTTACCAAACCTGTGGTTTCACCTGTATGGGGGCTCCTGGTGAAGAAATTCCACTTCCAAAGGCTGTTGGCACCTTCTCAGCAAGTATTCAAGAGTTCCCACAGCGGCTGAGTGACTTGTCTAAGTCACATCGTTGGTGTGACAGGCAGGGCCTTCTGACTCCATGGCCAGCCCTCTATCCATTGTTCTAGGCTGCCCCTTGACTTTCAGTACTTACCATCAAATCTTCAAATGAGATAATGGCTACCAAAAGCTTTATAAACCTTAAAGGGCTACATCAACGTCTGCTGTTGTTTACCACCAACCACAGCGAGCTGTTGTGGGGAAAAGCTCTGCATGCAGAGCTTAAAGTCAGACATTGTTGTTCAGTTGTGTCTGACACTTTGTGACCCCATAAAGGGTTTTCTTGGCAAAGATACTGGAGTGGTTTGCCATTTCCTTCTCCAGTGGATTAAGGCAAACAAGAGGTTAGGTGATTTACCCAAGGTCACACAGCTATTGAGTGTCTGAGGCCAGATTTGAAATCAGGACTTCCTGGCTCTAAGCCCAGCACTCTAATGCGCTCAGCCATCTAGTTGCCTCCAAGGCAAACAGAAGACAAGTGACTTGTCCAGGGTCACACAGCTAGTAAATGTCCAAGGCTGGATTTGAAATCAGGACTCCCAGACTCCAGGCTCTATCCACTGAGCCATCTAGCAAGCCAGACATACACAAGAGCTATTACTTCTCTCTCCCTATCCCTTGTGACCAGTGGCAGGCAGGACTAGGAGTCAGCTCACTATGGGTAAGCATGTAGCTTGTGACCTCAGAAAAGAACAAAGCCAAGTGTCCTGCATATAAGAATGTATGCAAATGAGATGGAGAATGAAAGCTCTTTCTGAACAGGGACAATTTTGTTCCAGCACTTTGTAGCACTTCCTGATATATAAGTCACTCATGAGTTGGCTATCCTAGATTTAGAGAAAGGACCTAGAGAGCAGGAGTACAACCCCTTCATTTTACAGATGAGGAAACTGAGGCTGACCAAGTTTGTGGTAGGCCCAGAGTCCCACAGCTGAGAAGTGTCTAAGGCTGGATTTGGAACTCATATTCTCCAGATGCCCACCACTCCCAACATGCCCAAGGCTCTGTCCACTGCACAACCCAGCTGATTCTCCAACTGGATCAAATGAAAATGAGCTGAATCAAATGGAATGAACAGAATGGAATATACACCAATCCCTGAGCAGCACAGCTGGTGGTAAACACTCTTGGAACCCTTCCCATTCCCACCTGAGCTGCAGAATGGCTCTTTGGTTAGATTTTAGATAGAGACTCTATATGTGTGAGTTTATGTGTTTGTGTGTATACATATATACTCATGAGTGTATGTATGCATAAATATGTGCATATACATATATACACATGCATGTACGTATATGTATAAATGTTTGTGTATACCCTTATACATGTATACATCTATGTGTGTATATATGCATAAAAATATGTGTGTGTGTATATATTTATGTGCACCTATTTATTAATCCTCCTTTCTCCAGAGAACTCACAGCTATGGCAAACTCAAAGTTACAACACATTCCTAGATTCCATGCATTTGGTGGACTCAGAGAGGCTAATGATTAGACATCTCACAGTTAGATAAGGCAAGACGTCTAAACATGAGCTCAAAGTCCTTCCCTCCCATTGGTCACTTCTGGAAACGAAGTTCCACGGTGGTCTTTGAAACAAGGCACATTCCCCTCCTCTAAACTGAAGCACAAATTCAAAGAGGTTCCCTGCCATATGCTTCGGGGAAATGTTTCTGGTACACCTGGCTGGGTGACCCTAGTGAGAATGCTTGGTTACTGGAAGCTCCATCTGGCCTGGGAGCGCTCCATCTGTCTCCTGGAGCAACGCCTCCAACACACACCAGGTCTTCCTTGGTCATGTGCTGAGGCAAGAAGGATAAAGAGCATTTAGGGATCAATTCCAGTGTAATGAATGCCAAGTTCATGACTAGGATGCCATTCCAAAGGAAGAAAGCAACAAAATCTCCTCAAAGCCTGACTTGGTTTGACAAGTCCAAAGAATATGCAGAAATCACATTGTTTGTTATCAGGAATGGAACAGGTTTTCCTAAACATTTAAAAGAGAGATTAGTAGCACAGGTGAATTCCTTAGCAGCCACTTACTGGGGGCATATCCCTTTCATTCACTCTAGCACCAATGTGTGAGAGGAGCGTGTCTGTATGTAACGTGACCATCCCCAGCCCCTTCCCCATTGCCTAAAAAAATACAGAATTGGAAATGTGAGAAAATGTGATTTTGTTTTGGGATGGGGAGACAGGGAGAGAAATGTAATTTGCTCGTTAATTAAGGCTCCATTCAGACACTACAATATATTTTATTTCTGGTGGCTGCTTGAAAGGTTCTGGTAATCTTGAAGATCAAATTATAAAGTGTGAAGACCCCCCAACTCCCCAAGAGCAAGCAGGGGAATAGTCCCTTGCTATAATGAACCTGAGCAATCTCTTTCTGTTGCCATGCTTCCTAAAGATGACAGACACATACACATCTTCCATAAGTGGCTGATGCCCTCCCTCTAAATTCTGAACAGAAACCAAACCAAAAAGAGCATCCGGATGCCCGTCACGCCCTTCAACTACTGCAAAACCCTTCAAATAGTGACATATTTTTATACAGGCCGAACCTGGGTGCTCTAATATAAACCATGCCAGGAACATTAATCTTCTAATGAACTAGGTGCATATAATGGACAAAAAAAAAATTTCGATGAAACCAATTCTGGATTCAGGCTTTCCAAGAATTAGCATAAACATTATAGGGAATAGGGAAAAGGGGACAAATCCCCTAATTTTCTCTTCTTTTTTTAATGTCCAGTTTCTTTTCCTCTAGGTGCCTTTAAATTAAGGCATTTTTTTTTCCATGGGAATCCCTCAATCACTGGCATCCTGGGGCCCTGTGAACCAAGGGGAGAAGGAGAGGACAACTTGGCTTTGCTATCCAGCCCAAGCTGCCCAGATAAGAGAGTAAAGATGGGTGTAGCAGATATGTGAGTGTGCAGATCTGGAGGGTAGGAGGTGGGGAGGAGGGCACCAAGGATAAGAGGTCACCAGTACCTTGGTGGAATGGCTCATCCAGAGCTTGAAAATGCTGAGGGCAAGACCCTGGAGGAAGGCACCTCTACCAGGTTTGCTCATCTTGGATTCTAAAAGGATCTGAATTTGGACAGCTTCTAGTATGAGGTTCCGTGCCACAGTGAGGTGAAGATAAATGTCACCGGGCTGTCAGGTCAGCATCCCATCTCTGGGGAAAGGGAAAGCGTTACAATTCACACAGAGTAAGGAAATACCCAAGTTACAGGAATGACTGTTCTGAAGAAGCTCCCTTTCCTGCAGCCTCCTGCAGATGACCCTGGGGCAGGGGACCTCTTTCAGAAAGACTCACTGCAAGGTATTTAAATGGGTAATTGGAAAGGTGCGTGTAGTATAACCTAACCTGGTGGGGCAGCTTGCTTGGAATTCGCTCAGTGACTCCCCTGACCAAGAGTCCCCTGGCAGACCTAGTCATCGATTCTCAGTGGGTTACAATTTTCCTTCCTTAATTAATTTCTCATTCAGCTGGCAGAGCTGGGTCAGGAAACCATCATTGGGGCCAATCTCCCGGTTCTGCCTCACGAGGCTCAGTGCGGTCCGGACATCCATCTTTTGGCGAAGCATGAGGTATGCGATGACCAGAGTAGGAGAACGGCTATAACCTTCTCGGCAGTGGACAAGCACCTTGGCTGTGATGAAGACCGAAAAGAAAGAAAATCACAACAGCACTGGACCAAAGTCAGTAATGGAATATTAGTACACCATAAGAAATGACAAAAGGGATAGAATGCAGAGAAAATCTGTAGGAACTGTGCAAAGTGACCTGAGGAGAACCAGGAGTACAATTTATCTAGTGAATATTAGCATGGTAAATGACTTAGGAACTCTGATTGATGCAATGGTCAATCACAATTCCAAAGGCTGACAATGAGGAAGGCTTTCCACCTCTTGGCAGAGGGGCGAGGGACCACAGGTCCAGAGTAAGGCATACATTTTCAGTCAAGATCAATACGATATAGGGGCAGCTAGGTGGCGCAGTGAATAGAGCACCAGCCCTGGAGTCTGGAGGACCTGAGTTCAAATCCAACCTCAGATACTTGACACTTACTAGCTGTGTGACCCCAGGCAAGTCACTCAACCCCATTGCCTTGCCAAAAAAAAAAATCAATACAATATAAATTTGTTTTGTTTGACTACACTTATTTGTTACAAGGGAGATCTTTTCTTGGGGGAGGGAAGAGTGGTAGAGAATTGTTGGGGGGAGGGGAGAATGATAACAATGCAAAAAAAACCAAAAAGACAGAAAACCATCAATGAAACATGTGAAAAATATACAGAAGAGAGCTGAAGGAAGTTTGGAAAGGGATCATAGATAAACAAAGTAGTATTGGAACCACTATGTTAAATTAATTAACATAATTTAAAAAACCAAATTGTACATGGCAGGCTCATGGTTTCATAAACAATCCTCCTTTTCTGTCTTCCTTTGTATATGAAAA
>NW_020954575.1:15373149-15373273 GCF_900497805.2 Vombatus ursinus | reverse complement strand
AACACACCTTTGTTGAAAAAATATTGAAAAAAAGATCAGACCAACAGGACCTATCTGGGGCATGGGATAGAAACCAATACGACCAGGCACCCCTTGAGGGTCAGTGACCACTCACATTCATTCG
>NW_020954575.1:15370526-15373112 GCF_900497805.2 Vombatus ursinus | reverse complement strand
GCAAGAGAGACTCCTTATTTAGTAGCTGATTAATCTTCGGTGTACAGGTCAAGTCCCAGGAAGCCTTGCTAAGCTGAAGGAACTCACTCTGACGGCTCAGAGGGAGTAAATGAATGAAGAGCTGGTTTCAGAGTCAGGAATACCTGGGTTCAACCTCTACTTAGACTCATACTGGCTTCTGGGACCACAGGAAAGGTCTCAACCTCAGTACCCCAGGCAGCCCTCTAAGACCAAGCTGCCTATCTGCATTGGAGAAGTGCATTTCCACACCAGGATTCTTTGCACTAATGAGCATATCAAACAAAAAGACAAAAATTTCTGGCCATCTCTTTCTAGGATGTCTATTCTGCAGCATCCTCTAGGCCTTTGGGGCTTGCAGTAGGTAGGGGAATTTTGCCATTAACCTCCATTCCCATTTCACCTGTTTCAGAGTCCTTTTTCAAACCATAAAGTAAATCTCTTTAGGGAATTTACATTTTGTCTGACTTAGAAGTTCTAAATTTTGCCTCATATTTTCTCCATTCACCAAATAAGCATAAAGTGCCATTTACTCATTAAATCACAGCCCCTAAATATTGCCTATTTCCTGGCCCCACTTCAGCCACTGGCTGGGATTCCTGTTCAGGCAGGGATCAGAACAGAAGATCTTAGAGATCCATCCCTCCTCCTCATCTCTATGGTTCTTTTTATCCGCTAGGTGACTTCAGGAGGATGCTTCCAAACCCAGCCATTTTCAAATGGAAAGGGACCTGAATTCAAACCAAGCCCCTCAATGGGTTTTTAAGAGTAGAAAAGACACCCCATTCAACAAAACCCAACCCCTGAACCCAGCACGATCTGTTTCTAGGGGCAAATGCTAATGAAAATCTATTAGACCAAGGGTTTTCAGCTTGTTTGTGTCACAGTTTGGTAAAATTTGGAGACCTCCTCCCACAATAATGTTTTTAAAAGTATAAAATAAAACACACGGGATTACTAAAGACACTGATGATGCTGAAATATAGGGACCAAAAATACACACTCACAGGCATACACACTTGCAAAGTGTATCTCCCTCATTCACGGGTTAGGAACAGTTAGTGTTCGACCCTGCACATTCCCCTTCTCTAAACAGAAACACAAATCCAAAGCAATTCCCAGACATTTGCTTCAGGGAAATCTCCTGCCAGATGGCTCACTTCCCAAGCAAACTAATCAAGAACTGAATTTCCTTCCCCCAGTTCCAATGCCACAGAAGCTAACCCCAGGGCTCATTTTCTGGGTCCCCTCAGTCAGGAGCAACTTCCTAGTCCAAAATGCTGTCGACACAGAAGTGAGGGAAAGGCTGATATCCACACACCTTATGGTTACACAGGTCTTGGCTGAGGTTTAGGGCTGAACGGGGCCTTAGGGGCTATCTAATCCAACCCTTCATTTTACAAATGAAGAAACTAAGGCACTCGCTCAGGGTCACACAGGTAATAAGTGGTGGTGCCAGGATTTGAACCCCAGGGGCAAGCGAGGTGGCACAGTGGATAGAGCACCAGCCCTGGCATCAGGAAGAACTTCCCCAGTCTCAGATCAGATACTTGACACTTATTAGCAGTGTGACCCTGGGCAAGTCACTTAACCCCAATTGTCTTGCAAAAAAAAATAGGATTTGAACCCCAGTCCCTGACTCTCCAGCCAGCACTGCTCCCACTGTTCCATGCTACCCTCCGTTCACATCCATTATTTCATTTGATGCTCATTAACAACCTTGTGAGGTGGGTAGTGTAAGTATTTTTATTATAACTATATTTTTTTTTTTTTGGAGACAGGGTCTCCTTATCCCAGGTTAAAAGTACAGTGGTCACTTCGGCCCAACTCCATTACTGACCTGCTCCATTTCTGACCGAGGCTGGTTCACCTTCCTTGGGCAGCCTGGTGGACCCCTGATCCGGGGGGCTCACCATATTGGTGCTAAATTTGGTGCAGACATCCAATCTGCTCAGCCCAGGATAGCTCAGAGCTCCCGAACTCAAGTGATCCACTAGCCTCAGCCTCCTCATAACTGGGATTCAAGTATATACCACCACACCTAGCTACATCTATTTTGTGGATGAAGAAACTGAGAGTCACGTAAGCGAAATGATTTACCCAAGGTCACTCAATTAGGAAGCAGCAGCCCATGTGCTGACCCTTAAGTCCAGTGTCCTTTCAACTACACCAAAAATGGCAGAAAATGATTATCTGGTTTTCAAAGTCCCTAGGCACTCTATGGAGTTACTTACATTTATTATTAGCACTGTCTCTAGGCACAGCAATGACTTGCTTAATCTGCACATTAAAAAAACCTTTTCTAAAAAAAAAAATTTTTTTAAAAAAAGCCTCTTCCTTAAGCACTGAATTTTTTACATGGGGCAAGAAAGCATAACCTTAATTCTTTGCATCAGGATGTTCCCAAGATCATGCCCCAAACATTAGAAAGACAAGGTGAATGGGCAAGAAGGTGCCAGTGTAGAATGGACTGGTCACAATACGAAGTCACTTTATATTGCTTTTATTAATTTTGTCATTCATTTTGTTATTCATTCTCTCTCTCTCTATAATCTTTAATCTGAGGAG
>NW_020954575.1:15369863-15370468 GCF_900497805.2 Vombatus ursinus | reverse complement strand
CACACACACACACACACACACACACTTGCCCCAAATACTCCACAAAGACCTAACAAAACACCAAACTGAATCCTGATTAGAAAATCCAAGGAAAAATCACAGAGAGTCATTTCTCCAGACCAGTTCAGCACAGACAGGGACGTGCAATGCTGGAGATGGGGTCTAGCCAAGAAGTTGCCACCTGGAGCCTTCCATGAGGAGACTGTGTACTAGGGCAAGAAGAAGTCTAGGGTCCACTACGGAGGGGCCTGACTGTCCGGGAAGCAGGAACAGGTGCCAACTGGAAGCTCTGTAACTCATATCCCAAGCTGGATTTGAGCTCCTATGAGGACACGGGAGGGGGCCTGAGCCTAGTGGGGGTGGTCCTGGGCCTGAGGCTGTGTACTGGGCAAGAAAAAGGAATAGAAGTGAACAACAGTGGTGTTGTTGGAGCAAAGCAGGGTCTCGGATCCAGCCCCTAGCCCTGACTAAAGCCTGCAGCAGTATAACCAGGGCAGAGAAGCTCAGATCAAAGGGGAACTTACAGTTCTGTCACTCTGAATCTGCAGGGCCTTACAGCTAGCTGACTTACAGCAGTTGTCTCTGAAGAACTTTGGTATTAGGGG
>NW_020954575.1:15365256-15369780 GCF_900497805.2 Vombatus ursinus | reverse complement strand
AAAAAAAAAACAGAAAGAACTTTGGTATCGATTGTAAGACATGGAAGATACTGGCACAGGACTGCCCAGCCTGGCATGTCCGCATCAAAGAAGGCACTGTGCTTTAAGAACAAAGCAGAATTACAGTAGCTCAAAAGAAATGTGAGCTGCACAGTTCTAGAGGCATCCAAATATTCACAGGGACTATTTGTGCCTGACCTGTGGTAGAAACTTCTAAGCGCATCCTGGTATGGGGAGCCGTAGCTGGACACACTGCACGGTGACCCCAACATTGTGATGTCATTTTAGTCCTCTTTGAGCAAGAAGGACAAACAAAAAACAACTGAGATCCAATCAGGGAAAAGCCCACAACAGTGTTTTCTAGACCCAAACATAGGTGAGAAGCTTGCACCACTGAGACCAGGAGGGTGTCAATCAGACTTTGCCTAAGATTACATAGCTTTGAGAACACTGAAAACCTGCAAGGCTCCATCCTAAGTCACTTCCAAGACCCTTGAAGAATACAGAACTCAAAAGCAGAAGAAAGCAGCAGCAGGAACCCTAGCAAACACAAAACAGGAACAAACAGGCCCTCCTTCCAGAAGCGAGCACAGCCCGGCCCTAACAGAAGTCCATATTCGGGAAGTAAGGCTAGAAGAATGAGTAAACACCTCTCACCATGGTGTGGTTACTGATCCAGAGCCAGACATCCTGGAGAATGAAGTCAAGTGCGCCTTAGGAAGCATTGCTAACAGTAAGGCTAGTGGAGGTGATGCAATTCCAGCTGAGCTATTTAAAACCCTAAAAGATGAAGCTATTAAAGTGTTGAACTCAATATGCCAGCAAACTTGGAAAACTCAACAGTGGCCACTGGGTTGGAAAAGATTGGTTTATGTCTCAATCCTAAAGAAGGGCAATGCCAAAGAATGTTCAAATTACTGAACAATTGTGCTCATTTCAAACACCAGCAAGGTTACGCTTAAGATTCTGCAAACTAGGCTTCAGCAATATGTGAACCAAGAGTGACCAGAAGAGTAGGCTGGTTTTCAAAGAGACAGAGGAACTAAACACCAAATTTCCAGCATTCACTGGATTATGGAGAAAGCAAGGAAGTTCCAGAAAAACATCTACTTCTGCTTCACTGACTACACTAAATCCTTTAATTATGTGGTTCACAACAAAAATGTGGCAAGAACTCAAAGAGATGGCAGTACCAGATCATCTTACCTGTGTCCTGAGGAACCTGTATGTGGACCCAGAAGCAGCAGTGAGAACCAAACACAGAACAACTGATTGGTTTAAGACTGAGAAGGAGTATGACAAGGCTGTTTGTGATCACCTTATTTAATTTACATACTGAGTATATCATGCGAAATGCCAGGCTGGATGAATCAAAAGCCGGAATTAAGGTTGCCAGGAGAAATATCAATAATCCCAGATAGGTAGATGATACCACTCTGATGGCAGGAATTGAAGAGGAATTAAGAAGCCTCTTGATAAGGGTAAAAGAGGAGACTGTAAAATCTGGCTTGAAGGTTAAAATAAAAAACACTAAGATCCCAACTGGTCCCATCACTTCCTGGCAAATAGAGGGAGAAGAAAGAGAAGCAGTGTCAGATTTTATATTCTTGGGTTCAAAGATCACTGCAGATGGCAAATGCAACCATGAATGTAAAAGACACTCCTTGGAAAGAAAGCTATGACAAATCTGGACAGCATACTAGAAAGCAGAGGCATCACTTTGCTAACAAAGGTCCATACAGTCAAAACTACAGTTTTTCCAGTAGCAATGTCTGGCTGTGAAAGTTGGACTATAAGGAAAGCTGAGTGCCACAGAATCAATGCTTTTGAATTATCACGCTGGAGAAGATTTTTGAGAGTCCCTTGGACAACAAGGAGATCAAATCAGTCAATAATGAAATTAATTCAGGCTATTCACTGGAAGGTCAAATATTGAAGCTGATGCTTAAATAGTTTGGCCACATAGCAAGAAGGCAGGACTCATTGGAAAAACTCTGATTTTGGGAAAGACTGAAGGCAAAAGGAAAAGGGGAAGGCAGAGGATGAGTTGGATAGAGAGTATCATGGAAACAATAAACATGAACTTGGACAGAGTTCAGGAGATAGCGGAGGAGAAAAGGGCTTGGCATGCTATGGTCCATGGGGTCACAAAGAGTCAGACATGACTGAACAACAACAAACCATTAAGAGCTATTATGGTGATAGGGAAGTCAAAGAAACAAACTCAAAAGAAGAGAATAACTGCAAAACATCTTCAAGCAAAAATCTCAAAGAAAAACACAGTTTGGCTACAAGTTCTTATAAACAGAATTCTCAGCATTCCCAGGAGAAGTGAAGAGTTTTTTAAAAAGAGTTAAAATGATTTCATAAATCAAATGAGAGCACAAGAAGAAAGAATTAGAGAAGAAATGGGAGATTCGAAGGAAAGAATTGGAAATAAGTTAGCTAAGAGGTGCAAAACTTTACTCAAGCAAAAGACTCTTTAAAATATAAGAATGGACTAAATAGAAGTTAATGATTCTATGAGACAACAAGAAATACTAAAATGATGTCAAAAGACTGAAAAAATAGGAGAAAATATAAGGTATCTCATATTTAAAAATTGGCATGGAAAACAAATTGAGAAAAGATAATTTAAGAATCATTGGCCCCTCCTCCCCCAAAAAAGAAGTAAGGGCATCATATTTTGAGAAATCATGAAATAAAACTGCGGATCTCTTAGAACCAGAGGGCAAAGTGAAAACAGAATCTCCTGGTAACTTCCTGAAAGAAATTCCAAAATAAAAACTCCCAGGAACATAACAACCAAAATCCTGAGTTCCAGGTTGAAGAAAAAATGCTGCAAACAGCCAAAAAGAAACAATTCACGTATTGAGAAGCCACAGTCAGAATTACATAAGATTCAGCAGTCACTTTTCTATAAAGGAGTGGAGAGCTTGTAATACAATATTCCAAAAGGCAAAAGATATAAGTTTACAACCAAGAATAACTTACCCATCAAATCTAAGTATAACAATCCTGTAAGGGTAAAAATGGTTCTTTAAGAGGGCTTCTAAGCATTCCCAACAAAAAAGACTAGTGATGAGCAGAAAATCTGAAATGTAAACAAAGGAATTAAGAGAAATATAAACAGGTAAAAGGAGTAAGTAATCATAAGGGACTATATAAGGATGAAGTGTTTACATTCTAATAGAGGGAAGTGATTCATGTGTCCCCTCAGAAGGCTAATATCATTAAAGGTCACAGAGGAAGTCAAATAATGCAAAAGGCTGGAGAGTAGTTGTGTTTATACTTTAATGACTTTAGAAGAAAAGAAAAGACAGGGAAAAGGAATATACTGAGGCAAGGGTGGGGGGGGAAAGTAGGTGAAATTATCCCATATAATTGAGATGCTCAAGTAGAAGACTATAAACAAGGAGGAAGGACTGGGGTAAGTGAGCAACATTTAAACCTCTCTTTTTTTTCTGAACTGGTCAAAGGAGTGAAGAATACACAACTGGGTGCAGAAATATATTTCACTCAACAGGGAAATAGGAGGGGAAAGGTAGGTAGATTCTGGGAAGAATAAGCAATAAAAATAAGCAAATAAGAAGAACAAGTAAAAGAAACTCTAACCATCAATGATGGATCTTGAAGAGGGGTTTTAAAAGAAAAGAATGAAAGAGTAAGACATGTAATTGGGCTCTGTGTTAAGGAAAGAGAAGAGAAATAGGAGAGTAGAAGCAGACTGATTCTATAAAATTTAAAAGGTTTTGCACAAACAAAACTAATGCAAGTAAAATTAGAAGAGAAGAAAGTAACTAGGGAAAAAATCTTTGCAGCAAAGCTTTTCTGATAAAAGGCTCATTTCCAAATTATATAAGCAACTGATTCAAATTTATAAGAATAAGAACAATTTGAATAAAAGCGATTCTTCAGTTAATAAATGGTCAAAGGACATGAACAGGCAGTTTTCAGGGGAAGAAATTCAAGCTATCAATAGCTATATGCAAAAATGCTCCAAAATCACTATTACATGGAGAAATGAAAATTAAAGCAACTCTGAGGTTTTACCTCACACTGATCAGATCGACAAAGTTGACCAAAAAGAGCAAAAGACAAATATTGGGGGTGTGGGCAGACTCTGGGGAAAGCAGGAATATGAATGCACTGTTGGTGGAACTATGAATTGACCCAGACATTCTGGAAAGCAATTTGGAAATACTTCCCAAAAGTTAGTAAACTAAGAATAACCCCCGAAGTCCAGCAATAATAAACCATTACTAGGTTTATACCCCTAACGAGATCAACTAAAGAAGAAAAGGACTTGCATGTGCAAAAATATTTATAACAGAGCTCTTAGAAACTAAAGGGTGACCATCAAATAAGTTAAGGAATAGCTGTACAAATTAAGGTCTATTAATATAATGGAACACTATTGTGCTTTAAGAAATAATGAAAGGGATAGTTTCAGAGAAACCTGGGAAGAATTATGTGAATGAATGCAGAGTCAAGTGAGGAGAACCAGGAGAAAAATTTTAGACA
>NW_020954575.1:15365158-15365234 GCF_900497805.2 Vombatus ursinus | reverse complement strand
AGTTTCAGAGAAACCTGGGAAGAATTATGTGAATGAATGCAGAGTCAAGTGAGGAGAACCAAGAGAAAAATTTTAG
>NW_020954575.1:15355073-15365124 GCF_900497805.2 Vombatus ursinus | reverse complement strand
ACAACAACAATATTGTAAAGACAAAGAACTTTGAAAGACTTAAGAACTCTGATGAATACAATGGCCAACCACAATTCCAGAGGACCCATGATGAAACATGCTACTAGGTGAGGGACTCACAGTATAGACTGAAATATGACCAAAGGACATGTTTTTGGACATAACCAATGTGAGAATTATAAAATATATATATATATGATTATATAGTATATATATTATACATAACATATATAAAGAGAATTATATATGTGTATATATAATATATAAAATATTGTATATTATATATAATATATATTATATAATATATATTATATATGTAATATATAATATAGTCTTTACTGACTATACATATTTGTTACAAGGGTTTACTTTCTTTCTCCAAAGGGGAGGGGGCAGGAAGGGGAAAGTATAGAAAGAGACAACAGATTTTTGTTAATTGAAAAATAATAAAATTAAATGTAAAAAAAAAAAGTCTTTTATTATGGTTCCTTTCTTACTGCCTACAAAACAGGCCCAAGTCTCCCTTATCTTTGACCAGCTCTACCACTCCAACCTAGATGTGTCATTCTTTATTTCTCCTCCCCTTCTCAGTTAAACTTCTAGGGAAACTTTCCCATTTGTGAGTACTTCTCTTCTGTCTCTCAACACCTTGCAGTATGGATTGTGACTTCATCACTCAGCTGAAACTGCTCTCCAAAGTCACCAATGATCTCACTGATAAACTTGATGGCCTTTTCTCTTTTTCCCTTCTTGACTTCTCTGTAGCTTGTGGCCCCGTTTGCCACCCTCTCCTTTGGGATAATCTCTCCTCTCTGGATTTTCATGACCTGGCTCAGCTCCCTCTACCTGTCTGGACACTTCTTTTCAAGTCTCCTTCGCTGCAACATCACATCATGCGAGGACAGATTTAGAGCTGGAAGGGTCCATTAAGTCTACACCCCTTATTTTTACAAATTAAGAAACTCATCATCCATATATCATGGTCCCTAACTGTAGGTATACCTCAAGGTTTTGTCCCAAGCCCCTTTGCCCTTCTCTGTCTATACTGTCTCAGTGACCCCTTTAGCTCCGATGGGTTGGATTGATTAGTATTTCATACCCAGCCCTAGTCTCTCTCAACGGCTGCCTTCCATGCCTGGAATGCACTCCATCTTCACATCCACCTATTAGAATCCCTAGCTTCCTTTCAGAATAGCCTTCCACACGAAGTTTTTCCTGTCTCCATCCAAGTGCCCCTCCCCCAAATTTGTACACACCAGTACATGTCCTATTTTCACCCACCACCCACCCCACCTCCCAGTTCCAGAAGGTAAGCTCCTTGAGGGTAAGGATTATTTTACCTTCTGTCTTTTCGTCCTCCACGTCTAGCACTGTGACTGGCACACAGAAGGCGCTTACTAAATAATTATTAAACTGAATTGGAATTGGAATGGGGCTGAAAATTTCTAAGTGATTGTTAAGTCTCTAGACTATTTTAGGGAAGATCACAAAGGAGAGATGTGGTTTGATGGCAGTGATGAAAAAACATGTAAAAGCAGCAAAACAAACAAATAACAACTGTAAATTAGAATGGCTGAGCAGGATTAACTGGCATTTTTGCACTCTGGCCACCTAGGATTTCCCTTAGGCACTGCTACTTATCTGTCAGCAGGACTGTAGTGCTTTTGCTGGAGACCCTGGAGGGCTTAAAGGGTTTCTGCAATTATACCAGCAGGCAGTCACTAAGAACAGCTCTGGACCAATGCATTATTTTCTTTCATTACTTTTTTTTTCAATTAACAGGCATTTATTTTCTCTACCTATCACCCTTCTCCTCCCTCCCCCCAGTTTAAAAGGAAAAAAAAAACAACAACAACAGCACAAAAAACCCTGTAACCAATATACATAGTCAAACAAAACAAATTCCTACACTGGTCATGCCCAATAATGTGTTTCATTCTGTATAATTAGTCCACGGGCAATGCATTATTTAAATAATAGTAATGACTAGAAAAAGAGTCACTTCTCAAGGCCTAAGTCAGAGTGCTGATCAAGGATAAAGTTCAGTGGTCTAGGAGGGTTTGGGGCCCACTCGCTAAGCAGACAGGTATGCCTCGAGAGAGCCCTATGTCCTCCTGGTGACTTCCACCCCATCCTAATAGAGCACCAGCTCCTTGCCTGTTCCTGGGGCAATAATGATGCTTCGGGAGCTGTCCTTACCATCCTTCCGGGTCAGGGCTTTGTCAATGAACTCTGCCGCCTTCTCGAAGAAAATACTGAGGTTGAACTCCTCGGTGTCGTTGGCTTTGATGCCAAGGTAGGTGATGTTGGTACCTTCGTAGAACTGGGCAGTGGTGTTCACATGCATGAAGGACTTCCCCTCGGCAGCATTCAGCACATGTGTGATACCCAGATGCTTCAACCTGGAGATGTCCTGCGCCACAGTCCTGCATGGCAAGGAGGACCAGAGAATGAATCATGCATGTGACAGCTTGCACAGCCCCAGGGGTGGGAGAGATGGAGGACTGCTTTCACAAGGCTCCTGTCTGACTCAATTTGTTAGTAAAACTCAGCAGCTACCTCTCATGCCTTCTGTCGGTCTACAGAAGCAAATACCTTGCCTTACTCGCAGCTGAAATTCCTCTAAGAGTTGTCTGCTCCTATTAAAATGTGAACATCTGGAAGTAGAAACTGTCTTATTTCTTGTTTTTGTATCTGCAGTGCTCAGCACAGTGCTTTGTACATAATAAACATTTTTTAAATCTCTCTCTGTCTCCATCTCTCTCCTCTTTTCTTTCTGTCTCTGTCTCTGTCTCCCCTCTCTTCCCTCTTCTTTTTCTCTCTCCCTTTTTCTCTCTGTCTCTCTCTGCCTCTCTTCTCTCTGTCTTTTTCTGTCTCTCTCTCTGTCTCTCTCTGGCTCTTTCTCTCTCTCCACCCCTTCCCTCTTCTCTTTCTCCCCTCTTATGCCTCTCTCTTCCTCCCCATCTCCCTTCCTCCCTCTCTCCCCCCTCCATCCTTTCTCCTCTTTCTCTTTCCTCTTTCCTTCCCTCCCTTCTATTTTCCCCCTTTACCCCTAAATTCCTTGAAAAAGTACTCATCAGTTGATGTTTTGGTTAGTATTACTAAGCTACTTTTCCTTCTTTTATTTTTTTGTTATGAGAAGGGCAGGGGAAAAGGGAAAGAGATATTTAGAAATGAAAGCCATGTGAAAACAAAAGATACCAATAAAATTTTTAAAAAGAAAAAGTAATCTATACTCTTCCATTCCACCCATCCTCTCCTCAACCCCTTCCAACCTGGCTTCCACCCTCACTATGTCCTGGAAGCAACAGCAGCAGCAACTAACATTTCAGAGTGCTCAACTTGGAGTCAGGAAGGTCTGAGTTCAAATTGTTCCTCAGACATTCACTAGCTTCATGACCCTGGGCCTTAACTTCTCTGGGCCTCGGTTTCTTCATCTGTAAAATGAGGGCAATAACAGCATCTACCTCAGGCTTGCTATGAGACTCAAACGAGATAATACATGTAAAGCACTTTGCAAACCTTAAAGTGCTCCATAAATCTTAGCTATTATTGTTCTTGTGACTATTTCTGTTGTGCTACAAGATCTGTGAAGTATTTTATGCACACATACTATCTCTTTCAAACCTCATCTTTCTACCCTGTGGGGGAATATGACATTATTCTCCCCCACCCCCACTCCCACCATTTTCTAGTTAATGGCTCAAAAAGGTTAAGTGATTTGGCCATACTAGCAAATGTTTGAGGTGGGATTAGAGGACCAGATGTAGAGCTAAAGAGACCTTAAGGGTCCACTGAGCCCGATTTCCTTGTGTTAACACAAAAATGGAAAAGCCAGGTCTATCCGATGATAAGTCCAACACTCCATCCCCTCTCCCATGATGTTCCTCGCTCTGTCTATAATGCTCTTTCCCTATGGATAGTGCTCTCTCCAAGGTGACCAGGTCTCCAAAGACCCACTTCTCCCTGAATCCAGTGGCCTTTTCTCAGAATTTTCCTGGGCCCCTCTGCAGCATTTAACACTTGAATCTCACTCCTCCCTCTACTTGTGTGGCATCTATGCATTCCCCTCCTGGTGGGCTAACCACTCTTCCTAGGTCTCCTCTCCTACAGGCAGGCATTCCTCCAATTTGGGTCATCAACTCTCTTCCCTTTCTTCACTCTCTTCTCTCCCTTGGGAGTCCTATTTGCTCCCAGGACTTCCACCATGACCCCTATATAGACGGCTCCCAAAACTCTATCTCTAAGCCTGTCTCCCAAGCTCCAGACCCACATCTCCAAATACACATTATAAGAGATCTCCATCTGGACATTTGCCTAGTGCCTCAACCATAATAATATATCCCCCACTGGCTAGAGTCTTCCCCTTACCCTCCATCTACGCTGGATGTACTAATTTATTTACAAGTTTCTTCCCGCATTGGCATTTTAAGCTCATTGAAGACAAAGATTATTTTTACCTTTCTTTGACCCCCTAGCACTTAGAAAAACAGTACCTGGCCCAAATCAGGTGCTTAATAAATATTAATCATAATTAATATATAAATTATATATAATTATATAAATTATATATTATAGTATATGGTATATAATTATAAATATAATAAATATAATAAATAAATATTATAAATATAATATATACATGATATACTATATTATATAATATGTAGTATATAATTAATGATAAATATATTACCATATCCCCAAAACCTATGCCTCCTTCTGATTTCCCTATTTTTGTCCAATGGCACTGGCATTTACCCAACTTCCTGTGTTCACAATCTTGGAATTATTCTTCCCTCTCCTTTACCTCCCACATTCAATCTGTTGGTTCCACCTCTCAGCAGCATCTTTTAAAGCCATCCCTTCTTTTCTACTCCCAGTGCCACCATCCTAGCCTAGGCTGTGGGTACCACCCACTTAGACTACTGCAATTCTCTCTGTATTTCCAGTTTCTAAGCAAAGGGTGAATCTTTTCCTTGATGACAATAACCTCCTCCATCAATAAACCTTGGATCCTTCCCTCCTATCTGCTCTGTGATCTTGCTCTAGCAATCATTTTCTTTCTAACATAGCTTCAATATCATCCTTTCTACTGATTCCTTCTACTCAACCTAAAAGAGTATGCTCAGATCGCCTCTCTCCTTAAAAAATCTTCCTTTGACTCAGCTACCCCTCAAATGTTGCTCTCTTCTCTCCTCCCCATCACTGACAAATGTTGAGAGTAATCTACACTTGTTTCCTCCACTTCCCCATCATCCACTCAGCTCCTTACAATGTCTACTCTCCCCAGCACTCCACTGAGACAGTTTCCCCCAAAGTCACTAAATACAATGAGTGGCTTTTTTTTTGAGTCCATAGCCTCTGCAGTAGCCATCCCCTCTTAACTGCTACCTTCCTCTCCTCCCTTAGTTTCCATGACAACACACTCCATGACTCACTTGCTATCTCTCAGAATCCTCTCATGTCTTGGCCCACATCCTTCACCTGCTCTCAGATGTGGGGGTCCCATAAAGTTCTCTCCCTAGCCCTCTTCTCCGTGTTCTCGGAGCAGTGATCTCACCCAGTCCCATGGCTTCAATGATCCATCCTGAGGAGCAACATGGCTGCTCACATCAGTAGGATGAGCTAGGAGTCACTGCCTATAAGCCTTTCAGTAAGACGGAGGACCACTAGGCCTTATCATCTACCCTACCATGGATGCCCCGCTCCCGCCCAAGCATTGACAGACTGCCTTTCTGGTGCAGCCTGTGGAATCTGGGTCCTTGCCATGAGGCCTACAGCAGAACTCTCTTACATAAAGTTGACTCTGAGTGAGACTTCCTTGGGAGCACAAACTCACCTTTTCTATCTGTATCCCCAGTGCTGACCATGACTCATTAAGCTGCAGTGACTCCCTTTTGCCTTTCCTAAGATTAAATTTAAACTTTACTAATTGTCATCTTAGGGACAGCTAGGGTAGTACAGTAGGATAAACTGCCAGGCCTGGAGTCAGGAAGACTCATCTCCCCGAGTTCAAATCTAGCCTCATATGTACTAGCTGTGTGACCCTGGTCAAGTCACTTAACCCTGTCTGCCTCAGTTTCCTCATCTATAAAATGAGCCGGAGAAGGAAATGACAAACAGCTCTGGTATCTTTGCCAAGAAAACCCCCAAATGGGGTCACAAAGAATTGGACAAGACTGAACAACAACAAAAATGATCATTTAAAGGCCCCTTTTACAATCTGGTCACAACCTACTTTTCTAGGCTTTTTTACAAATCGCTTCTCCCCTTCAAATACTCTATAATCCAACTGGTTTTCCTGCTGTTCCTCACACATGAGAGTCTATCGCCCCCAACTTTGTGCCTTTGCAGACTGCCTCCCCACCCCCACCTCCCATGCCTTCGATGCCCTCCTTCCTCACCTCCACCTCTTAGAATCCCTGGTTTTCTCCAAGGCTCAGCTCAGGTGCCTTCCTACCTGGGGCCCTCCCTGATTCCTCCCACTTGGAAACTGCCTTGTATTGATTTTATGTATAATTACATTGTGAGGTAGCATGGTAGATAAATAAAACCCTGGACAGAGTTGGAAAGATTCGTCACTTACTAGCTTTATAACCCTGGGCAAGCCGTTTAATCTTTCTGTGTCTCAATTTCCTGATCTGTAAAATTGGGAGGTTGGACCCAAAGGCCTCTAAGATCCTTTTTAGGTCTTAATCTATGGCTCTATATGTATGTGTTCTGTTTTCCCAGAGAGACTGTAAGCTCCTTAAGGCCAGGAGTGGTTTCATTTTTGTCTTTTGTCTTCAGTGCCTAGTACAGTGCCTAGCACGTTGTTCAGTCATGTCCAACTCTTCATTTGGGGTCTTCTTGGCAAAGATACTGGAATGGTTTGCCATTTCTTCCTCCAGCTCATTTTACAGATGAGACAAACAGGGTTAAGTGACTTGCCTAGAGTCACACAGCCAGTAAGTATCAGAGGCTGGATTTGAACTCAGTTCTTCCTCAGTCCAGGCCTGGAGCTCTATCCAGTGCGCCACCTAGCTGCCCCTGGCCTGGCATACAGTACAACCCCAACTTCTTCCCTCACGTCCTCTAGCCTAGACCATTATAGTGGCTTCCCTAAATGGTCTTCCCAATTCCGGTTAGCTAGAGGCAACTAGGTGGTTGAGAGGAAGAGAATGCTGAGCCTGGAGTCAGAAAGAATGGAGTTCCAATCCATCCTTAGATACTTACTGTGTGACCCCCCAGGGCCAATGAATTTAACCTTTGTCTGCCTTGGCTTCCTCAAATATAAAATGGGGATCACAGTAACACTTTCCTTCCTTCCAGAGTTCTTGTTGGGATCCAATAAGGTAGTATTTGTAAAGTGCTTAGCACAGGGTCTGGCACACATAGTAGGTGCTTGCTAAATGTTCACTCCCTTCCCTTCCCTTGTCTATCCCTTCCTCTGTATATCCTTCTTACTGCTGCTTAAGTAATCTTTCTAAGGCATCTCTCTCGGTGATCATGTCACACTCACACTTCAGTGGTTCCACACTGCCTACTAAATAAGTACAGACTCCTGATCTTGGCAGCCCATCCCTTCTATAATGCAACGCTAATCTAGCTGGCCAGCCTGACCCCATTCTTCTTCCCCTTCATTCATTCCACGTTCTTGCCAAACTGGACCACTGTCTCCACCACCCCTTCTCATCCCATCTTCTCTTCTCCCCAGCGCCTTGGATGACTCCCCACCTCGATGCCCATCTCTGGCTGCTGGGAGTCCTCCCTTCTCAAGGCCCACCTTAGACACCCCCACTTTACAGATTCTTCCCTGCCCCTCCCCAAATCTCCCCTATGTGAAAAAGACCTCTTCCTCCTCAAATTCCTCACTGCACTTTCCTGGCCTCCCCTTTGCCCTCCTCTTACCCTCCCCTGACTCAAAGTTATTTGAGACAATCTTCCCTCATGAGATAATAGCTCCATGAGAAAAGGGTCTGTACCAGTAGCTCCAGCACTCAGGAGTGTCTTGTACATATGTAAAAAGTGTTTAAATGCCACACTTGTGGAAAGCTGACTTGAACAGCTTCCTACCAGATGCTTTTGCCTCTACTACCTTCCTCTCCCCAACTTACCACCAAATATGACCCTTGTATGGCTGCCAGATTCATCTAATTTAGGTGGCACAGTGAGTAGAGGGTTGGACTAGGGAGTCAGGAAAACCTGAGTTCAAACCCTGACTCAGACACTTACTAGCTGTATAATCTTGTGACTTAACCTCTCTCAGTCTGTTTCCTCATCATAAAATGGGGGTGGGGTGGGGGAAGGGGGAAAATAGCACCTAATTCATCAAATGAGATAGTTTCTCATTTGTAAAATCATGTAATCTCATCATGTAAAGGGTAGCTGCCCCATGTAAATGTTAGCTAGTTGCAGTAGTAGTAGTAGTAGTATTTAGTAGACACCCCCCACAAAGCAAAACTCTAGGTGGAGAGTAGAGGGTAATGTGACTGCCTGGCTCCCTGGAAAGGTGGGCCCAGGGCAGCTCACAAGCCCTGCTCTGAAATGCCCTTACAGAGTTTCAGTTCCCCTTTTTAGAGTTCCCTGGCAGGCAAAGTTCTAATTCTGAGTCTATGACATCAGTCCCCACAGGGGCTGGGGCAAGAATTTCAGAAATTTGTCGTGACTTTCACTGCAGATTCTGGCAGCAATTATCACATGACAAACCAAAAAGCGGACTCGCTAGGTCACCTGTTAATGAAAATGCCAACCTGCACCCCCCCAAAATAGACCTGCCCCACCCCGACTCCGAGGCAGCTGGACGCCCCTGCCAGCTTCAAGCTCACATTCTCTACACCCTGACCTTGCCCAGCCCAGTCCAGGCTCACCTTTACTTCCCAAACCGGGGGTGGCAATGCATTTCACCTTTCCAAACCAGGGGTTGTCAATAAACTTGATTTTTACAGCCCCGGGGTAACAATGAACTTGACCTTTTCGGGGATGGGGGTGGGGTGGAGAATGCACTTAACCATCCAGAGCTAAGGGCAGGCTGCTCCCCTCCCCCAGGGAGGATACAGCCACAAGGGGGAGCTGGGGGAGCATGTCCGGGGATGGGGGTGGGGGGTCGTCTTGGGCCCGAGCCCCCACCCCACCCCGTAACTCACGCGTTGCCCACGTAGATCCTGGGGATCACCTCGTTGCAGGACTCGCTCGGAAAGCTGTAGCTGCCGCCCTCCGACAGCAGTTCGTTCAGATCTCGCACCGACAGCCCGTAGGGCCCCGCCATGACCGAGGCGGGGGCGGGAGCCGGAGCCCAGGCCTTGGAGCAGGACGCCCCTGGCCCGCCCAGCTCTGCTGGGCGGTGGCTCAGCGGGGGGCCCGCCCCCCGCGGGCGGTAACCCGCCCCCTGGGCGTGCCCCAGCTCCGGGTCCTCATCTGCGCCAGCCGCCACCCCCGCCCCGGGAGCCTCCCGCCTGAGCTGGGAACCGGCAGCCTGGTGTCTGGCCTGCGAGCTATCCAGCGTGGAGGGTGGACCGGTCGGGTGGGCGACCGTCCTGACTACGCAACTGGAGCCCTGACTCGAGCTTTGGGGGTTCGGATTTGTAAATAGGTTCTGGGTGGGGAGGGGGCGGTCTGGGCGGGCTTCCCGAAGTGACTTCCTCGGAGAACAGACGCTCTGAGTTCTAGTTCTGCCCTCCGACTTTTGACCTTGAGCAAGTTACATAAACTGTCAAAGGGGGCGGGGGGAGGGACAACTCTATGATAGTCAATTACGGAGCAGATGCAGATCTAACTTAATAAAGATTTCCCAATTAAGGTCTGCCCTCCCCTCAGAAAAGGTAAATTGCTAACTCCTCTGGAAAGAACAGTGGACTATGTATGTCATTTGATAGATTTCCCAAAACCTGTGGAAAAAAGGGAGAAAAAGGTAAATTGCCAGCTCCTCTAGAGAGGACAGTGAACTATGTATGTTATTGATAGATTTCCGAAAACCTAAAGTCCTAGGAAATAAAAGGTAAAAAAAAGATAAATTGCTAATTCCTGTAGAGAGGACACTGTAGTGAAAGAGAGGGAGAGAGAAAGAAGG
>NW_020954575.1:15353423-15355043 GCF_900497805.2 Vombatus ursinus | reverse complement strand
AAGGAAGGAAGGAAGGAAGGAAGGAAGGAAGGAAGGAAAAAAGAGAGGTAAATTGCTCATTCCTTGAAGGAGGACAAGCAGTCAATGTATGTTTTGATCGATTTCCCAATACCCAATACATGTGATTTTGCCTAAAAAGGGAGGAGCATAAATTGCTTACTCCTCGAGGGTGGACAGTGATCAGAACTATGTCAGTCAGTCAATTAACATTTATTAAGCATCTATTACTTGCCGGATATTGTGTTAAAAGCTAGGGATATAAAGAAGGCAAAAGACAGTCCCTTGCCCTTGAGACCTTCGCTCACACAGGCTGATGGAGGAGACAAGATGTAAACAGCTATCTGCAAACAAGCTATAATGGGATAAATTGGAGGTCCTGAACAGAGAAAGGCACTAGAATTAAATATTGGTAGCATCTTCAGTATTTGGAGTCCTGTCCAAAAGAAAAAAAGAGGGGTGGTAAATTGCTAACTCTTGGAGGGAAGACAGTGACCAGTCATGTCATTGATGAAGCTCCTAATATCTGTGAAATTCCAGGTCCACTTTAAAAAGAGGAAATTACTTCTAGGAAGAGGAGAGTGACCATGATTCCCAAGTCAGTCCAAGGTTAGGACACAGTAGAACTGAAAATAATAGCCACATGTCACACATTTATATAGGACCCTTTAAAGTTAACAGGACAATCAATGGATGTTGGTAACTTGGCAGTGTGTCTGAAGGTGACATTGGGGCTCCCTCCCCTTGTGTTGGTGGCTACATCCACAGAGACCACCAGTTTCTGAAGTGTAACTGGTCTCGGGCACTCAACGTTACTGAATATCTGAAAAGAAATAGATCCTCAGATGCTCAGACCTCTTAAGAGGTCACAGGATCATGGGATTCAGGGCTAGAAAGGAACTTAGAGCTCATGAAAGAAGCCATTAAAAAATTCATTTAAATTTGTCTCCCATCTCACACAAGAATTCTTAATCCAGTCTGCCTGAAACCACTTCCAGGAATGAAGAATATAAGGAATCTGGTTCCTTGTAAGCCCTCAAATTTAGCTCAAGAGGTAAATGGACAGGGGCAGCTGGATAGAGCACTGGCCCAGAAGTCAGGAGGACCTCAGTTCAACTATGGCCTCAGACACATAATATTCCCTAGCTGTATGACCCTGGGCAAGTCACTTAACCCCGATTGCCTTGCAAAAAAACAAACCCACCCCCCCCAAAAAGGAGAAAGAGATAAATGGACTCAACCAAACATAACTTGACTGGCAGAGCTACCTTAGATGTCATCTTGTTCACCTCCACTCCCCACCCCCAATCATTTTAACCTGGGGGGGGGGGAGTGAGGCCTGGTGACTTGTACCCAAAATCACATGGCTGAAAGGTAGTAGAGATAAACATAGAACCCTTAGTCCAGTCTATACCCTTAAGACTGCTGACTGGTGCCCATAAAAATGACAGATCAGATAATAATAATGACGATGATAACAATAGAAAGCATCTATACAACACCTATTATGTACCAGCCATTGTGCTAAGGGCATTTATAAATATCTCATTTGATCATCCTAACCACCTTGGGAGGTAGGTGCTATTATTATCCTTGTGTTACAGATGAGGAAACTGAGTCAAA
>NW_020954575.1:15346958-15353376 GCF_900497805.2 Vombatus ursinus | reverse complement strand
TAGATAGATAGATAGATAGATAGATAGATAGATAGATAGATAGATAGATAATCTGAGTACTACCAGTCCTCTCTGTCCCTCCCATCCCCATGACCCCAATGTGGCTCTTTCTAGTTTTACTGTTGTCTCCCCTATATACCATCCAGCCAAATTGAGTGAATAGCTATCGAGCTAAACTATTGTTTATTCATCTCAATCCAGCCTTTTCACATTATTGAGAGAATAGCACTTTCTAAGGCCCTTGATTCTAAGAGAGAATTCTGGTTTGTTGTGTTCCAAATTACTAAGGATTTTACAAAAATTATAATGATTTAAAGGTTTTCTTTTTTAAAGCCCCCTTTTTAACTACAGAGGAAGATACTTTTCTTTCCTTCCCTTTCCCCATCTAAATAGGACAAATGAATGTGAGACTCTGTGAGATCTCTTATTCCCACCCTGCTTGACAAAACGTAACTCTGTAACATCAGCAGTAAATAAGAACCAGTCACCACTCATTCTTATCATGGCGTTCACTGATCTGCAGGGAACTTTACAGAAAGCTTTAAAGTTCACTATCTCAAGACCTACCTGTGAAATAGACATCAAAAAGAGAATAAATTGTTATCATCCCCATTTTGAAGGCCAGGAAACAGTAGCTCAGAGAGGTAGGTGATGGGATACTGTAACCCCAAGCCACCACAAACATGCTCTGTGGGTTTTGCAACCCTCTTTCTTAGCAACTTGGCTGTGCTTTTCACTGATGTCACAACAGATTGACTATGACAGTCATTAATGGGTAAAGTTAATAGACCTCAGAGTTAATATGTAAGTGCCTCATTTCTGAACTGAGATTAGAAAGAAAATGAACAGCTCCTTAGAATACTTAGCATATCCTGCAATTGTTGCTAATCACAGACAGAGCACGACCTTTAAGAAGAAACTGGATGTTGGACACCACGTGTCTCACAAGAACAGAGTGGAAATAGGTATGTAAGGGATAGAAGGTGTTGGTATGTCGAGGATGCTGAAAAGTGCTGTCCTCGTTGGCGAGTTGCTAAAAAAATAATAAAACAGTTCGTGACTTCAGAAGTCACAGGGCTTCTCAGACGTGGCTTATGAATTGATTTTACTTGCCTGGGCTTCTCTCTAAAAGAAAGGACTTGAGAAAGGGGAAGAGAGAGGGGGAGGAGGAAGGAGAGCACATAGCAGTAAGTGGGTAATAACAGAGATGCAAAAAAAAAAACAACAACAAAGCATTAAAAATATACAAAAGAAAGCAAAAAATAAATTCAAAAGGGACATGGGACAATTTTATTACTACTTGTTAAATTTAATACACACTTTCGGAAAACTCTAGCAGTACCTAATTTCATATAGAATTATTTTTTGTTTCTATTTGTATACTGTTTGTGTTTCTTGAGATTGTTAAATTCAAAATTTTAAAATTTTAATATTCTTTTATTTATTATTCTTTTTATTTAAAAAAAAAACAATGCAATGGAGGCTATTAACCAAGCCCTCCTGTATTTGGTCAAGGAGCAATGAAGGCCTAACATGTCCACTCCCGGGTTCATTTCATACAGATGATGGGGCCTGAGGCCTCAATGAAGGGAAGTTAAAGAGAGAAAAGAAGATGTCAGTGCCTTTATTTCTAGATTTGTGCGGGGTAGAAGTGTAAAAAGTCAGTTTTATAAACACCAAAAAGAAGTTTACTGTGGGAGGGTTTCTTTTTATAGATTCTACCATTCTTGTCAAAGCACATGCAATCTAAGTAACGTTGCTTTGGGAAATCAAACCAACTTAAATCTGTTTGGCCTTCTAAATATAATTGATCTGTTGGAGTCTTCTTGTACAAAATGACTAATATGGAAATATTTTACGTGATTGCACATGTATAACCTGTATCTGATTGCTTACTGGCTCAGGGAGGGAGGAGGAGAGGGAGGGACAGAATTTGGAACTCAGAACTTTAAAAAAATAACTGTTTAAAAAATTTGTATTAACATGTGATGGGGGGAATAAAATATATTTTAAAATCATATATAATATAATATATATATATAATTGATCTGATTCTAACTTTAAACTGTTCCTAAATATGAAAGGAAGATATGTAAATGATAGATATAGATATGTAAATAGGTTAGCTAACTTAAGAGATCAATATGTCTATTCAGGTTTTGTAATTACAATTGTGGCACAACAAATTAGTTTATTTTATCCTTTTCCTCTAGCTAAGCCTGCAGTTGATACCAAACCTCCAGTGGCACATACACACCACATTTTAAAACTAAGTAAATTACAGGTATGTGATTTGACTACTTCCAGAATCTCTTCTATCAGCTGAGATAGATATTAAACTCTTAAAAGGGACCAATTACCCAGAATTTTGCCAATCACCAGTTGTCCAACCCCAAAGCATTTTAATGGTCCCTACCTGAAATTCTTCCCCTCCATGTTTCCCAACTTTCATTTCCCTTTCAACCAGCCCTGTTACTTCCTCTTTCAAATGAGAGGAGCCTTTCTCTCAAATTCCCATTCAAATTGTTGCTACAGGAATAAATAAATGTGTCTCTCCTGAATATAGTTCAGCTCCTGGGCACAGAAATGACGTCCCCATCATGGTGACATTTTTATTACCAGGGTGAACAAAAAAGAATTAATAAAATCGAATATGAAAACAAGCAACTGTGTCAAAAAATTGCCGATGCTCAACGTGGTCCCTCCACAGTGGATTGCTGGAACGAATATTTTTCCAAGAGGTATTATTCTCATTTTCCCTCCCAACACTGCCATGATTCTTTTCTCTGAATACCAGAATGACATTTAATTCTCAGGACTCCTGCCTCCCATATCTCTTCATTAACACACTACTGCCAAAACAAGCTTCCTAATGCATAAACCTAACCAAGACTCTTTGCAGCTTAGGAAAGAGACTCCTTATCTATTTCAGTTTGGCATTTTAGCAAGCTTGTGCTTGAGTTGAACTAGGTCCAGAGCCGATTGTTAAATTTGGGGAGAGGAGTGAGCATTTACACCTTAGAAACAGGCAAACATTACTCCTCAGGGCTTAATTTATTGTTTTATCTAACTCTAGACTTAAGAAAGTGATAGAGAAAATATGAATGCAGATTAAACTTAAAAGTGTGTTATGTACATTTTCAGAGAACATGTTGATATTAAACACTTACTAGCCCTCCCTTGCATTTAAGAGACCTCGATTTTACCCCAGCACTCCTCTGTACATATTGGCAGGCAACCTCCTATGCTTGGAATTCTCTTCCTTCATATCTCTCCCTGTTGAAATAGAACTCAGTTCTGTGATTCAGAGCTAGAGAGGACCTCAGACACCATCTCATCTAGTCCACACCATTGCCCTTCATTTTACAGATGAGGAAACTGAGGTCCAAGAAAAACTAAGCTACTTCCCAAGGTCACACAGGTCATTCAGTAGTTTCAGTAGTGTCCCACTCTGCATGACCCCATTTGGAGTTTTCTTAGCAAAGATACTAGAGTGATTTGCCATTTCCTTCTCCAGCTCATTTTACAGATGAAGAAACTGAGGCAAACAGGGTTTAGTGACTTGTTCCAGGGTCACACAACTAGTAAGTGTCTGATGTTGGATTTGAAGGCAGGTCTTCCTGACTCCAGGCTTAGCAGTCTATCCACTATACACAGGTAGTAAGTAACACAGCTGGGAACACATGATGGGAACACAGACCTAGAACTAAAAAGGCTGTCTTGTCCAACCCCATCATTTTACCATGTCTTCTGACTGACATCAGTGTACTTCCCACCATCTCCCCTAACCTCTGCTGCCTCTTTTACCTTTAAGGTTCCTTCCCTGATCACCAACCCCATTCTACCCCCAGCAGAAACAAATCCCTCCTTCCTCAAATTTCTCTACAGTACTTAGTTCTTTTATCACGTTCTGCCTGGTATTAATCAGTCAATGAGCAGTGATTAAGCACCTGCTATGTGTCAAGTCAAGATATAAATGAAATGGCCCTTGCCCCAAGGAGCTTACATTCTATTGAAGGAGACAACACCTATAAACATGTACATAATGTGTACATGTACAATATGTGCATAAAATATATACCCAAAAAATCAAGCTAATTTTGAGGAAAGGGAATAGGAGTGGGGAGGGAATCAGGAAACATCTTACATAGGATTGTGGCATTTGAGTTGAGCTTTGAAGGAAACTAGGGATTCTAAGGGGCAGTGGTGAAGGAGGGGACAGGATGTGCAAAGATACACAACCACAAGATGGCTACTTGGGCTCTTGTTTGTATGGTCATCTTAACCCCTTTAGATTATAACCTCCTCAAGGACAGATAAAGGATCATTTATTCCTCCCCTGCTGTCTAGCAAAGGGCCTTGTGCACGAGAGGAGGTAATTAATATTTCTTCCAATTAGGAGATTCCTAGGATATGGATCTAGGGCTGAAAGGGACCTCAAAAGCCAATCTAGTGCAATCTCCTCATTTCACAGATGGAGAAACTAAGGCCCAGGGAGGCTAAGTGACTTGTGTAAAGCCACACAGGTGGTTATCAGAGGTAGATTGTAAACCCAGGTCTGAGCAGAGCAGCCAAAGGAAAGGGACCCTTTTATTTTCTCTCATGGGCATCATATAAACCAGAGAGCTTTCTATACAAACATGGGAATGCAGTGAAAAAGTTATAAATAGTATCTGAAAGCCTGAAGCATTGTGCTGGTAGACAATTGGACAGCTCAGGTTTTCATGAAGGTACCCTTACTAGGTTTGTGACCCTGAGCAATTCACTCGACTAGTGCCTCAGTTTCCTCACTTATGAAAAAGGGGGTCGGGAGTTGAACGTTTCCCTTCTACCTCTAAATCTTTGAACATATTTATTGTATGTGCTATAGAAGCCAGGATTTCTGTCTCCAGAACCAGGGCTTCTTCTACCACAACCACTGCCTCCTTAAGTACAACCAAAGTACCCAGTTGCTGGCTGATGGTTTTCCAAGAAGAGAATTTCGCTGTCATCTAAATGCAAGGCGTCATGGCATACACATTCCTCAGTAATCTTTCTAATCTAATGAGTATGCAGAGGTCACAAACAAAAATAGCAGGTGAACTCTTTTAAGGCCATCCCACCCAGAAATTTCAAATTTCTTAACTCCTGATACCTCAGCCCAACCCAATAAGAATTTCGTTGTTGTTTTTGTTTTTCACCAGTGTTGGTGTTTTGTGGTTGTTGTTTTTTTTTCCTTCTTCTTTTTCTCCAGTTTGAACAGAGAAACTCGAAACAGAGAATTAGTGAGAATTACTGTGGAGAATCAAGGAATTCTTCGGAGACTTGGAGATCGCAAACCTCACTATGACCGAAGGGCATCAGAGATAGACTGGCAGGCATGTGGGGCAGAGTTATATGTATTTTACTTTCTTAAACATACATATTTCTTCCAGATTCCAAGTGAGGAAAACCTTCAATAGGATTCCCATGTAGCTGAACTTAACAGTCAGTGAAATGAAAAGGTTCACTAAAAAGAGGGGAAGAAAAAGAACTAAACCCAGTCATCCACAAGGACTTTCTGGGATGGCTTCAGATAGTTTCAAATAACAGAAGCTTCCTTCACCACCTATCTTGATGCTTCTAACTTAAGACAGAACAGAAAATGTGGGTCTGGGAAGGTGTAAGCAAACAGAAGAGATAAATGTAGCTCCAGACTCATTAGTTAGTATTTTTCTTGCTGCGTAACAGCACAATCATAAATTTCACCCCTTAATGGAATGCTTTACAATTTGCAAAAACATAACTCTGTAATGTCAGTGGTACATCTTATCATATGTCATGATTATTAATGCCACGAAAAACTGTGGTGCATGAGAAATATCACAAGGTGTTTTCCCTTTAAAAACAACCTAGCACCCACTGCGTGCCAGGCACTGTACTAAGCCCAAGGCAAAGGCAGATAAAAGATAGTCCCTGCTCTTGAAGAGCTCACGGTCTAATTAGGGGTGGGGGATGGGGGAGAGGGGAACAACATGAAAACAACTATATACAACCATGTACAAACAAGCTATAGACAGGATTAACAGGAAAGAATCAACAGAGGGAAGGCACTAGAATTGAGACGGACTGGAAAAGGAATTTCAGCCAGGACTTGAAAGAAGCCAGGGAAGCCATACCCACCCAGGACTTAGTGTGTCCAATTTCCGTACCAACATCAAATCAGATTGTAAATGCTAGTTCATTGACATAAATATTTCTGCCTTTTTCCTTCAAGAATTCCAGGCAGTATATAAGAAATACCACAAGATATCTTCTCTACAAAAAGGACTAGGTATGTTCCTGCCCCTTTCCTCTTTACTGTAAAGCCCACAGTTTTCACATCCAATTCCATTTTGCTCTGATTTGACCCAGTGTTGTGGGCCATGTGGGCAAGCCAACCTCCTATCTGACACCTCTG
>NW_020954575.1:15346820-15346948 GCF_900497805.2 Vombatus ursinus | reverse complement strand
TTAAATATTTTCCAATTCCATTTTGATCTGATTTGACCCAGTGTTGTGGGCCATGTGGGCAGCCAGCCTCCTATCTGACACCTCTGGTAAAGTGGATAAAGAGCTGGTTGTCCTTGGAGTCAGCTGGA
>NW_020954575.1:15344314-15346781 GCF_900497805.2 Vombatus ursinus | reverse complement strand
TTCAGGTCTGACTTGTGACATATTAGTTCCTGTGATCATGGTCAAGCCCCTCTTAACCTCTCAGTGATCCCAGCCAGCTCTTTTAAGTCCATATTCTCCAACTCCACTCAGGATAATAACAGTCAGTGGTATGCTGGTAAATGTTTAACAACCAGCTCTTGAGAAGAAAAAAAAATTATGTATAGGACATATTTTTAATCTGCATTCTTAACATTTTCTTTATCACCTTCTTAAGTCCAGACAATCAAAAAACAACAACAAAAAAACAAAACAATAAATCAAGCCCTGATTTGTAGCAGTGTGCTGATTCCCAAAGTGTAAATTTTCACACTGAAAATTTAATAGTCAGACACCCAGACCTGGTTTAGCATACCTCTGAAATAGCCAACATTCACATAGCACTTTACTTATGAGAGCTGTCTCATCTGATCCTCCCAACGCGAAGTAAAGAGGCTACTATTCCCATTTTAGAGTTGAGGAAGATGAGGCCTGAGGCTGAGAAGTGATTTATTTGCCTGGTGTGTTCCACAGCTAACAAGTATCTGCCGAAGGGTTCAAACCTAACTCCACGTCTGCTGCTCAGATACTCTCATTGCACTAGGCTGCCTCTCTGAGTGGAGGCCTTTTCTCTGTTGCTCCCCCCTTAGGATCCTAGGAACATAGATTTAGGGGGCCTTGGGGGTTCATCTAGCCCAAGCCCCAACCCCTCTTGTTTGACAGATTAAGAAACTGAGCCACAGAGAGGTTAAGCTATTTGCCCGAGGCCACATAAGTTGGCAGAGCCCAGATTTGACCCCAAATCCTCTGATTCCAAATCCAGCCCTCTCCTTACTCACTTTGCCTTCTCATGAGAAAAAAAAAAGAGTTAAAAAATTCACATTTGGCAAAGTTGACTTCTTCAGGGTCTGTTAGGTCACAACCAACATTTCTAAAACAAAATAGAGTTAACATCTTGTTTAATTTGGAATCCTCAATTCTGCTCCACAGGATTGAGAACCCTCCAAGTTCAATTCAATTCAACAAACATTGAATTCAGTACCTCTTACAATGTTCCAAAGAGATAAAATGGATGAATATGAGAATGAGTCTGAGGTATTAGTGAGCTTGAGTGTAAGATTTGCTTGGGAGCCCAGAATTTAAACCCACTCCCTGGTTGTAATGAGGGTTTAGCTTTTGGCCCCTGGTCTCTAGTCTGTCTTCAACAAGTGATGCATGAGCTCATGGGGAGCTCTATCTTCACGTCAACACTGTCTTCTGCCTTTTAAAGAAGGACTGTGGATCCATCTACTATTTTCTAATTCCCATACCTAGTAATGTCCAAACCGGTGCTGAGAAGACTTTTAAAAAATCAAGCTACTTTATTTGTAATTGTAAAAACTTAGTAACAAACTAAATGTCCAACTGTTGGTGAACGGCAGGACAAACTGTTGTATATAATTGAATAATACATGGCCATGAAAAATGACCAGTATGAGGAACATAAAGAAATTTGGACTTATACAAAGTAACACAAAGCCAAGGAAACATCAACAAAGAAGAGCAGTATATACACTGATTATAGGAAAGGAAAAAATATTTCCATAACAGAGAGAAAGAATGAACAAAAAGTACAGAAGAGAATATAGAGGGAGAACCTAATAAATGGCTATGGTTATATTGTACGTAGAAATTTATTTTTAAATATAAAGAGTTGTAAATGTATTTATATTTGTTTCTATCCTTTTTAAAAGTTAAGTGCACAATAAATTGTTTAAATAAATATTTTTTTTAAAAAATAACCAGGCTCAAAAAAAGAGACTATGCTATTTTAGGATTTTTTTTTTTATAAAATACTAGGGGGGAAAAACCTTACATTTTATAGGCAACAAAAAGACACTACATTTAATGCACTGTCTATTCGTGTGTATTAACATACATCTGTTAAAAACAAAGGTTAGTTAATTTAATCATTGGGTAGATAAAGAGAATGGGATTGAAGGAAGAACTGAGAAAGCAGTACACACATGTAAAGGGAAACAACACAAAACACTACAAGACATCAAAATTCAGGTCATTGCAATAACCAGCCCTGATTCCAGAGGACTGGTGACAAAACACATCTGCTTGCCCCTCTTTTAGAGAGGTAGATGTTAGCAGGTGCAGAAGGAGGCATACACTGCCTGAGATGGTCAATGTGTTGGTTTGTTTTGGTCAATTCCCATGTCTATTACAAGAGAATGTTCTGTCAGCGGGGTGAAGGGTATTGGGAAGTGACGGTGCTCTGACAAAAACATCAAACGTTTTTTAGAAATCATGAATATAGCAGAAAATAACTCGTGGTTAAAAATTAAAAATACAAACCAGTAACAGCTGTTTTAAGATCTGAGGCCTATATGGCACTCTGACAAAAACATCAATAAAACATTTTTTAAAATTGACAATATATCAGAAAATTACTTGTGGTCAAATTTAAAAAAAAATGCAAACC
>NW_020954575.1:15338067-15343067 GCF_900497805.2 Vombatus ursinus | reverse complement strand
GCAGACTCTTCCTAGCCTTGACATTTCATTGGTAAAGAGAATTCTCAGGTGAAGGGACTTCCCTCTTCCGATGCAGGTCTGTAACTTTTCTGCAATTTAAAGTTTTAGAAAATCCTTACCTCAAGAATTTGGAGGTTAAGTGACATGCCCGTGGATCAGAAACAAGACATCAACCCAGATCTTTCTCCCTTGAAGGCTAACTCTCTATACAGTAACTATGCCATGCTATTTCTCTATATGGTTTAGAAGGCTAGGGAAATGTGTAATACCTTTTATTAAGATATCCATTCAGGTTCTGATAAAGTTTTCTTGTTGAAAGGGCAGGAGGGATGCCTCCCTAATTATGTGGAAAATCCACTCATGAGAAACACCTCCTTTTCTGATAGTGTTGAATAAATGAAGAGTGACCCTATTTCCAAGGCTTAAAGATCTCTTGGCAAACTTAATTAGTTTAATTAAGGTCTCCAACTTAATTAGGTCTCTGAAACTTGAACTCAGACAGCTATCGAACTTTGGTACAAGGCATCAGTGTCAACTTTTGTCTTTGATATTTTTACGACCAAAACGTGTTGTTCTCAGAACACCTTCATCTCCAGCGATTACCCTGATCCAAAAGGGGCCAGGTTTGAATTAAAAAAAATTAAAAAAACAGAAATTTCTTCTGTACAAGGCGTTGATGATGGCAGACATGGGCGCAAAATGGAATTACCTGACCCAGCTGACTGGGACCCAGTGAGAGTCTTTGCTCAGCTTCTCTAAGATCCCTTTGAGTTCATTGTATGTACTCTGGAGATCTTCATTCACCAAGACTGCGTCCACCAAGTGGCCATAATGCTGGTCTATGAAGGATGCTGAGGAGAGCATCTCCTGTTGCTCCTCACTCTGTGAAGGAAGGAGCCATTATGGCAAAACAGGCAAGAAACCATAATAACGATTACTGCTAGCATCTACATAGTACTTTAATGCTTTACCATTACCTAACTTTATCCTCACAACCCTGAGAAATAGGTGCCATTAATCCCATTGTACAGCTGAAGAAACTGAGGCAGACAGAGGTTAAGGGACTTGTCCAGGGTCAGACAGCAAAAAAGGTAGCTGAGGCCAGACCTGAACTCAGGTCTTCATGATTCCCAGACTGTTGCACCACCTAGCACCGCTAGAGACTGGAAAACCTACCACACAAAGGCTGCAAAGACTCAGAGCCAGACAGTGTTCCCTCCTAATTTTTAAGTTTTAAGTAGACTACTGTGCTACTTGAACAGCAGGTCTTTGAGGACCTCTCACCCTCAGTTTCCTTTATAAAGTGTTGGAGCAGATGATTTCTGAGGTTCCTTCAAGCCCTAGAAGAGATGAATATGACTAAGCTTGAGAATCCATGAACAGAGATTAGTGTTGTAATCATAATAGCAATAATAATGACAAAAACTCACTAAGTTTCTTAACCCGAATTAGGTACAGTTAGTCCACTAGCATTAAGTGCCTACTTAATATAGCCAGGCACCGTGCTAAATGATACAATTCAGACTCTAAGGTCAGTGGGAAACTGTCAGAACCAACTTAGAGCAAGTCTTTGACTTTTAGACCTCCTTTATTAAAAAAGCTACTTGCCTCTCAAGTCCTGTCCCCCCATCCCACCACCCCATCTTTGCCATTTTACAGATGAGGAAAGTGAGAAACAGAGAGAGAGTTTGTCACTTGCTGAAGGTCACACAGGTAATATCGGTAGAAAAATAAATATCTGAAGGGTGAACTAATTCAAAGCAGTTGAACACATTAGTACTTATGCATTTATGGTAAAATCTCGCCCCCTCCCTTTTGTAGGGCAACAGCTGCCTGGTAGACAGAAAAGAATTTCACAGCTCTCATGGGTTCAATTCAATTATTTATGCATATGACATCTACATATGCAGCCTTAGTCTCTCTGCTGAGCTCTAGTCCCACTTCACCATTTCAAAATGAATGTTCCATTGACATCTCAAACTCAACACAACTGAAACAGAACTCATTACTGAAAAAAAAAATCCTTTTTCTGAGCTTCCCTATTACCGAGGAGGGCATCACCATCATTCTAATTACCTCAATGTCATCCTGGACTCCTCCCTTTCTGTCCCGCAAATCCAATCAGTTTCCAAATCTTGTCATTTTTATCTCCTCATTATGTCCCCTTCTCTCCATGTACACAGCCATCACCTTACCTCCTACCCTCATCACTTCTCACCTGGAATATTACAAATAGCCTTCTATGGAGACTCCCTGCCTCAAGTCTCTCCCCATTCCAATCTATCTTCCACACAATCACCCCAATGAATTTCCTAATTCCTAATTCACCTTTTGACTCAATAAACTCCATTGGCTTCCCTGTTCCTTCTAAGATCAAATGTAAACTCTGCTTGGCATTCCAACAGTGTCTAGTGTTCTTACATATTACTCCCCTCCTCACACTCTACAATGCAGCCATATTGGCCTATTTCCTGTTCTTCACACACAATGCTTCTTTGCTGTGGCTATTGTGCTTGTCAAGAATGTTCTACCTCTCAGAATCCCTGATTTCCTTCAAGACTGAGCCCAAGTACTACCTTTTTGCAAGATACCTTTCCTGGTCCCTCCCACTAGTGAATTTTGTATGCATCTTAGCTATGGAACAGGATGTAGGAGACCCACTGCCCACTGGCGGGGAGGGAATTCTCCTATATTTATCAACTTGAACCCTTGGAGAGCTGTAAAACAGTGACTAAGAGGTTAGACTCCATGCCATCTGGAGGGAAAAGAAGTTATCTTGCAAGAGTAGTAGTGAGAACCAAAAGAAGAAAGTCGAAGCAAGGATGAGAGCAAGAGGCCAACAGGTCAGTTAGATGGAACAACTATGTCAGACTAGGTACTGATGAGAGTTGGGGTATCCTCTTCCTGATGCTTGCCTTCATTTTTGAAGAGGACCAATGACATCACAGGTGATGCCTTGACTTCTGCATGAATTAGATTTTTTTAATTATTATTTTTAAGGCAATTGGGGTTAAGTGACTTGCCCAGGGTCACACAGCTAGTAAGTGTCAAGTGTTTGGTCTGAGGCTGGATTTGAACTCAGGTCCTCCTGACTTCAGGGCCGGTGCTCTATCCACTATTCACTGTGCCACCTAACTGCCCCTTATGAATTGGATTTAAGTAAGGCAGAGCTGCACAAAGTTGTCAGCCTCACTCTTTCTTCCAGAGTCACCTAAGTCCAGTAGCAGGACAAAAATCAAGGCAATGGGTGATGGCCTGGGATGCAGTGAATGACCCTGGTGTCTTTGATGTCTGACCAAGCTCTAAGTGCTCCATAGTGCCTATTTCAGCTGCCTTCATGGTCACCTATTTCAGATGCCCTTCAAGACTGCATGGCTGCAAATTATTCTCATCTGCCCATTCTGCCAGGGGGGAGTCTTGCTTGGGGTAGACATCCCGCTAACTCACCAACAGGTTTGAGCCCTGTTGGTTACCCTCAACCTGGGTTAGCCCATCTGCCAAGATGGTTTACTGTGGTGTGGCCACTCCTCATGCTACAACTTCTTGAAGAAATGAACCATACTGGGATTAGCAGAACAAATCAACTAGGGAAAGGAAGCTGAGATATTAAGACAAAGACTGTAGGGAAATATGCAGAGGTAATATGGAAAAGGTGGAAAGTAGCTAAAGCAGTTCATGTTACCAAGAACAGAACTGGTGAATCAGGACTTTCCCATCCTTTGCCTCATTCATATTCTCTCCAGGGAGAGAACTGAACTTGTTTCCCAATCCCTGTTTCTAAAGAGTTTGTTTTGCTTCCTCTTTTGTGGTTTCTCTGAGATAAAGTGGTTAACCACTGAATTGCTGATGTGTATGTGCATGTGTTGTGTGTGTCCCTGCTCAATTCTGGCAGAGGAAGAGGTAACAGGTGGTAAAGTATCCAGGAGAGAAATGGATAGATTTTTTTTGTAACTGTCAGGACTTTCCCAAAATGGGGGCTCAGAGCTGTACAGCAGAAAGAATGACTGATTCATGTTTTTACAGCTTCTCAAAAGCAGAGAAAGAGAAGATGGATCCAAGCCAGATCTAGACTCAGTTTCCTCACCTGTAAAATGGTAACAACTACCTCACAGGATTGTTGAGATATTCAAATGAGATCATCTATATATGTCCCTCTGAACCTTTCTCTTGTAATAAATCAAGTTATTACTCATATCATATGGAGTTTTAATTATTGCTCAGCTTAAAAGTGCTGCATAAAAGTCAATTATCACCATTACTAGAACTGTACAGCTCCTGACTTGTAACAGCACTCCGACCACAGATCTAAAGAGGAATTATGAAAAATTACATTGCATTTACTCTGAATTTTGTATTTTCTTATAATTGTACATCTTGTCTCCCCCCCCCCAAAAAAATGATAAGCTCCTTTTGAGCAGGGGTTGGTTTTTGAGTTTTGAGTTTAGGGTTATGGTTTTGGTCTCTGCATCTATCTCCAGAGCCCAGCACAGGGCTTAACAGTAGATGCATAGCAAATGAGTATTATTGATTTTTTAGAAAGGATGATCAAATCTCTTCAATGAGAATTCTGCCAAAGCATTAGGCTTTTCAGGCAAGGTTATATTAGCATCTGGCCAGAACAGGGATTTGAGCCAAATAAAGCAAAGGGGAGAGAACACAGGATGTAGCTGTGTCTAAACCCCATCCCTCTTATTTATTGCCTAAAGAACCTCAAATGAGTCAGTCCCACCCTCTGGTCATTAGTTTCTTTCTTTGTAAAATGAAGGACTTGGGCTAAATGATCTCCTCTCCAGTTCTGATTCCAGGATTCCAGGAATATTGCTTCAATCTGCAGCATCCTTTGATGCTGTAGACTGTTTTAGAAGACAGAGAACTTTATTCTGGTCCAAGCTGGATGTGGCGGGGAGAGGGAGAGAGAGGGGAAGAAGGGAAGGGGGAGGGAGAAAGGAGAAAGAGAGAGAGAAGAGAGAGAGGAGAGAAAGAGGAGAGAGAGAAAGGGA
>NW_020954575.1:15335332-15338022 GCF_900497805.2 Vombatus ursinus | reverse complement strand
AAGAGAAGAGAAGAGAAGAGAAGAGAAGAGAAGAGAAGAGAAGAGACAGAGAATAATAGTTAACTAGCATTTATTAAGCACTTACTGGGTACAAGGAACTATATCAAGCACTAGAGATACAAAGAAAGGAAAAAACAAACAAAACAAATTAAAGCTACCATCCCTGTTCCCAAGAAGCCTACATTCATGGGGGAGACAGGGGTGGACAGGGACCTAGGGGAAAAATTGTCTGTTACTGTAGATTTAAAATTTTATTCAAACACTGATTCAGAATAGAACGAATATTTGACTTTGGTATAGAACTCAGCATATTTGTTTATATCTTGTTACATTCTGAGGATCCCAAAATGCTGCTAAAATTTAGAGCTAGAAGGGACCCAAGAGGCCATCTGGTCCTCCTTAACACAGGGTGAAAGTGGACCTCAAAGAGAGGAAGTAACCTGCCCAAGATTAATAAGCAGGCTGACAGTCTGGTTCAGAGGCATTGAGGTGGCACAGTGTATCCTGTGTGTCTAGAACATGACCTGGAGTAAAGAAGACCTGAGTTCAAATCTTGCCTTAGACACTTACTGCTGAAGGATCTTAATCTCTGTCTGCCTCAGTTTCCTGATCTGTAACATAATAACAGCACCTACCTGTCAGTGTTGTTTTGGGGAATAAATTGAGACAGTATTTGTACGGTCCTTTGCAAACTTTAAAGTGCTACATAAAACGCTAGCTAGTTCAAGTATCTGGGCTAGAATAACAGGGAGAATCTGACCTTGCCCTTCCCCCTCAACACAGAATCCATGAAGGTGGCTTTCTAAGGGAAAGCAGGAAAGCAGCAAAGTCAAAACTTTCATCCTTTGCTTGGAGAGGCCCTGAACTCCAACTGAACAAGCCAGTGTTTCTAGGCTTTTCTCACAGAGCACTTTATAAAGAGGGGCTTATGTAGGAAGCAACTTTCTCTCCTCTCCGGGGGACTCTTGGGATGTCTTCCACACAAAGGTTTCCACACACAGCAGAACTTTGACCACCAGGCCTCCAGAAGAGAGAATACAAAAGTGTTAACTTACGAGTGGACCTGAAGCATCCTCAGAAGTTGGTGACATAGGTGAGTTCCTCTTCCCTTCTTGGATGCAAGGCTTTACAAATATAATGTAGGGTTTGAACTCTGGGGTCCTCAACTGTTTCAATGCCTGGGAAAGGGAAATAGGGAAAAAGGGAGGGGCTATGATTACAAAGCAGTATTTTTTTAACTCTCCCACAGAGTACCACCTTGGCATCAGCCCGAAGACAAAGACTTCATTCAACTCAGAGGACAAGGCAATAGCTTCCTGGCAGTGCCATTTCTATGTCTCTTCAAACCTCTTTTCCCTCAGCAATAGGACTCTCAGAATCAGAGAGTTGAAAGGGAACAAAAAGTCTGCTTTTGTTGGGGGCTTTTAAGGAAGTTTCATTGGTTTTGGTCCTGTGTCTGTTTTTGTTTTTTAAGGGTAAATGACTTGCCTAGGGTCACACAGCTAAGTTACTGAGGCTGGATTTGAACTCACGTCCTCCTGACTCCGGAGGCAGTGCTCTCTCTACTGCACCACCCAGCTTCCCCCTACGTCTGTTTTTAATGTACTAGAGTATGTTCTCTGAAAACCCTAATGGATGTTTAAATCACCAGATGACAAAATACTAGTCATTGTGGGATCATAGATTTAGAGCTTTAAGGGGCCTTGGAGGCCATATGAGTCCAAGTTCCTCATTTTACTGATGCACAGAAAGGTTAAGTGTGTGACCCTGGGCGGGTCACTTAACCTAGTTCTGTGTCTTAGTCTCCTCATATGTAAAACTGGGAAAATAACAATACCTACTCCACAGGATAAGATAAGATTATACATGTAAAATGTTTTGTAAATCTTAAAACACTTTATAAATGCTAGTTACTATTAATTCTGGCCTTTTAAGCATGAATTAGCCCTCTTCCTATGCCTCTTCACGGCCCTGTAACCAAGAAATGCCTTGATGTTTATTTTTATTTGTGTGTGTCCTGCCAGGATGCCTTATTGTGACATTGAGTTGACCATGTGTTCTTAAAGGCAATGACAGTAAAGCACAAGATTTGGGAGGATGGTCCTGGAGACAATTGTAACTGGACCAGCCCAACTAAGTAGAGAGACATTCAGCATCTGTAGGTTAGCCACTTGGTGATGAACTCTTTGACCATGGCAACTCATGGAACAAAAGAAAATACAAAATGACCCTCAGTCCTATACCACCTATGCCCCCATACCCCAGTTAACAGCGGCAGAGTGATGGAAAGGGGGACAGAGAGTTCTAAAAAGAACACAGTTGTCAGACCAGCTTTAAACATTCACTTAACTGCTAATATTTATGGGAGAATGTGAACATGTAGGATGGGGCAGGCACAGATGGGAAGAAACACCCACATCAGGGAGATTACAGATTCTCTAGAATACTGAAATGTACATAAATATAAAACTTAATAAGCTGTACACCACTAATGCAGGACTTGTCACAAGATCAAAAGTCCAACAAAATACTACATAACTGTTAGCTATTATTGCTATCATCATAGTGTTGTCATTATCATCATCACCATCACCATCATCATCACCATCATCATCCTCACCATCACCATCATCATCATCATCACCATCACTATCATCACCATCACCATCATTGTCATCATCATCACCATC
>NW_020954575.1:15330470-15335214 GCF_900497805.2 Vombatus ursinus | reverse complement strand
CATCATCATCATCACCATCATCATCATCATCATCATCACCATCATCATCATCACTATCACCATCATCATCATCACCACCATCACTATCATCATCATCACCATCGCCATCTTCACCATCATCATCACCATCATCATCATCATCATCATCACCATCACCATCATCATCATCATCATTGACAACAACAACCCTGGTTTACATTTCACTCTGTGCTTTTCAAAGAAGACAAATTTTGCTAAAATCAAGGCCCCCACCAAAAAAAGAAAAATTACTCATGTTGGAGGGGCTGTGGGAAAACACATTAATGGAATGCTGTTAGACCTATGAATTAGTCTGGACATTCTGGAAAACAATTCAAACCTATGTCCCAAAAGTTAGTAAATTGACCTACGGATATCACTACAAGGCCTATGCCTCAAAGAGATCAATAAAAGAAGAAAAGAACCTATATGTACAAAAATATTCACAGCAGCTCTTTTTCTAGTAGCTGAAAAGTAGAAACTAAGAGGGTGTCCATCAACTGCAGAATGGTTGAACAAATTATGATATGTGAATATAATAGGGTACTACTGTGCTTTAAGAAATGACACAAAAAAAAGAATAGTTTCAGAGAAATCTAGGAAGACATATGAATTGATGCAGAGTAAAGTAAGCAGAACCAGGGGCAGCTAGGTGGTGCAGTGGATAGAGCACCAGCCTTGGAGTCATGAGGACTTGAGTTCAAATCTGACCTCAGACACTTGACACTTACTAGCTGTGTGACCATGGGCAAGTCACTTAACTCCATTGCCTGGCCAAAAAAAAAAAAATTAAGCAGAACCAGCAAAACTATGTGTATGATAACAACATGAAGAAAATGAACAACTATGAAAAACCTAAGATCTCTGACCTTAGCGATCAGTGACTAACTATGATTCCAGGAGGTTGGTGATGATTTATGATGCTGCCCACCTCTTTACAGAGGGGTAATGGACTCAAGATGCAAAATATAGTGTGTATTTCTGGATATGGTTAATGTGGGAATTTGTTTTGTTTGGCTATGCATATTTGTCATAAGGGTTTTGTTTCTCTATTTTTTTAATGTGAATGTGTTGGTGAGAGAGAAAATAAATGCTAGTTAACTAAAAACATAATAAATAGATAGATGATAAATGAATGGATGAATGAAAAAAATCCATAAGCATTTCTTGAACACCTGCAATGCACCAGGTATTGGCTAGGTGCTGGAGACACAAAACCAAAAATCCTCCCCTAAAGGACAGATTCCTCCTACTTTATTGGCATTCCCACATTAACCATATCCAAAAATACACCCTATATTCTGCATCTTGAGTCCATTACCCCTCTGTAAAGAGGTGGGCAGCATCGTGTATCATCACCGACCCCCTGGAATCATAGTTAGTCACTGATCACTAAGGTCAGAGATCTTTGCCTTCAAAGGGTTTACAAAAAGGGGTATGAAGATGGGTGAATGAAGTGTTAAATAAGATTTCCAGGGGGACAGGCAGATTTTTAATCCAAGTATGAGAACAAACTAGTGAAAGATGTATGTAGCTAGTTAGTGGTTTCTCTACAAATGATGGTACTAAATATAAATGAATCTTATTTATTCACCAAAGCAAAAGATCTCTCCTTGTAAACCCTTTGGTGGAAAGGGTTAAAATCTATGTGTACTCAATAATAATAATAATAAAGCTGTATGCCTTTACATAGAACTTATAACTTAGACCTTTCATTAATTCTCCCTGCTAATCCCCTAAAGGATGGATTCCTCCTACTTTATTGGCATCTCCAGCTTTATACAATAATGTCTTGGTAAATTTGTAAAGTTAAGTTGAATTCTATTTCCCCACTGGTTTCTATTAAGAAATATATGTGTTGCTATGAGAAGAGGAAGGACGTAAAAGAGACTGGGTTAAAAATCTTGAAAGATGCTCTCAAGGAAGAGGCAAATCCATGAGGTAGGAGAGGTTCAGTATCAGCCATGCTTCTGAAGCACCTTCTATCTTTCCCTTCTCTTTCTTTTCCTTCACTCTTCCTGGCCTAGGAACCCTAACTAACCATTTGTGAATCTGGGGCCAGTGACACAAAGTGTGTCCTCACAAATGATGCTGGGGAGACCACAGGGGCAAGGGGATGGGACAGGGTTTCTCTGCCAGTGTGCTATCTGGTAGCTTCCTAATTTAACTAATTATTCTTATTAAGTGCTAAGCTCATTTTTTTTTTTGGTGAGGCAATTGGGGTTGAGTGACTTGCCCAGGGTCACACAGCTATTAAGTGTCAAGTGTCTGAGGCCGGATTTGAACTCAGGTCCTCCTGACTCCAAGGCCAGAGCTCTATCCATTGCACCACCTAGCTGCCCCTCATTTGTTTTTAAACTGCTGGAAAGGACTAGTGGCAGCCTCCAAATTTGAGGGGTGGGTTCTAAACCTCACTGCTGGTGAAAAACTGGTTGAACTTGGAGTCAGAAGACCACAGTTCAAATTCTGGCTTATTATCTGTGTGACTTTGGGTAAGTCACACGATAATATTTAAGCCTTGAGGATTAACTCTTCATGTTGTTGTTCAGTCCTTATCAGTCATATCTGACTTTTCATGACCCCATTTGGGGTTTTCATGGTAAAGATACTGGAGTGGTTTGCCATTTCCTTCTCTAGCTCTTTTTAAAGATGAGGAAACTGAGGCAAAGAGGGTTAAGTGACTTGCCCAGGGTCACACAGCTAGTAAGTGTCTGAGGCCAGATTTAAACTCATGTCTACCAGACCCTAGACCCAGCACTCTATCCACTGCACCACCTAGCTGCCCTAACCCTAGATGTAATAGGGAGTCATTGGAGTTTACTGAGTAGGGTAGTGACAAGGCCAGCTTTGCATTTTGGGAAAATCACTTTTCAGTTGTGTGGAGGAGGATGGACTGGAAAGGGCGAAGGCTCGAGGCAATAAGAGAGCAATCAGAGACTATTACTATAGTCCAGGGGAGAGGTAATAAGGGCCTGATCTAAGGTAGTGATTATATGAGTAGAGGAAATAGATGTGAGAGGTGTGAAGAAGGGAAAAGATTCGGCAGCTAACTGGATCTGTGGACATGGGGATAGGATGAGATGCTGAGGAGGACACTTATGTTGTGAGAGCCTAGGTGACTCAAAAGGTAGTGGTGCCCTGGATAATAATAAGGAAGTCTGGAAGAGAGGTGGGTTTGGAGGGAGAGATAATGCATCTGGGTCCCAATTTATCCATGCCTACCCTTCTTGTGTGACTCCCTCTGCCCCTTACAAAATAAAAAAAGGGTAGGAGGGATGTTACTTACCCATTACTGCCTCAATTGCAGAGCCCACTCTTTCTGGGGCACCTGCCAGGGTCACAAAGTGATGTAGGGGTAGCACTGATGTAGGGGATTCTATCACCTGTGAAGTTGCTGGGGGAGCAGTTAATTTAGGATTTAACTGTCCTAAGCCACCCATACCTGGCTCAGAAGAGGGGGGACCTTCTATTGCAGTAGGAGTGGAAGAGGGAAGACTGTTGGAGGTTAAAGGAGGGGCAGTAGTGTTGGAGATAAGCCCTTCTATGGCAGAGAGAGTGGGATGCAGCCTGTCTTCTGGCTGGTTCATCACACACCTCCTGGGTATGTGAATCAGGCCATAGATCCCTAGGAAAACACTATTACCCCAACATTAAAGATCATGACACTAGTTAGCAATTGCTGAGCTGCCAAATCCATAAAACAGGTTTCCATTAAAAAGAGATGGTAATAAAAAGTTGTTACAAGAGGGTCCCATAACTCACTTCTGGTTCCACATCCACCAAACAAACTTTGTTTTGGGCCATAACAGACTGAATCGCCTCCAGGCTGGTACCATAGAGATTTTCTTTGTACTCTCCATGCTCCAGGAATCTAAAACATCAAAGGGGAAAGACATTTACTTCCTGGGATCTCTGACACTGTCAAAGAAAACTAAGGAAGTCCATCCAAAATTGACCTCTCTTCCACTCCTCCCTTGGTTCCCTTTCAAGAAATACCTTCAATTTGCATGAAATGTGGGAGTGCAGAACATAACACATACACATACACACACACACATGGAGTCATATCTATTAGGTAGACCTACTTGTTGTGGTGCAAATCAGCCTCAAATGCTTGTTTAGAAACAAAATTATATTCAACTCCCTCCCTTTCATGACTCTTCCGGCTCCTGGTTGTATCTAAAACACAAAATGAAAGATCATGGAGTGAGAGTTTTAAGGAGCCCAGTCCTCTGATCTTGTCTAGAACTTGGAGCAACCCACACCATCAACATGAATATAAATGCATACAAATAAACATTATCAAGGGAACCAATTATTTTAAAATAAGGATGGGATTTTTCCTATCCAAGACCACAAACCCCTGAAATCTATCCATGAACCCCTTAGAATTAAGAACCTAGAACTAGATAGCTTCCAGCAAACTAGCTCTAAAGAAAATTACTGTAAAAGTAAGGATTCTTTCCCATTGACTTTCATTAGTGATGCCAGATATATTATTTTTCTGGCTCAAGAAACTTTATTCCTAGGTATAATCAAATCACACAACAAAAGAATACAATGCATGATCTAAAGGAGAAACAGAATAATGGCTGGAATATAGCCTTCTGGATCTAATTGGAAGCTCCATCTTCCTGGCTACTTAGCCATGGCCTTCTCCAATCCTGAGTGCCATATTGAAATAAACTGGGGCAGCCACTTAAGTGGGAATACACACAATCTTTAC
>NW_020954575.1:15311091-15330289 GCF_900497805.2 Vombatus ursinus | reverse complement strand
AAAAAAGAAAGAAAGAAAGAAAGAAAGAAAGGAAGGAAGGAAGGAAGGAATATGGGAGGGAGGGAAGGAAGGTAGGAAGGTAGGAAGGAAGGAAGGAAGGAAGGAAGAAGAAAAAGTTGAATTTTTATGGTAGCCCAAAACTGGAAACAAAAGGGGTGTCTATGGATTGGGAATGGTTAATCAATTTGGTACATAGTGTGTTATCATTAAAGGAAAGAGGACAATATTTGAAGTCAAAGAGTTTGAATCCCATCTCAGCCTCTTGTTACCTGACTGACCCTGGGCAAGTCACTTAACCTCTATGATCCTTTCTCCTTATGTATTTAATGAAGAAGTTAGAGGGAAAATGAAGGAGGAAAGCATTTTTATAGTATCTATTATATGCCAGGCAGGACAGCTAGGTGGATAGAGAGCTGGGCCTGGAGTCAACAAGACTCATTCATCTTCCTGAGTTCAAATCTGCCCTTAGACACTTACTATCTGTGTGGCTCTAGGCAAGTCACTTAACTCTGTTTGCCTCAGTTTTCTCATCTGTAAAAAGAGCTGGAGGAGGAAGTGGCAAATCACTCCAGCAACTTTGCCAAGAAAACCCCAAATGGGGTCATGAAGGTTTAGACATGACTGAAATGACTGAACAACAGCATATACCAAACACGTTATAAATATTATCTCATTTGATTCTCACAACAACCCTGCAAGGTAGGTGCTGTTATTATCCCAATACAGCTGAAGAAACTGAGGTAAACAGAGGGTAAGTGACTGGTCCAGGGTCACATTGCTAGTAGAGTGTCTGAGGTTGGATTTGAACTCAGGTCTTCCTGGCTCTAGGCCCAGCCCTCTATCTACTACACCACCTCTAAATTAGCATTAGGCTATATGACCTCAAAGGTTCCTTCTGGAGCTAAACCTGTGATGAAATAGGAATGTTTGAGATAGGGACCAGCCTTGTGATTTCACTGGTATAGGGAATAACCAGTGAGGAAGCTGCCTGTAACAAAGCAGATCAACACTTTGTGTTCAACAGTTAGTCTTAGAGAGTTGCCTAAGGCAACCACTTAAGAGGTTAAAAGACTTGTCCAGGGTCACACAGCCAGTGTGTGTCAGAGGTGAAACCTGAACCCAGATCTTTCTGGCTTTGAGATGAGCTCCTTTCCATTATCCCATGCTGCCTCCATATATGAAGGTAATAAAAATATTATTGTACCATAAGAAATAAAGAAGATAAGAAATTTAGAGAAACATGAATTATGAATTAATTCAGACTGAAGGAAGTAGATCCACTAGAATAATATACCCAGTGGCTACAATAATGTGAAAAGACAGCTGTTAAATATAATGACCAATGCTGCCTCTACAGGGCAGAAAAGGAAATATACCTCCCTCTTCTCCAAGAAGTGTGGGAATATGGATTCCAAAATATTGCATATGCTGGGTTAGCTAGTTATGCTTAACTTTTTTCTTTGTTACACAACACAGTTCTATAGCAGATAGGGATTATATGATGAGAAAATTAAGATTGATCCTGCATCATTTTCTTATTGATCCTATTTACAAGTAATTGATTTAGGCCAGTAACTACTTACATCATGGTTCTTTGTCTCTAAACTTAATTCAGAGTTCAGCTGGCCTGTAATGGATAAAATTTTTAAAATTTAGCTCTTCTTGCCTCAAGGGAGTTTGCTAACCTTGGGGAATGTGTGAGAAAACAAAGGAGTTTGGGCCTGATAGCTTTACTCCACCAAGCTATTCTTTTTTTTTTTTTGCAAGGCAATTGGGGTTAATTGACTTGCCCAGAGGCACACAGCTAGTGAGTGTGATGTGTCCGAAGCTGGATTTGAACTCAGGTCCTCCTGACTCCAGGACCGGTGCCACCTAGCTGCCTCTCCACCAAGCTATTCTTCAAGCATGTCTGGTTTGCTGTCCAAAAGTCTGGCCTGCTGTCTCCCACCTGTGCTCAAACAATGAGCATTTCTTAGTAACATGAGAGAAGGGAGGGTCATTGCTAGCCCCCATCACCAAACTTCCAATCAATCACCTTGTTTCCCACATCTCAGCTCTGTAACCATTAATACATTCAATACTCTGTACCAAACAGGGGACTGATCTGAACCAAGAGGAAGTACACAATGGGGCAGACACATGGGGGTAGACATGGACACAGACAAGAGAGGACAGGCTGCATGCAGGGTGTGGGGGGTGGGGAGCAGGGACAGACCTGAGGCATCCCAGTGCAGACAAATGGAAGACAAACACTCCTGGACAGTGGAGGGAGGGGGTTGACAGAGAGGGGCAAAGGTCTTCTCTCTCAGAGTCAGAGGTCTTAAGCCAAGCACCCAGTCAAGTGGCAGCAATGGCAATGGTGGTCTTTCTGCATGTCGGTTCTTCTGCTTTTTAAAATTTTTTTAAGGTTTTTTTGGGGGGAGGGTGGGAGGGAGGCCATGGACCCCAAGCCAAGGAGCAGTAGCAGGAGCAGGGAGAGCACAGTACTGTACAGTAAAGTGAACATATGTGGTTTTTTTGGAATGTGTATTTTTTTCAAAATTCTTTATGTAAAGTCAAATTTGCAAAATGAAAATTTACAAAAAGTGAGAACTATCTATAAATGGAAATGTTAGCAATTGAACCAGGACTCATGACTCCAGGGCCAATATTCCTTCTTCTACACATTACATGTACTATAGCACACAATGTTTCTAAAATGAAGAATAAAATAAAGAAATGCAGGTGCCACTCAGTGACCCTGTGTTAAAGAGTGCTTATTCACTCTATTAAGAAAAATAGTAGGGACAACTAGGTGGAACAGTGGATAGAACACCAGCCCTGGAGTCAGGAGGATCTGAGTTCAAACCCAACCTCAGACATTTGACACTTACTAGCTACGTGACCCTGGACAAGTCACTTAACCCCAACTGCCTTGCAAAAAAAATAAAATAAAATAAAAAAATATATATATATACACATATGTGTGTATATGTATATGTATATGTATATGTGTGTATATACATATACATATATACATATACATACACATACACATATGTATAAAGCCTGAGTGCACAGAAACCTAGAAATTGTAGTTGGACCCTAAGCTATACACACCTATAGGTCAAGAGTTCCTAAGCTTTTTCAGTCTCCATACCCCTTAGTTTTCAGTAAACTTTGCCATACCCCCTATTAAATATGAAAGGAAATAATTTTCTGTAGTTTACTGTGTGTGTGTTACACACACAAGAAATGAAATAGAGAAAAATTATTTTCAATTAATTAAGTCATTTCAATAAGATAATATAATTATTTACCAAATATTCTCCTCACCCCTCGACAAGCTTCCTGCACTCCCTGGGCGTACACATGCCCCAGGCTTGGAACCCCTGCTATAGGCAGAAATAGAGAACCAACAAGATGAAGTTGTGACTACACCTCCCAGAATTCATTGAGAATCAGCACTTTGGCCAGCAACAGGCCTTTTCTCTGTGCCAATACCACACCATTTATCTGGGGGAAAGTCTAATTCTGGTTGCTGCACTGTGCCAGAAAGATTGTTTTCCAACCAGGTTTAAAGCCCGGCTCTGGCACTTTATTATGTGCCTATAGACAAATCACCTAAACTTTCTAAACTTCAGTTTTCTGATCTGCAAAATGGAGATAATATTTGTGCCACTTGACTCAAAGAGTTCATAGAATGATGCTTTTAGAGCTGGAAGGGACCACAGATATCATCTCATCCTAGCCCCTCATTTTACAGATGAGGAAACTAAAACCCAGGAAAGTTAGGTGACTTGCTCAAGGTCACACAGGTAATAAGTGTAAGAGATAGGGTTCAAATCCAGATCCTCTGTTTCCAGAACCATGACTTTTTCAACTGTACCAAGAGTTTGGGAGGAGACTTTAAAGCCTTATATAAATGTGTGGAAGCTTCCTGCAGACAAGGACTGTACCTTTCTTCTGCCTTTGTTTCTCCAGCTCCTAGGATAGCACTTGCCATAGTGGGTGCTTGTTGAATTGAATTCAGTTCAGTTCAGTTCAATTGAGCTGAGTTGAACTAAATTGAATTGAATTGCTGTTGAAACAAGTAAAGTCGGCATTATAAGAGTTCCAAAATATTGGCCACCACAGACCCAATTTTAGAGTGGATGTGACTTTAGTGGCTATCTTGTCCACCTTCTCTCCGAGAATGTATCCTCACTAGAACACACCCAACAAGGGTTCATCTGCCCTTTGCTCAAAGATGTCCAGTGAAGAGAAGCCCACCACTTTCCAAGACAGCCCATTCCACCATTAGTTCTAACTGTGAGGAAGTTTCTTCCAAGAGTAACCCTGAATTTGCCTCTATGAAACTTCCACATATTCTCCTCTGGGGTCATGTAGAACAAAGCTAACTTCTTTTCCACTTAAACATGTGTCAAGTACTTAGAGAGGATTCTTTGTGCTTCCCCAAGCCTTCTCTTCTTCAAGCTAAACATTCCCAGTTCCTTTGACTGCTCTTTATGTGGAGGTCATCCTGATTACTCTCCTCTGGTCACTCTCTAACTTCTCAGGGTCAGTCCTTTCTTAAATGTGTTATGCAGAACTGAACACAATATTCCCATTACTGACTCAAATGGAGCTTGCAGTCTACTATATTAAAGCTTTGTTAAGAATGCCTTCTGAAGAGGATGTTGTACTCAGTGTAAGTGTGTGGGAGAAGGTCTAAGAACCTTCGTACTAATGCAGGACCCCCTCCCCACCCACCTTCAACATCCCTGACAGTCTTCCAGCTGCAGCTTGACACAACCCAGCACCTACTACAGCTCCCTGCATACAGAAGACACAATGTTTTTCCATGTTGAATTTCTGTGTATCATCTGGAACTGTCCTACATTCTGATTATACCTGACTTTATTGTCTACTTTCACTCATATAACATGTAAAGTAGGTGACAATCAAGCAAGGCTGAGTAGAACCCACAACAGAGAAGAAACCCACAAACACCCCCTTACGTGGGACAGCAACGCCATATTGCTGGGGATTCTCAGCCACCACCTTCTGTTTTAGCTCATTCAGCCTGGCTCCCACAGAACCTGCAGAAAGTGAACATGAAGTTAACAAGAGACCCAGTCCCCTTTCTTGAATCCCAGTGGTCCTGTCCCCTAAAGAAAATCACTCACCAATTAGGACAACCAGTCGATGTCTTTCCCCAGGCTGATGCTGGTACTTGGTCACTTCTTCGTATGTCAGGAGCTCAGGAGGCTCTGGCACTTTGCCTTCATTTTGGCTGTTAGGTCTCTCTTTTCGGCTCAACCTGAAGCTCCTCCGGAGCCCAGCTGAGGAGTGAGAAGAGAATATTAAACCAATCTGGATCCAACCCTGAAGGAATTCTCCTAGCCAACACCCTCCAGCCTTCCCTCTTAGGGCATGAGATACTATCCTGCTTACTATGCTAAAGTGTGGGTATGAGTAGGGAGACCCCGAAGAGAATATTTCCCACTGAATAGAACCACCCCAATCTCTTGCCTCAAAAAAAGAATGGGAGTTTCTAAGGTCATTTAAAAACCTCACCCCTCTAAGTTAGCCCCTCTTCCTGAGCAGTCCTGGAGAAAGTCATTTAATTGTGCTGACTGATCCACCATAAATTTATGCTATCTTATCTCACTGTTGCAAGGAAATCTGTTTACTCTTCCCTAATGGTCTTGCTAACACATTCCCCACAGAAGTTGTTCCAAACCTCTTCTTTCCTCAAGCCTCCTATATCACTGCCTCTCCACTCCCTCTTAGCTGAGTATCTCCACTTATGCTTGACTTCTCACTCTCCCTCACACCCCATATCCAATCAGTTGCCAAGTATTGTTGATTCTAACCCCACAAATTCTCTCACAGCTGTCCTCTTCTCTCTGCTCCATAGCTCAACACCCCAGTTCAGGTCCTTATCATCTTTTCCTGGATGATTGCAATATCCACACATCACCCCCCTCTCCAAAACATTCTCCATACAACCATCAAGATACTGATTATATTCCCAAAGCAGAGATCTGGTCATGTCATTCCCCAACTCAGAAAACTCCAGTGTCTCCTTATTTTTCCCCCTTAGGTTAAATTACAGACTTTTCTGTTGAGCATTCAAAGCCCTTTACAATCCAGCTCCACTGACTATGCCTTGCTCCCCTTCACACACAGGAAATTCCACCTCCTGCTCTGAACCTTCTCACAGAACCCCATACTTAAAATGCACTCATCCTCGCTTCCACCTCTTAAAACCCTTAGTTGTTTTTTTTATTTTTCAAATCACAGCTCAAACACTATCTCCCACAAGATACCTTTGCTAGTGCCTCCTACCCAGATCTAATTACCTTGTGCTGACACTGTGCATATTTTGTATTTATTTAAATGTGTATATAATGTGTTTCCAAAGCATACAAACTCTTTGAGGAGAGGTGTTTTTTTTTTCTTCTTCATCTCCAGTGCCTACCATAAGTGGCTGGCACATGGTAGGCATTTAAAAATGTGTGTTGATTGGTTGCCCTTCTTACACCCACAAGGCCTGCAGGGGTCTGAGATCACAGGGACTTCAGAAGCCAGCTGGCCCAGGGACTTTTCACCTTTTTGTGTGTAATGGACCCCTGTGGCACTCTAGCAAAGCCCATGAAGTCCTTTTCAAAATTTAATGGTGAAATTTTTAATAATTAAAGGAAATGCTAAATTTTAATTAGAAGTCAGTGAAAATTAAGATGTAAATTTTTCCCACTCAAGTTCATGGACTCCCTAAAATCTATGGACCCCAGGTTAGGAACTCCTGGTTTAATGACTTCCAGAGAGGGGAAATCTACACCCTCCCAAGGCAGCCCAGTCTACCTCTGCACAGCTGTAATTGCTAGGACTTTACATTTATTTGCCTCTTTCCATCTCCCACTCAATGCTCCTAGTTCTGCCCTCTGGGCTGGCCAAGCCCACCAAGTCTAATCCCTCTTCCCAGTGACAGCCCTTCCAATTTAAGGCAGCTACCACGCACCATCTGATTTTTCTCTGCTTCATACTAACTTAACACCACCCCCATATCCCCCAATTCCCTCAAGTAAATAAATGATGGGGAACCTGCAGCCTCAAGGCCACACGTAGCCCTCTAGATCCTCAAGTGTTCCCCTTTGACTAAATCCAAACTTCACAGAACAAATCCCATTAACAGAAGGATTTGTTCTGTAAAATGCGGATTCAGTCAAAAGGCCGAACCCAAGGACCTAGAAGGCCATATGAGGCCTCCAGGTCACAGGCTGTCCACCCACTCGAGGTGATTCCTCAAAAAAAAAACCAAGAAAGGTAATGTCGGGAGAGGATGGGGTAGAAGGAACCTTTACACCTTCATCCTCTGTGGTGACAGAGAAAGCAATGAAGCCATGGCTCTACCACTCATCTGGTGTCTGAAGCCACATCCGGTGGCTCTGCTTTTGCTTCCCTTTTAGATGTGGCTGCATGAGGCACTGCCTACACCTGAGTCCTTAGCAGGAGATATGGGATCCTCACCGATGTAATGTCCATTGAAGTAACCCTCACAGTCACAGTTCTCTGTAAATGAAAAAGAAAAAGCGCATGGAAATAAGATCCAGGTACAGCAGGGGATGAGCCTCCCCTGCAGTGAGAGGGACAAACTCACATCCCAGAAGGGGCTATAGGAGCTGAAAGTTGGGCAGCAAAGAAATCACTCCAAATCTGCTCATTTGCATAGGACCTGAGGGAAATTAGACGAGGCCCTCTGGCAGAGGACCCAGAAGGAAGTCAGGTAGAAATCTCGCTGGGCGGCAGCCTGGATTGCTCTCATGTGACTGTGGTGAACTTGTTGATTGTCTGGTGTTAGCCCCCAAACAGCATTTCTATATAGGTTATCCCAAAAGCTCTAATAGCTTAATGCTGTGCTAAGGCTTTGGAGATAACCGGTCATCAGTGACCAGCCCACTCCCCTACCTGAGCTAGAGAACACTTTCTTAGTCTCCCTCAGTTGGCAGAATCAAGGATCAAGTCAGGTTCAAGGAAGAATTTTAATACAGAGGGAAAATACAACCCTTCCACCCAACACTCCTTCTTGTCCTCTCCCAATTATCCAAAGGAATATCTTAGGACACTTGGGAGGTAGGGTAGGGGAACAGGAAGGACACCAACACATTTAGATAGGCTGAGACAATCTTCAGCTTGCTAGGAAATCAGAGGAACTTCCAGAGTCAAAAGATCTAGAGCCAGAAGGTGCCTGAAAAATCACAGTCTAAATCTCTATTTTTACAAGCGAGGAAACTGAGTCCCAGAGAGATGAAGCAAGTTGCCTGGGAGTTAACAGCAGACTCACGATTTGAACCCAAATCTGACTTCAAATTCTGGTGCATATTCCAGTATACTATTCTATTTCTCATCTCTCCCAACCCTTTTATCTTATAAATGAGGGAAATGAGGCCTTGAAAGATGGAGTAACTTGTCCAAAGTCACACATGCAGCAGAACCTAGAGTTGGATGTGAATCCAGTTACGCTGTTTCTCCAGAAAAAGATGTGTAAACAGCAGAAGAGACTATGCAGGCAGCACAGAATAGTTGCTGGGGGGGGGGGGGTTAAACATCACATAATTTGTGAACAGCTGTCATACATTGGAAGGGAATGAAGAGGAGGGCAGAGGCTAGTTCTCCCCTAAGCCAAAACAAATGCAGAGCCTACCTTTATCACAAGACTGATCATCTTCCGTTTGCACAAAAGACAGATAAAGTAGAGTTAGAAGGCAGAAATGTGGGCAAGACAGCCCACAGCTGAGAGCCATCAGATCCTTGGGTGTCTAAGAAACTCTCCGTATGTCCCCTTTTCCTCTGCCCCAGCAAACCAGTGACCTGAACTGAAATGGATTATTAAACCCAGCAACCTTGGTTTAATTAGTTTCTCTCTGTTTGGCTCATTAAAAGCCCAGAGGAAACCAACTTCATTACATGCATCTTAAGCAGCCTGATTGAAGCTAATTTATTCATGGGCACCTTTTGTTTGTCTGTAATTTCCTGGGGACAGCTTTTAACCAGGGACACTTCGATATTGGTTTCAAGGTTTGCCTTAAAAACATGCAAAAACTTGGTAACCACAGAAGGGAAAAGGGTCTTATTGCCTCCTTTCTGAGGGACTTGAACTACTTCTGACCTCAGAGAACCTATTTCCATTCTGAACTCTCCACCAATTCAGATGTCAGCAGGTCAAAGACAAGAGACAGAAAAGTACATGTGTTTGCCAGAACATCTGAAGATCACACCAGCCCATCCCCAGCACCCAGGGAGCCTTAAATAGCTAGGGCGATGTTCGTTCTGGGGTGGAAGAAGATAGTAAAACACTCCCCCTTCTTATACTTTTCCCCCTCAACTAGATCAGCTAGATGTACAATGGATAGGGCATTGGCATCAGGAAGACCTGAATTCAAATCCAGTCTTACACACTTACTAGCTGTGAGACCCTAGGCAAGTCCCTTAACCTCTACCTTGGTTTCTTCAACTGTAGAATGGAGATAATAATAGCACCTACCTCCAAGTGTTGTTGTGAGGATCAAATGAAATAGTATTTGTAAAGCACTTAGCACAGACCTTGGCATACAGTAGGTACTTAATAAATGCTTTTTCCTTTCCTTCCACTGTTAACTCTAACCTGGGGACCTTTACAACTGCCATGTTTCCACTCCATTGTAAATTATTCCCTTCTTCTGTCCCTTCCAATCCTTTCCTGCCCTTCCTACCAAAACCTCATGATAAGATAGCCAGAACACCTGAGGTCATCCAATCATAGAATGTTAGAATGAGAAGGGACCTTAAAACCCATCTAGTCCAATCCTATAATTTCATAATGATGATGATGATGATAATGGTGATGATAGCATTTATATAGCACTTTAAGGCTTGTAAACCTCTTTAAAATTATTATCTCATTTTATCCTCACACCTCTAGGAGGTGGGTGCCATTATCATCCCCATTCTACAATTGAAGAAACTGAGGCAGACAAAGATGAAGTGACCTACCCAGGGTCACTCAGCTAGTGATCTGAGGCAGAACTTGAACTCAGGTCTTCCAGACTCCAGGTTTAGCCCTCTATCCCCTCTACCACAGGGAAGGGAAGCATTTAAGGTTACAAAGTTAGCTAACAAGTGAATAGCCAAGACCAGCACCCAAGATCTCCTAACCCCCAATCTACTGCTTTTCCCACTGTGTGGAAATGGATTTATTATTTACTTCCTGTTTTCTTCTCCAGTGTAGATGTTAACTCATTCTTTTGCAGGGTTTTCAGCTTTACAAAGCACTCTCCCCATAACAACCTCATGAGGGAGGTCATGCAAGTATTGTCATGCCCATTTTAGAGATGAGAAAATTGAGGCTCAGAGAGATGACATGACTTGCCCATGGTCACAAAGCCAAGCAGTGTCAGAGTTGGCATTTGTACACTCATCCATTAGAGTGTAAGTTCATTGGGAATAAGGATCATTTCCTTCTTTGTACTTGTATCCCCAGCCAATGTCATAGTCCCTGATACTTAGTAAGTGCTTTGGAAATACTTGTTGACTAATCCAGTTGATGGAACAAATTGCCTAATTCCAAGTCCAAAGCTCTTTCCATTTAGCCATGTTGGGCTTCCTCCCTCTGGACCTAGGCCCCAAGAGTGTCTCTCCCTGGGGCAGAAACATTCTCTGGTGAAATTCTCCCTGCAAACCCAACTTACACAATGGTTTCTTGATGCTCCTGGGGCTCTGCAAAGTACCCATGGCTCTCCTGTAGGTCAAACGCCTGTGGAAGGATGCAAAGGGTTATCTGGGATTGAGGGATCGGTGGAAAGAAAGGACCTAAGGAGCTGAAGACCAGGTGGCAAACACCTGATACCAGCATTTGTTGTGGAGTGAATGCTAAGTGACCTTCCTTAGACCATCAAGAGAGTTTTCAAGGGAGTTGGTTGGAATGCTGATAGAGGCAGGACAGAGAGAATTCAGATTTGGCCCCAGGCCCCTGTTCCCTCTAGATCAAGTGCTCCTTATGTGGCCTATTACTTGGGTATCCTATCGTAGCAGAGTATTCCAGGAGAGGAGGCTAAGGAACCTGCCAATTCATCAGGAAAATTTTCGCATACCCTTCAACAGGAATCAGCTATATATTTAAGTTCTTGCATTTCTAAAATAAGATTAATAACTCTTTTGCTAATTTAATTATTTTAATTAATACTACTAATAACCTTAATACTTATAGCTCTTTAAGACTTTTAAAGCATTTAACAAATATCATCTCATTTGATCATCACAGTAACCCTGTTATATAAATGCTGTTGTTGCTGTTACTATTTTGAGACTGGGTCTCCATATTTTGCCCTGGTTGGAAGTTGAAGTACAGCAACCACCCACAGGCCCCACTACTGATCTGCTTGGAAGCTTTGACATGTTCCTGTTTTAACCTGGCTCGGTTCACTCCTCCTGAGGCAGCCTGGTGGCCCTCCACTTTTTTTTTTTGCAGTGGGTGGGGAAAGGAGGAATCTTGGGAGGTACCCATATTAGTGCAGACCCCTGATCAGCTTTAGTCCTACTGCAGCTCAGAACTCTACACTCAAATTATCAAACAAGATCAGCCTCCCCATCAGCTGGAATTACAAACCTGATACCAGCCACCAGATACCAGCCACTATGCCCTGAGGTGGATGCTATTATTATCTCCATTTTACAGGTAAGGAAATCGAAGCACAGGGAGGTTAAATGACTTGCCTAGGGTCACACTGGTAAGTAAGTGTCTGAGTTAGGATGCAAACCCAGGTGTTCCTGATCTCATGACTAGCACTCTCTCTATTGCCTTGTATGCAGTAGGATTGAAATAGTAACAATATAGCTGACATTTACACAGCACTTTAAGTTATATATATTTGTATGTATATATACATGTATGTGTGTATTTATATATGTACATGTGTATGTATATATACTGTGTTTATGTGTGTATATGTGTTTCTATCTGCGCCTTATATGTATGTGTGTTTACATGTGTCTGTACATGTATCTGTATGTTTATGTATGTTTGTATATATTTATATATGCATATATGTATGTGTGTTTATATATACATGTGTGCGTATCTATATGTGTTCATAGACATATCTCTTTCCATATATAAATATATACATATACATACACACACGCACACACACATATACATCTCACTTGACTGATGTATACATCTCACTTGACTAATCAACCAGCAAGCATTTATTTAGCATTTACTATGTTCCAGCAACTGTTCTAAGAACCAGGGATACAATAACAAAAAGACAAGATGAAACATTCCCCCTCTTCAAAGAGTGTCCATGCTATTGGAGTAGATCATGCATACACATAATGGCATATACACAATGTATACAAAATGAATACCAGGTAATGGAGGAGGGGGAGGGAAGTACCAAAGATATCATTACCCCCATTTTAGAGAGGAAAAAGCTGGAGTTCAGAACATTTAAGTGACTTGCCAATGTTCTGATACTTACACAGCCAGTTCGTATCAGGGGCAGGATTAAAACTTGGGTCTTTCTGACATTAAGCCCACTATTTTTAATCACTCTTCAGTGCCACATTCATGGCCTCCCTCTCCCAGCTCTGCTAGATACCAGATGACTGACAAGATAGACCCACCTTTCTTGGAACTGCTTGGAGGGAATGAGGCCGGCTCGGAGGTTGGTGTCCCCCACACGCTTCGCTTGCCACCATATGGGGTCATCTTGGCTCACCACTTCAAGGATGTGCCTCCTCTGAAAAGGCAACCCTGCCTCCTGACAGGGGATGGCTTTGTCCTCCCTGGGGTTGTACTGGAAGAGAGCCCTCATGAATACCTGAGGAGGGAGAAGAATCTTGGAGTGAGATTCCCAGACCCATCTGCCAAGGGGAACCTCCTTCATAGCCAAGAGGAAATGAGGGGGAGGAAGGAAGAGGAAGACACAATTAGCTGGATGATCAACCTTTGAAAAAATCAATGTCTACATAATCTGTTGTCTAAACGATCCTGGTTTTACAGCCTCCTGGAAAAACTTCTATTTGGCTTTAGTGTCAAATGAGTTTGGCTTTTATTGGCCTATGTAGACCTAGTCTAGCCCTGAGCTTACAATGTGAAGTCTATGATAATAGAAGTACACTCTCCAGTAAAACAGTAATAGAAGGAGCTAGGGGGATCCTCAAGGTGATTACTGTCCTGTCTTCATTATCATTCTGGCTTTTTTTTTCTTATGTTTTGTTTTTAATGGCTAGGTTCTTGAGATCTTACATGACAATTTTTCTTGGAAGCAATATTTTCTGGTCTTGAAAAATATGCATATGATCTAGGTAAAGACCAAACTGTAATTAATGCTCACTGTAAGAGACCAAGGTTTAGCTTTGAGAATAGAAGATTAAGCAGAAACACAAATGTGTGAATTTGCTGATTGTTCTTTCTTCCTTTGTGGGTATCACTTATTGTTCAGTTAAGTCATAGATAAATTCCATTAATAGTCAGAAAATTAAAGAGCATGTTCCAACATAAACATTGGTGAAGAGAGATGACAGCAGTCCTCTTTAAGGGTTTTCAGAATACCAAAGACAGTATTTTAAAAGGCAATTACTAGTTATGAAAGCAAAAGAGTAATCACAAGCACAAATGGTCACTTTGTCAATTTCAAAGACCATTTCTAATGTACTAACAGCCAGCAAAGAAAAGAGAGTTCAGTTATTGTTCAGACATGTCTGACTCTTCATGACCCCATTTGAGGTTTTCTTGGCAAAGATGCTAGAGTGGTTCGCCATTTCCTTCTCCAGCTCATTTTCCAGATGAGGAAAATGAGGCAAATGAGATAAGTGACTTGCCCAAGGTCACAGAGCTAACAAGTGTCTGAGGCCAGATTTGAACACAAAAATAAAAGTCTTCCTGATTCCAGGCCCAGAAGTCAATCTGCTGTGCCAGTTAAATAAACAAATAAGAAATATCAACCATTGGAATATACTAATTTCTTGGTTGTTAATAACAATAATTATCATTATCATCATCATTATTATTATAGCTAACATTTATGGAGAAAGCACTTTATGGTTTGTAAAGCACTTGATATACGTTATGTAACAGCAACCCTGGAAGGTAGGTGCTATTATCACCCCCATTTTACAGATGGAAAAATTGAGACTGAGATAAGTTAAGGGGCTTGCTCAGAATCACACGGGAAGTAGGCCTCAGAGGCAGGATTTGAAATGCCTCTCAGGTCTTCTGAAATCAATATCCAACACTCCATCCCCAACACCATCTAGTGCAGCCTGATTGAAAATGGACATTAGTCATTTGAAATACAACATTTTAGCAGCTCTGTCCTGCCTCATCTCAACTTCCCTATGCTGCGGTCAGTCTCACATTCTAACCTGATGTGATCCCCTACCACTCTCTTCCCTAGGTAGAGATTCTGAGGGAGAACAAAATGAAATTGCTCACTTTGTTTCCAAACAAAGATCTCATTTACCTCAGTAGCCAAAATGGTTCTCCCTTCCAGTGGCAAAGTCAAATCATCTTGTGTGATATGCCAACCAGTAGGGATGTGGGTTAGACATGAAGAACATCCTGACTGTAACAGTGATGGAGATATTAGAACATGCCACTAAGAAAGAAGAGGGCCAGTTAGCTCAGGGTCTGTCTCACAGCATAAGTTATCTGTTAGAAAGCCATTTCACCCCCAACCCTCACCTCCCACCTCAATGAAGAGCCCATACCTTGCTGTCTTTTAATCGATCTTCTTCTTTGACAGCCGGGATGATTTTTAAAGTGATGGATCCTTGGGACTGGGCCTGAAAGGCAGAGAAGATGGAAATAGGTTGTCTTCCTAAATGGAGTTCAATTTTTTTTTCCATTCCTAAAAACTCAACTTGAAAAAGAAAAGAAGCCCGATGGATCAGGAAATGGCTAAAACAAATTATGGCATAGGAATGTGATGAAATATTCCTTGCCATCCTGTACAGCAAATAGGAAGAATTTGGAGAACTGTAGGAAGACTTACATGAACTGATGAAAAGTGAAGTAAGCTGAAATCAGCAAAAAACAATATACACAGTGACCACAACAAACAAAAAGAAAGAAAAGATCCAGCAAGGGAAGCCACGTGCTGTGGCTTGATGGCCACCCTTAGCTATGGAGAAGATATGAAGATGTGCATCTCCCTCCTGCTAGGTAGCACAGGGGATAGAGTGCTAGACTTGGAGCCAAGAAGATCTGAGTTCAAATCCAGGCTCAGGTATTTACTAACTGGGTGGCCTGGGCAAATCACTTAAGCTTTGTCAGCCTCAGTTTCCTCATCTGTAAAACAAGAGCAACAATAGCACCCACCTCCCAGGATTGTGGGAATCAAATGACATAACATAGACAAAGTGCTTTGTGAATCTTAAAGCACTCTAGATATTTGAGCTCTTTGGAAAGGTAAAAACTATGGAGTGCACCATGTTGTCAGATGTGGTCACTGGTTGGCTTGGTTTTGCTTTAATTGTTCTTTGATAGGGAAAGCTCATTGGGTGGGTAAGGGTGAGGTAATCTCAGAAATGACTGGGATGCAAGAAATAAACATCAATAAAACTAATTAACAAAGAAGGAAGGTGGAGGGGGAAAGGAGGGAAGTAGGGGGGAGAGAGAGAGAGAGAGAGAGAGAGAAGGAAGGAAAGAGAGAAAGGAAGGAAGGAAAAATGAAAAAAGGAGGAAGGAAAGAGAGGGAGGGAGGAAAGGAAGGAGGGACAAAGGAAGGAGAAGGAAAGAAAGGAAAACAAAACAAAGAAAAGAAAAGAAGCAGTTCTCCTAACTTTTCTCTGCATCTCCCTTAATAAAAAGTATCTACAAGTGAGAAAGATGCTCAGATTGCCTCCAGGAAGAATATGTTTGGATTTCAACTCTCTCTCCTGACAATGAATTCTTCAAAAAACTTCTTGTTGACACATTTTGTCCTTTACTGGATTTCAATTACTTTCTTCTCCTCTCCTACCTTCTCCATCAACTTTCCCCTCTTCCTCTATTTCTTCACTATTACCTACTAATACACAGTCTCTTGTTTTCCATTATTTAGGGGGTGTTTTCCAGGCTCCCCTCCCCAACCTCTTCTGATTGGCCTTCTACTTTCTGGTCACACCCCTCTCTTTTCTGTTTTCCTTAACTTTTCCTAGGCTGTTCTCCATCTTCAAGGCTAAAACCCCAACCCCACTGGTGAATGCCCTCCTTCTGACCAGTGGGACAAAATCATCCAGATTTTCTATCTGTAACCTGCTCTGACATCTAAAAGGAGAGAGGAGAGGAAATAAGCATGTATTAAGGATCAATGCCTACTATGTGCTAGGTATCACACTGAGCATTTTAACAAGTATCATCTAATTTGATCCTCACAACAATCTGGAGGGGTAGGTGCTATTATTATACCCATTTTACAGATGGGGAAACTGAGTCTCAGGTTGTGACTTGCCCAGAGTCACACAGCTAGTGTGGGAGCACTGGTTGTAAGTAGAGTTAGGTCACCCAGGTTCAAATCCTGTCTTTGCCATCTCATTCAATCAACAAGCATCTATTAAAGTGCCCTACTATGCTCTGGGCTCCATGCTAGGCCTTGGAGAGCAAAAGATGAAACGCTCACTACTTTTGTGACCTTGGGTAAGTCATTTCTCTGGGTCTCAGTTTCCTCATCTTGTGACCCAAAGGAATTGTGCTAGATGATCTCCTAATAGGTCCCTTTCAACTCTAAATTTAAACTGGATAAATTGGGTCACTTTACCTAAGGGAAACAGAGATAAGTTCCAGGAGATGGGAAGGGATAGAGAGGCCTTTGAAAACAGCCCATAGGGTTTAAGTTCCCTTCAAATCCCAGGCTTTCCAACCAGATCTCTCCAGAATCCTTCTAACTTTCACGCCTAGTGGAGTGTTTGAGGGACAGGATGGAAATGACATTTCACTTTAGCCTTACTCTCACCATGTTGGACAACTCAGGGTGTCCCAAAAGTCTTAGTGCAGTTTTAAGCTCTTAAAGGAAGACTTTTAGGATACTCCTCTATGTGTTGTTAATGATACCTCATATGCATTCACTTTACATTGTTTAAAGCTCTTTGAAGATTTAAACCATACAATTATCCTGTGAAGTTGACAGGGTACTCAACCCATTCTACAGATGAGAAAACAGATACAGAAAGATATGTGACTTGCCCAAGGTCATTTAATCCACAAACATTTTTAAGCCCTTACTATGTGTCAGGCACTGTGCTAAGCACTGGGCATACAGAGAAAGGCAAAACCAGTGGCTGTCCACAAGGATCTTACATTCACATGGGGGTGGAGTGGCAGAGTCAAAGTCACAAAATAATAGATCATGGGATTATAGACCTAGAGATGAAAGGGACCTCACAGGCCATTTAGGCAGACTCCCTCTTTTTACAAATGAGGAAACTGAGCCCCAGGGAAGTTAAAAGATTTGTTCAAGGTTTCACAGTTACTAGAAACAAGTGTCTTGACTCCCAGGCCAGAACTCTTGCTACTATACTATGTCGCCTTCCTCCTATGCTGCCACATTCCCCAGTCAGTCACTTAGTCAGAAAGCTGAACAATTTTTCTTACATCTCATTTTCCCCACCTGTAAAACGGGGGTAATAATACCTGTCCTTCAAATGTTGGAGGGGATGTGGGAAAAATGGGACACTAATGCATTGTTGGTGGAGTTGGGAACTGATCCCATCATTCTGGGAAGTAATTTGAAACTATGCCCAAAGGGCTATAAAACTGTACATGCCCTTTGACCCACAACTGGTTCTGTATCCAAAAGAGATCAAAGCAAAAGGAAAAATATTTGTATTTACAAAAATATTTAAGGCAGTTCTTTTTGTGGTAGAAAATTGGAAATTGAGAGGATGCCCATTAATTGGGGAATAGTTAAACAAGTTGTGGTATATGATTGTGATGAAATACTACTGTGCTATAAGAAATGATGAGCAGGATGCTCTCAGAAAAATCTGAAAAGACTTACATGGACTGATGTGAAGTGAAATGAGCAGAACCAGGAAAATATTGTGCACAGTAACAGCAATACTGTAAGATGATCAACTGTGAATGACTTAGCTATTCTCACCAATATTATGATCTAAGACAATTTCAAAGGACTCATGATGAAAAATGTTACCCATCTCCAGAGAAAGAATTGATGTCTTAATGCAGATCAAAGCATACTTCTTTAAACTTTACTTTTCTTGGGATTTGTTTTTGTCTGTGGTTTCTTTCACAACATGACTAATATGTAAGCATGTTTAGCATGACTGCACATGTATAATCTATATCAAATTGCTTACCTCAATTAGTGGAGAGAGGAGGGAGGGAATTTGGTACTCAAAATTTTTTTTTAAATGAACATTAAAAATTTTCACATGTGGTTGGAAAAAAAATAAAATATTAAAAAAAAATAATATCTGTCCTTCCTATTTAACAGGGTTGTTTTGAGGATGAAATAATCCCATACCAGCTTTGGCAGCAGTTAGAGATCACTCCCATAGAAATGGGAGAGTCTGAGCCTGGATGTGATGAGGAGGCAAGAGGATTGGATGAGAGGGGGAATGAGGGATAAGAAGTCGTGAGATCTGAGTCCAAATTCTCCTCCTGTCCCCTAGCCTCCCTTTTATACAGACTCTGTATCCTATAAATATTCCCTCTGCTAATTATCTCCAATTTATCTCATAAATATCTTGTTTGTACATAGTATTTACAATGTTGCTTTCCCCCATTAGACAGTGAGCTCCTTGAGGGAGAGGACTGTTCTTTGATTTTCTTTCTTTGCTTAGCACAATGACTGGCACATAGTAGGAACTTAATAAATGCTTGCTTACTGTTGACTGACGGTATGCTTACATTCACCCTGACTCCCTAGGGGTCCCAGAAAGTCATCGAGATGAAACACCTCCCAACAACCCCAAAGCAACACACACCAGAATTTGACTGATTTCATCCGGCCGCTTATGCAGGACCACAATCCCATTGACTTCCCTCAGCTCATCTCCAACATGCACCAAACCTGGAAAGAAGACAAAGCAGTCGATGAATCAAGGAGGAGGAATTGAGATCCCTCCCTTTCACCTAGTTACCCCAAACCTCCAGGATCCTGCCTTATCCCATAAAGCACCTATAAAAAAAGTCACCTTTGATGTTTTAAAAAGCAGCAACAGCTCACCATATTGCTTATTTAAAATA
>NW_020954575.1:15302190-15311073 GCF_900497805.2 Vombatus ursinus | reverse complement strand
ACACACACACACACACACACACACACACACACACACACACACACCCCTCAAAGGAAGGGGGGAGGGGGCACAAGTTTAGAGATGTAGGTGAAGATTCATTCACTAACAATCATTTATTGAGCACCTATTTTGAGCCAGATAGAGAACCAGTCCTAGAGTCAGGAACACCTGGGTTTGAGCTCCACCTCAGACACATACTGACTGTGTGACCCTGGGCAAGTCAATCAATAAATATTTATTAAGCACCTACATGTGCCAGGTATTGTACTAAGCCAGGGGTAGGGAATCTGCCTCCTCAAAGCCACATGTAGCCTTCTAGGTCCTTGGGTGCAGGCTTTTGACTAAGTCCAAGTTTTACAGAACAAATCCTTTTATTAAGGAGATTTGTTCTGTGAAGTTTGAATTCAGTCAAAGGGCTGCACTTCAGAACCTAGAGGGTCACATGTGGCCTCGAGGCCCCAGGTTCCCCACCTCTGTACTAAGTACTTGAGTGGCTTAATTTCTCAGTTCCTCGGGCAAAAGTTTTAAGAAGACAGTAGTGGGTGAATTACTTGTAGCAAGCAATATTTTTATAGAGTTTCACTTCATGACAGCAAAGATCATGGGTTTATATTTCTACTGGCACATGAGGCTGAACATCTGCTGCCCTTGATAAGGTGAAACCTCGTCTTGAAAGCAGAACTGATTGCATAAGTCAGGGTTTCATTGTCATAATAAGTCAGGTTTTTTTAATTTTATTTATCATTTTTTATATTGTGGACCCATGGGCAGCCTAGAGATCTCTTTTCACAATAATGTCTTGAAATAATTGAAGGAAATGTTAAATTTCAATTAGTAAACATAAAGATGTATTTTTTCTCCTTTTCAAGTATGTGGTCACCCTGAATTCTGTCTACAAATACATTATGGATCCATGCACCTCAGGTTAAGAACCCCTCATATATCCAATCTAATTCAATGCTTCTCATAGCTTGATCCAGGAACTACTTGGGGGTCCCTGAGAACTTTTCAGGGGGTTCTCAAGGTCAAAATAATACTAATAATGCTAAGATGTCTTAATTTTTTAACATGGTAAATATCAACATATCATTATATTATATATAATTTATATACTAAGTATAATACATAGTACATTATAATATATATGTGTGTGTGTGTCTACATACACATACATATACATATTTAAGGAAAAACTCTCTGGAGGGTCCTTAATAATATTAGAAGTATAAAAGGGACCTAAGATCAAAAAGTTTGAGAAACCACTAATCTAATTGTTTCACTTCATCCCAAGTAATTCACACATCACTATCCAAGTGCCAGAAGAGTTGCTATTCTATACCAGTAGAGGAGGTTTCCACACAGGAATATTTTTTTAATGTGTAAGGCAATGTCTTTGCACAAGACCAAATGAAAACATCCCTGCCCTCAAGGAGCTTACATTCTACTAGGAGGATACAAAATGTAAACTGATAAGTAAATATAGCATAATTGGGAAGGAGCAGGGGTTGGGAGAAGGGGAAGAAAGCCTTAACAGCCAGGTGAGTCAGGAAAGCTTCCTGTAGGAGGTAACACACATGATGAGGTTTAAAGGAAGTTAAGAGGCAGCGGTGAGGTGGAAGTGCATTGAGAGCCAAGCTGTAGGAAGGCAGAGAAGAAGGATGTGCTTTAAGATGTCTTAATGCATATCCATCTCTTTCCTTCTACGTTAGTAAAAATTTTTAAATGCCCCTGAATTTTAGAAACCTTTGAAGCAGGGATTCCCATTCTCCTAGGAGCTGCAGTGACTTTGTGTCCTCTGTTCCAGTTCCTAAATTTTCCCCTGCCCCCTCATCCTCAAAGGTCTCTGTGGTCTATGCTTACTTTACCTAAAATAAATTTTTTTTAGGCAAGGCAATTGGGGTAAAATGACTTGCCCAGGGTCACATAGCTAATAAGTATCAAATTTCTGAGGCCGCATTTGAACTCAGGTCCTCCTGACTCCAGGGCTAGTGCTCTATCCACTGTACCACCTAGTTGCCTCTACCTAAAATAAATCAAAATTTCTTTTTTCTTTTGGGACTTTGAGAAGCACTCTATGTCAAGAGCAGGAGCTCTTAACCTTTTTTACATTGTGAACCCTGTTGGCAGTCTGGTGAAGACTATTGACAACTCGGACCCATGTTTTTAAATGCATAAAATAAAATACATAGAATTGCAAAGGAAAACAGTTATGGTAAAATAAAATTGTATTTTTTCCCTATCCAGGGTTACAAACTTCCTGAAATCTATCCACATATCCTTCAGGGCCAGTGGACCCCAGTTTAGAGATTTGTGACTTAGAGAAAAAGGAAATTTCCTTCAACAGGACAGGAAACCTCTGCTCCCAAGATGGTTGGTATATGTCTCCACTGGGAAGTGGCAAGGTTGAAGGAGTCAATTCAGGGACAATATAACATTTAAGGAGAAGGACTCAGTCACTTACCACTCCGGTCAGCTGCACCCCCTCTCATGATCCTGGCCACAATGACTGCCCCTGAGTGTTCATCCCTCCTGATGGTTGCACCCTGAATCAGACCCCCAGAGAGAAGGCAAATCACTGAGGTAGAAATAACAAACCCCAGATCCCTGAGGCCCAGGTGTTCCATGTCCCTTCCTTTTCCTCCAGGGAAGGCTAGGCAAATTGGGGTTGGGGAAGAGTCTCCAATACCGAGAAGAGACAGTTCTCTCTTAAGCAAAGCCCTCCCTCAACAGGAAAAGTCAATGAGAAAAATTAGAACACCACTATGGCCACCTTGCATCTATACAATCAGTCAGATACTTATTAAGTTCTTCTCTGTGCAAAGCATTGGTAGAGTGAATTAAATTAAATTAAATCTTAAATTTAAAGTGACTTCTGATGTTTCAAAGAAAGGAATAGAAAAAGCATTCTCCTATTTACCAGGAGAGTGGATGAGAATGAGGGGAAAGAAGGAAGGGAGAAAGAAGGATGGGAAGATCGAAGGGGAAGAAGAAGCTGGAATGGAGGAATGAGAGGAAGGGAGGATGACAGCTAAAAGGAATGGTGTGGGGAGTAAGAGAAGGGGAGGATGGGGAGATGAAGAGAAGAGGATGGAGCAATAAGGGAAGAGGAGGATGGGGAATTGAGAGGAGGAGGGTGCTCTATCCACTGCATCACCTAGCTGCCCAGCCTTGCACATGAGTGGAGGGGGAATGGGAGAATGAGAAGAGGGGAGGATGAGGGAATTGGGGGGCAGAGAATGGGGGCTGAAAGGAAGGAGGATGGGAAATAAGAGAAGAGAAGAGGAAAGAGATGGGGAGACGGGGTATGAGAAGATGGAAAGAGGAGGATGAGAGGAAGTAAAGAGGAAGATGAAAGAATGAAAAGAGGGAGAAGAGTGACAGGAAGAGGGTCAACGAAAGGATGAGGGAAGAGAGATTAGAAGAGAGTGAATGACAGAATGGTTCGGGGTGGGGGGGTGCAATACACATACCAGAGGTTCTTTGTTTTTCACAAGACGGACAATTTTCACTGACTCCTCATTAAAATCCTCCTCAATATTCTCAGGCAGAGGGGGAAGAACAGGGTCAAAATTCTTCTGAGCAACAGTATCATGTACCATGAGCACAGCCTGTAGGAAACCAAGAAAAGTTAAGAGCTGTGGCCCCAAGGAAGGAGATGATGGCCCTGTGGCAGCCACTGCAGAGCCCCCGTCGTTAAGATGCAGAGGCCCAAGAGGGCTGACTGCACACAGACCCATCAGAAAACCAGCAGCCCAGAAAGGCCTCCCGGGAAGGCTCCCAGGCAGAAACGTCCCTGACTTTGTAGCAAGGGTAGCCCTTCCCCATGGCTGTGGCCTATTCTCCCCAGATGGTATTAACCACATCACACACACACACACACACACACACACAGAAACATGTGAGCTGAATGAGCTATAATTTTTTAAAAAGAGAAACAAAATACATGCCCATCAATTGGTGAATGGCTGAACAAATTAGGGTATATGGATCTAATGGGATATTATTGTACCATAAATCATAATGGATGTGGAGCATGCAAAGGAAGACTTATATGAGAAGCAAAGAAAACACAACCAACAGTACAGTTAGGGATTGGAGACTTGTGATTTCTTTGGTACAGGGAACCCCCAGATGAGAAAAGTCCCTCTACTAATGCAACTTAGAGTCTGAGAGAGTTGCCTAAAGCACTGGGAGGTTAAATGACTTGCCCATGGTCATACAACCAGTATATGAAACAATACACACAATGATTTTTTTTTAACCAAACCTGTGATTTCATCAGGGTAAGAAACTTCTAATGAGGAAACTCTCCCTACCAACGCACAATAATTACAAGAACGTAAATAAAGTCATCATGAGGAAGCAACATAATTCTGGTCAAATGCCAGCTTTTTAAAGTTAATGGATGCAGGGATGATTTCATCTTTCATTTTTGTATCCCCAGTGCCTTGCACGTTCTTGTTGTTGTTGCTGTTGTTCAGTTGTCTCAGTTGTGTCTGACTCCTCACATCTCCATTGGAGTTTTCTTTGCAAAGATACTGGAGTGGTTTGCCATTTCCTTCTCCCCATTTTACAGATGAGGAACTGAGGCAAAGAGGGGTGAAGTGACTTGCACAGGGTCACACAGCTATTAAGTGTCTAAGGCTGAATCTGAACTCAGGACTTCCTAACTCCAGGCCTGGTACTCTATCCACTACATCACCTAGCTGTCCAACCTTGCACATAGTAAGCGCTTAATAAATGCAGTTAACTGACTGATCCTTCCCTTCTGTTACCAATCAAACTTTCTCAGGGAAAGTATTTTCTAAAAAAAAAAAAGCTTGTTAGATTTGAGAGGCAGGAGAATAGGAGTTAAGAAGAGGGGAGACAGGGAGCTAAAAAGGGTGGGGGAGAGAGGAGGGGAGGAGGGGAAGATGGGGGAGTGGAGGAGAGGAGGATGGAGGAATGAGAGGAGAGGAAAAGGGGGATGGAAAAAAGGAGAATAGGTGACACAGAAGAGGAGAGAATGAAGGGGGAATAAATTTGGGGAAGGAAGGAGAGGGAGATGTTTGCTGTGTCAAAACAAAATATATCAATGCCATTAAAAAAAAAGTTATCTGGGCCAGGACTGAGAAATACCAGCGGTCAGTACCCTGAGATGGGGAGTGGACAGCAGCTGGAGCAGCTCCCTCTCATCACTGTGGACTGATGCAGCTTGTAGCTCTTCTATAACCTAAACAGAGACAGAACATCAGAGGCAAAAGGGAATTAGCTGAATGCTAACCAAGTTCCTACTTATGATAGGTTTTTCCAACTGTTTCTAAGCAGTTTCTTGGTCAAAATAGCTGCTCCTGGGCCTTTTGACCCATGGTCGAGCCCCAAATCGGCCACATAACCAAGGGCCCTGTTACATCCTTGTCTGCTCAGGAACTAGGTGATCAATGCCAGGCATTGTAAACTCTCCCAGGCTCTGTGGAGTAGACATGGGAAAGCACTCCTCTGGCTCACTGCTCCCCAGTAAGAACTTACTCATCAATAAAAGTTAGCGGGTCAAACCTAAAGCTGAAAGAGACCTAACAGATTATCTTATTCAATCTCACCACTTTACAGAGAAAGAAACAGAGAGAGGGAAGTGATTTACCCATTGTTACCGAGCAAGCTAGTGGAAAAAACAGGACCTAGAACCCAGCTCTCATAGTCTCCAACTACTAGATTAAATAACATCTTAGGGGTCATCTAGTAGAATCCCTTCATTTCTGAGAAGAGGAAACTAAGGTCCAGAAAGGTGGTGTTTTTTCCAAGGTCAAACATAAAGGCAAAGGCAAAGTGAGGGAGGTTGGGGAGCTCACAGGCAGGGCTCTCTCTCCACTAGATTAGAGAAACAAAGGGGAGAAAGGCATTCTGTGCTTTTTAGTTCCCAGTGTGAACACCCTCAGGTAAAGACAGCACGGCCCCGAATGCTGAGAGTGGAAGTCTGCCAGAGAGGGGAGACTTACATCTTCTGCAAGGGCTGTAGCACTGTGCAGAACTGGAGTTGGGCTCTGTCTCTCATAATAGCGCAGTTTCTCATGAATCTGAAATGACAAGTGGGGTTTCTGGAGAATGAATGCAAACCTAGCTAGCTTCCCAAGCTCTCCCCTCCCAAAAAAAGTAAAGATTTTGGGGGAAAGAGCTATAATTTTGACCCCAGAGCATGTTACTGGCCAAGAGGTTAGCGACTGCAACACAACAGACCACTATTTTTCTGAGCCAGTGGAATAACAAAGTGTCCTGGAGACAGAGGAATGGATGGAATGACTTTTAGAGGTGACCAGGGAGCCAAAGACATCTGGAAATCCTAACTGGACCACATGGAATTTAATTTAACAAGCATTTATTAAGTACCTCTTATATGGCATGCACTGGGAATACAAAAATGAAATACCCATATGTTTGTAACAGGGGTTTTGTTTGTTCTTGTTTCTCAATGGGGGAAGGAGACTAAAGGAAGAGAAGTTGGATTTTCATTGATTGAAAAAAATAATAAAAAGATAATTAAAATTTGTTTAAATAAATGGGGAAAAATTAAATAGCCCCTGCCCTCAGAGACTTATATTATGCATAAAAGAAAATGGGGAGTGGGAATGAAACAAAAGTTTACCTTCATTAAGTAACTAAGGCTTTTCTCACTGAAGACATCTCTCAAGAACCCCATCTCTTCTTTATGGTTAGAGTCTGGTCTGAGCTGAGAGGTCAATAGGGCCAGGGTTTCATGCAACCCTGAGGAAAAGCAAAGAGAAAACAAAGAGGCAGATAGGGAATGAAAACTGAAATGGGAACTTCCTGCCTTAGGAAGTTCAGAATTACAATATTTAAAATGAGAAGGGACTTTGAAGGTCATCTAGTCTAATCCCTTCATTTTATACATATGGAAACTGAGGCACAGAGGATAAAGAAGACTTATCCAAGGTAATTTGGGTAATAGATGAAAGAGACAGGATTTGAACCCATGTCCTCTAACTCAGATCTCTTTAGTTAATTTTTCATGGTGACCTGGGGTTTTCCTTTTACTAGGCATGAAAATTTTAAATGTAACATTTAAATGTGACACATAAGACTTCAGACTGCAAAAAAACTTTGGACAATCACACACTGATTAAGATACATCAAGAATTAATTCCATTCTTTTGCGACAGATCCCTATTTAACTAACACTAACCCTATTTAATATGGACTGAAACATCTACTTAGAAAAATGCACAATCCAATCAATAAAAGTAGGGAGGTTCAGGGTGAGGCAGGAGCAGGTCCCAAATCAGTCTATAGCAACTGAATAAAACACCTTACAAAAGGTTTTTCCCCAAATTAAACCTGGAAAATATTTTCTAACTTACAGCTCCCTCTCCAGTGTTCTTGTCTAAACTTAAATCTGAGGACACTCTTGCTGTTGTTGTGAAGTTGTTATTCAGTTGTTTTTCAGTTGTTCCTGATTCTTTGTGACTCTATTTAGGGTTTTCTTGGCAGAGATACTGGAGTGGTTTGCCATTTCCTTCTCCAGGTCATTTTACAGATAAGGAAACTGAGGCAAACAGGGTCACACAGCTAGTAAGTGTTTGAGGTCAGATTCTAACTCAAGAAGATGAGTCTTCTTGAGTCCAGGCCTGGCACTCTATCCACTGCGCCACCCAGCTGCCCAAGGGGACCCTGATAGGATCATAAATTTAAAGCTGGAAAGGGCCCAACTCCTACATTTTATAGAAGCCCAGACTCATCCAGTCTATAGCAGTGACCAGGACAGGACTGGGGCATTGGGAGTAGGGGAGGGAGAAGTAGAGTTTCCTCCATTATTTAAGTTTCTTACTGTCTGATTTCTTCCCACTCTTAATCCCACGCACACTGGGAGAGAGACTCACCTGAATCTTCAGACAGCACTGGCATGCTTGTTCTCCCAAAGGAAACTTTCTGGTGGAAGGGAGGATTCTTCTTCTACTGCCTAACCTGAGGGAGAGAAGAGGGAAGGAGGATTAAACAGTGATTTATATCCTCTCTCCAGATCTGCTCCAGCATTCATTCAACCAATAACTGGGAAGTGTCTATGTTCAAGTTTAGCTCTGGTTGACTGGTAGGACATGGTTCAATGAGGGAGCTTGGGCTGGAGAAAATCACTGGTGATGTCAGGTTTGGTGTGACCTTGGGCAAATCACTTCTAGTCTAGGACCCTCAGTCTCCTTCTCTGTAAAATTAAGGGACTGCATTTGATGACTTCTGAGGACCTTCCAACATTAACATCCTATGGCTCTGATCTTTTCCTCTGACAATGAAAATTTATTGTGTTTCTTCACGATAGGCTTGGGCTCAGACAAGTTCATTAGTTTCCTGGCTGACCAGTCAGTGCTATCCTCTATAGACATACTGTCCCTCACTCTGCTTTGTCTCCTAAGATACCTTTGAATGTACTCTCCTGCCCTCGGTCAAAAAGTCACAAATCAACAAGTATTTACTGGATGTTTAACATGACATTCCTTCCTTCCCTTCCCTTTCCCTCCTTTCATTTTACTAATTCCCCAGGCTCCAGGATGAAGGGAGAATACAAAACCTGAGAATTGCTAGGCTAAATCAAACCAATGATTCATCCAACCCAGGATTCTGCCACTAATTGCCCTCAAGAATGGAGTGGCAGTAATATTCCCTCTTGGGGAGGCTGGAAACACATAACCATAGCAGATAGAGCTGGACCTCAGTGATGTGTGTACCTCCACCTCAGACTTCCTCTACACTCCTTTTCCCAAAGTTCCCATCCCAGCCAACTCCCTCCCTAGGTAATACTGGAAAGTCCAGATCTCTTTGGGGTTTAGGGGATGGGGAAGAAAACCTATAGCCAGGAAGAGGTTGTAGGAAGGAAGAGAAGAAGGGTCCTGGAGGTTG
>NW_020954575.1:15293944-15302167 GCF_900497805.2 Vombatus ursinus | reverse complement strand
GGGGGGGGGGGGGGGGGGGGGGGGGGGGGGGGGGGGGGGGGGAAGATTGAGAGAAAGGAGTATAGAGGAAAGGAATACGGTCCCTCGGGGTCCAGAGCCGAAAGGGTCTGAGCACCTTGCTGGCCCCCTCTCCAAGCAAGGGGCACTTTGAGCTGCAAGCTCTCTATGAAACTGGGGTTGTGGATAGAGTGAGGATCCGGAGCCCCTGGCCCATACGACCCACTCTCCCCAGACCCTCTCATCTTCTCCTGTGCCCCTGGACGACTCCCTCCTTTCTCAGTTCCCCCACCCGGGTCTCTACCTACCCCCGGTTTTGAGATCTGCCAACAGGATCCGGGGTCCAGGCGCTTGGGGCTGCTGTCCAAAAGCTGGGGCCGCTCTCTTGCCCAGGCCGTTCCAGCCTCTTGCTCCGCCTTCCCTGGCTCCTCCCTGCGCTGCCGCCGTCTGCAGCGTGTGGGTGGAGGAGAAAGAGATGAACTGAACGCTAGGAGGTAGATCTGATCCCCTCGGTCTATGGCGCCGCCCCTATAGCTCGCCCCATCTTTCTTCCCTGGCCATCTTCGAAAGAGCTTTCACCCGTATTCTCTGCCCTCTGTCCCTCACTCATCACCTCATCCCCAGGGACGCTCCTGCCTCACAATACTCTTCCCCCACCTTCTCTCACATCTGGCCCCAGAAAGCCCGATTTCTTCAAGCCTTTCCTCAGCTCACTTGGGTCAGGCTGACCCAAGAACAGAATCTAATGTTATCAAGGCCGCTCCTAGTTATGTATGTTTGTATGGGGGAAGGGGCGTGGGGAGGGGCGTCTTAAGGGAAAAGAACCATGTATAATTCTTAGTGAAAAGATGGAAGAGAGACCGTGGAGAAGGGCTTGAAAAGAGAGTCCCTGGGGGCAGGTGAATGTGTGCATTGAGGTGTGAATGGAGTGAATGTGAGGAAAGGTCGACAAGGCATGTATGTGGTGATAGGATGGAGGTAGAGAAGCATCCTTAGAGCAGGTGGATATGTGGATGTGAGTGGAGGGGGTGCGACAGTATTGTGGAGGGATGGATAGAATAATGTTCTGGGGAGGGAAGTGGGCAGGGAGGGTGCCAGGAGCTGGAGTGTATGGGGGGGGGGCGGCGTAGAAAAGGAATGTAGTGTCTGGGAAGACGTCCAGAATATGTGTCAGGAAAGTTGAGGAGGGTCCCTCCCACCAAGGATGTTTGGTCACGTACAGAGGTACACAGGGACTAAAGAGGGGAGGGACGGGGGGGGGGTGTCAGAGGGAAAGGAGAATTTAGATGGAAGACATCGTGGAGGTAAGTAAAACCAACAACACTGGCGTCCTTAGAGAGCACGTGGGTGCATTTGGGAAGGAATCCTGGAGATACAAAGATTACTCCAAGCTGTAGTCTTGGGAAGGAGGCCACCAGCAGGAGTGTAAATTTTCAGTGTGAACATTTACACCTGGAAATCGGCAAACACTACTGCAAATCAGGACTCCATGTTTTGTTGACTGTCTAGACTTAAGAAAGTGATAGCAAACCTAAAAGTATGTCCTATGTACATTTTTTTCCTGAGATCCAGTTGTAAAATATTCAGCAGCACACATCTGAATTAGTATCCCTAAGCTCACAGAAGTTAGCTTCTAAAAGGGAGAAATAGGAGCAACCAGTAAAGATAAATCCTCCAAACTTGGGGTTGGCACTACATAGAATCCCTGAGGTAGAGGAGACCTCAAAGGTCATTGAGTTCAACACCTACCTGAGCAGTGAGCCTCACTACCCCGAGTTTGAGCAGCTCTGCCTTACTTAAATCCAATTGACAGCGAGTCAAAACATTACCCTTGTGATGTCATTGGTCCTCTTCCAGAACAAAGCATGATCAACTCACTGATGGTTATTCTTCCCCAACTTGAATGTTTTTATTAACATGGAATTTTTTCTCTCCCAAGGCAACTCATTTTACTTTATGAATGGCTCTAATTGTTAAGAAGATTTCATACATTTTTTTGCCACTGCTACTGACCACTTCCACTTCTGTCCCTTAGAATGACCAAAACAAGTTTAATCCCTCTCCCCCATGATAGCCCTTCAAATACTTATGTGCCCCCCTCATCCTTCCTCTACACCCCTCTTCCCAAAGTTCCCATCCTGGCTAACTGCCTCCCTGGGTAATACTGGAAAGTCCAGATCTCTTTGGTTTCTAAGTTTCTAAAAAACTAAGTTTTTTTTTAAAAGAACTTTTCCAGAATTTTTAAAGCCAATAGCAATATTAATGATAAATGGAAGCAAAGACAGCACAAATATCAGCTGTGTTTTAATCCTAGAACACAGCAATGGAGAGAGACAGAGAGAGAGATTCTTAATATGCTCATAACAAATTACAATATTCTAGGTTTAGATGGACCAGAGCAAAGTACAATAGGATCATCACTTTCCTAATCTAGACACTATGTTCCTCTCTTAATCCCTACTTGCACTGGTGGGTCAGGTCCCCAGAGTTTCTTGTCCCCTTAGGACTCTAGAGTATGTAGTGAGTATCTTTCTAATGCTTTCTAATTCTATGTAGCTCATATATAGCTCACTGATATGCTACCTCCATTTTTATCAGTTGTTATCGACTAGACAGCCAGGATTAATTAGCTTTTAAAAGGAGTATTATACTAACGTGCTATAGGAAGAACAGTTGGTACAAACCATTCCCTGAAAAGTCTATGACATACACTCCTAACAGTACATACAAAGTCCAGGGGAAAGTGGGCTCAAACTTACAGAGCACATGTGCATAGCTTATATCCTGCAATTCTTGTAAGTCCTTTACCTGGGATTCTCAAGATGTTCCCCTTAGTAAAGGTGTAATTTTCTTTTTTTTTTTAATTAATGAATTAATTAATTTTTGGTTACTTTTTGAGTTCCAAATTGTCTCCCTCCCTCCCTCTCAACTCTACATTGGAGAAGGTCAACATTTGATATAGATATATATGTGGAGCCATATAACACATACTTCCATACATGTAATTTTTCTGGAGGTGGATAGCATTTTCCTTCATAAGTCCTTCACAGCTGATTTGAATGATTATATTACTCAGAATAGCTTAGTCATTCACAGTCATTCTTTGAACAATATTGTTGTTACAACATTCTCTTGGTTCTGCTCATTTCACTCGACATTATTTTATGCAAGTCTTTCCATGTTTTTCTGAAAACAACCTGCCCATTATTTCTTACAGCACAGTAGTATTTCATCACAATCATTTACCACAACTTATTCATCCATTCCCCAATTGATGGGCATCACTTCAATTTTCAATACTTCACTACCACAAAGAAAGCTGCTATAAATTTTTTAGAACATACAGATTCTTTTCCTTTTTTCCTGATCACCTTGGGAAATAGACCTAGTAGTGGTATTACTGGGTCAAATGGCACACATAGCTTTATAACTCTTTGGGCATAATTCCAAATTGCTCTCCAAAATGATTGGATCCGTTCACAATTCAACAAATAGTGTATTAATATCCCAATTTTTCCACATCCCCTCCAGCATTTGACATTTTCCCTTTCTGTCATTTTAGCCAATCTGATAGGTGTGAGATGGTACCTCAGAGTTGTTTTGATTTGAATTTCTCAAATCAACAACGATTTGGAGCATTTTTCCATATGATTATATATGGCTTTGATTTCTTCTTCCAAAAACTGCCTGTTCATATCCTTTGACCATTTCTCAACTGGGGAATGACTCGTGGTCTTATAAATTTGATTCAGTTCTCTATATATCTGAGATATGAGGTCTTTTATCTGAGAAACTAGCTATAATTTTTTCTTTTTTTAATTAATTTATTTTGATTTATCAACAATCACTTCCATAAGCTTTTGAGTTTTAAATTTTTCTCCTCTTCCCTTTTCACCTCCCTCCCCAAGATGGCACGCAATCTGATTTGGCTTTACATATACATTCTTATTAAACATATTTTCACATTAGTGATGTTGTAAGGAAGAATTAGAACCAATAGGAGGAACCACCAGAAAGAGAAAACAAAACAAAACAGAAGAAAAAAATAGCAAATAGTATGTTTCAATCTGCATTCACACTCCATAGTACTTTCTTTGGATGGGGATAGCATTTTCCATCATGAGGCTTGTGGAGATGTCTTAGATCCTTGTGAGAAGGGTTAAATCTATCAGTATTAGTCATTGAACAACATAGCTGTTAAAGTGTACAATGTTCTCCTGGTTCTGCTCACTTCACTCAGCATCAGACCATACAAGTCTTTCCAGATTTTTCTGAAGTCTGCCTGCTCATCATTTCTTATAGCACAATAGTATTCCATTACATTCATATACCACAACTTGTTCAGCCATTCCCCAGTTGATGAGCATACCCTTAATTTCCAATTCCACCACAAAAAGAGCTGCAATAAACATTTTTATACATGTTGGTCCTTTTCCCATTTGTATGATCTCTTTGGGATACTAGCTATAAATTTTTCCCCAAATTTTCTGCTTTTCTTCTAATCTTTGCTACATTGATTTTATTTATTAAAAAAACCTTTTTAATTTAATATAATAAAAATTATCCATTTTATATCCCACAATGCTCTCCATTTATTCATAAATTCTTCTCTTAACCATAAATCTGATAGGTAATATGCTCCATGTTCCTCTAATTTACTTATGATATGTCTCTTTATGTCCAGGTTATGCATCTATTTTGATTTTATTTTGGTTAACAGTGTAAGATATTGATCTATACTTAATTTCTGCCAAACTGCTTTTCAGTTTTCCCAGGAGTTTTTACCAAACAGTGAATTCTTATCCCAAAAGCCTTAATCTTTGCATTTATCAAACACAAGGTTACTGCAGTAATTTACTACTGTATACTAGACAGTATAATCCAAATCAATTTTCCTTGATAATTTTTTGAAGCATAGAATGTCTAGACTCTTCTAGACTATATGAATGTCTAGACTCTTCTTTTGATCATGATTTTCAGGTAGTCCAACAATTCTTATATTACATCTCTCCTTGATCTGTTTTCTAGATCAGTTATTTTTCTAACAAGATATTTTATGTTCTCTTCTATTTTTTCATTCTTTTGATTTTATATTATTATTTCTTGATGTCTTGTGAAGTCATTAGCTTCACCTTGCCCAATTTTAATTTTTAATGAATTATTTTCTTGGGGCAGTTAGGTGGCGCAGTGGATAGAGCACTGAGCCTGAAGTCAGGAAGACCTGAGTTCAAATTAGGCCTTAGACCAAACACTTGACACTTACTACCTGTGTGACCCTGGGCAAGTCACTTAACCCCAATTGCCTTAAAAAAAAGTGAATTATTTTTTCAGTAAGTTTTTGGACCTCTTTTTCCAATTGTTCATAATTTTCTTGTATTATTCATATTTCTTTTCTCAATTTTTACTCCACCTCTCTTATTTGCTTTTTAAAGTACTTTTAAAGCTCTTCCAAAATTATTTTGGGGCTTGTGACCATTTTACATTTTTCTTTGAAGTTTTACAAGTTTTGACTTCATTGTCTTCTTCAGAGTTTGAGTCCTAATCTTCTTTATTACCATAGTAACTATCTATGGTCAGGTTCTTTTTCTGTTGTTTACTCTTTTTTAACTGCCTATTCTTGGTTGTTAACTTTGTGTTAGGGTCAGGTTCTGCTCCTGAGATGTGGTGGATAATGTCTCAGGCTTCAGGGGTTTTGTGTGTGTGTGTGTGTTGCTGTTTTCAGAGCTCTATCTGGGGGTCTTTTACTTTCTGTTTCATCCAATGCGCTATGATCCAAAGCTAGGTGTGGTCACTGCTCTTCCAGCTTATGCCTTGGTTTATGAGTAACCTCAATACTCCTCTCCACCCCTGAGCCACTACTAGCCCTGCCCCCACCACCACTCCTGCAATGCTCTCATTCCCCCATAGTCCCAGAAAAGCACCACCAGACTCAGTTCTCTCTCACCCCCAAGCATCAATTCACCACTCTCCGTGGAACCAAAACCAGGGACTCTGCTCTCCTGTGAGTGACTACATTCAGTCCTAAAATGGTGATCAGGGTCCTCACCCCTCTGTATTCAGACACAGCATAGGACCACATCCCAGCCGACATGCCTGGGCCCCATGTCCAGTGACAGCACAGTCCCAAGACCTTCACCTGATCAGCCTCCTGACCGCTCCACCATCAGTCAGGCAAAAAGTTCCCAGTGCTCTGGCTGCCACTGATGCAGCTGTCGCCAAGCCTAGATGTTTATTGATGGGCAGTATCTGTACTTTGTTCGGATCAAAACACCATCTCAGTAGGTCAGATCTTTCCTAACATCCTCCCAAGTTGTCTAGGGTTGGACAACTGCTTTACCCTGACTTTTTATCATTTCTGCCACTCTAAAAGTCAATGTGAAGCATTGTTTTAAATCTTTTGGAGAGGGATTTGGGAGACCCAGGTAATTTCCTGCCTTATTCTGCCATCTTCCCACAATCCCATATGGTTTGGTTTTCTACTGGGCTCCTATAGAGTTGTGAAATTGCCTTTCCTCAACATGTCTTGTATGTTCTCAGCTAGAAATGCAAGTGTTACTGCCAGTCACTGATATTCTGGTGACGCTGCTAATATGCTGATGAGAAATCCAAATCCTCTGACCTTCTAAAGATCATAAGTTCATGAATAAGGGAAGAGAAGAGGGAAAGGAGACTGAGGCTCATTGCCTTTCCCCCATGCAATTCTCTGAGAAAGGGCTCTGTATTGACAGACAAGCAAAACTGGGTTTCAAACTGGCTTGCTCTCTTATAAAAGACTTAGAAGATGTGACCAAGTTTCTCCAGCCAACCCAATTACACTTCCTGTGCAATGTCACTTCATTTCATTGAATAGCTTTCAGGGGTTTCTAATCTAATGATTGATACATTGATTCAATTCAATTCTTATCTGGTTGAGGTAGTTACTTAGAGGGGGTCCAGGTGTTTGATTAATTCAATTAGAAATAAGCTAGGTGCCACAATAGAGTACTAGATCTGGAGTCAGAAAGACCTGAGTTCAAATACAGCCTCAGACACTTACTAGCCATATGACCTTGGGCAAGTCACTTACTGTTTCTCTCTGCCTTAGTTTTCTCATCTGTAAAATGAGGATAATAATCACACCTACCTCCCAGGGTTATTTATAACCTGATCAAGTGAAAAATTATCCGTAGAGCACTTTGCAAACCTTAAAGTGCTCTATAAATGATCAAGTGAAAAATTATCCATAGAGCACTTTGCAAACCTTAAAGTGCTCTATAAATGTTTTTGTTGTTGCTCAGTCATGTCTAACTCTACATGACCCCATTTGGAGTTTTTTTTTTGTCAGAGATATTGGACTGGTTTGCTATTTTCTTCTCCAGATCATTTTACAGATGAGAAAACTGAGGCAAATTGGGTTAAGTGACTTGCTCAGGATCACATAGTAAGTGTCTGAAGTCAGGTTTTGCTGACCTTCACCCACAACCTTCCATCTCCCATCTCTATGACTTTGCACTGACCGTCCTTCACTCCTGGAATGTCCTTCCTTTTCAACTGCTGCCTCTCAGAATCCTTAGGTTTCTTCAAAGCTCAGCTCACATGCCACCTCCTATATAATCTCTTTCTTGATTCCCCAATTGTTAGTTCCTCCCCTCACTAAATTACCTTGCATTTGCTTCATTTATATTTTGTCTATAAGGAGGAGTTGATCAGGGACTTTCCTACTCAAATTTAAAAGTACCCAGTCAACCCAATGAATTGACAAGGCATGGGCCATTATTAGTTCCTGGTTAAACAGAAGAGTCCCCCAAACCAAATGAGAGGAGACAGGGAGCTCCTAGTGATTGGCTGACTGAAGAATCAGCCACTCTTCCTTGAGGTCTATAAAATTAAGCTAAGTAGACTCTGGGGCTCTCACCTCTTCAGAACTTATTCTTTGACTTTTCCCCTGTGGCTTCTTCCAAAGTGCAGCAAAGGACTACAAGAAGAGCAAGTCCTCAAGAGCTGAGAGCCCTAAAGAGTCTGCTCAGCTTAATTTTATAGGCCACAAGAAAGAATGGCTGATTCTTCAGTCAGCTAACCACCAAAAGTTCCTTGTGTCCCGTTAGTTTGGGAAATTTCTAAAACAAAACTTATGTTCCCTATGCCACCTCTGCCCTTCTGCTCTCCTCCTTCTCCCTCCCTCTCCCTCTCCCTCTCCCTCTCCCTCTCCCCTCCCCTCCCCTCTTCTCTTCTCTTCTCTTCTCTTCA
>NW_020954575.1:15290261-15293918 GCF_900497805.2 Vombatus ursinus | reverse complement strand
CTCTCTCTCTCTCTCTCTCTCTCTCTCTCTCTCTCTCTCTCTCTCTATCTCCTACAGTTGGTCCCAGAGTGACATCTGGGGAAAAAGTCCTAGTAAGTCTAAAGACCTGGCCCTCATTACACCATCTGAATTTGAAATTCTAGCCAACCACCTTTTTACTTCCCTGTTCTTATCCAGGAAATGGAAATGTTAAGACTTATTCTTCAGGAGGTCATTTTGGGATAGAACAAGATAATAGATGTAAAAAAAAAAAAACTATGGGAAAATCACCATAAAAATGTTGTTGTTGTTGTTGTTTGTCCATTCTCGAAGAGGACCATGACATCAGGGAGGTGATGCCATGGCATGCAAGTGAATTGGATTTAAGTGAGGGAGGGCTGCAGCAAAGTTACCAGCCTCACTTTCTCCTCTGGAGTCATCTGGGTCCAGTAGCAAGATATAGCTCAGTATGACTGAAGATGGCTCCAGATGCAGTGGAAGACCTTGGCCTTTTAAATCTAAGATCTTTAGCAGGTCTCGGTTAACAACGAAAGAGTATTTGGATGTTGAGATGTGTGCCAAGGCCTATACCAAGTTGTTCAACGTCTTGACCTTCCCTGCTGGGGTTGTCCCAGTCAGTCCCCAAAGGAAGATGAGGGGGAGCTGAAGTATTATGGTGCTTACCACAGTGATCCTCTGGGACAACAATTTTAAGTAGGCAGTAAAGAAAGAATAGGACTACCAGTTACTGCACAATGTGGAGCTTTGGCACGCCAAGAGGAACTCTAACTGCATTTTTTGGGGTGGTGGCAAGTTAAGTGACTTGCCCAGGGTCACATAGCTAGTAAGTGTCTGAGGCCAGATTTGAACTTAGGTCCTCCTGACTCCAGGGCTAGCGCTCTATCCGTTGTGCTACCTAATTGCCCCACCTTAACTGCATTTCATAAAGGAGGTGGAGACACTGACCCAGATACTGAGAAGACCCAAATGAATTCTGAGGGAGCTGGTGAACTATATTTCTATTAAAACCTAAAAAAACTCCACAGTGCTAGACTGAATGCATCCTCTAGCAGGCAAGCAGCAGTGGGATCAAGGCTTCTCTTCCCTTCCCACACCACTCACTCTCTCTTGTCTTTGTCTGTCTCTATCTCTGTCTCTGTCTCTATGTGTTTCTCGGCCTCTGTCTGTCTCTCTCCTCATTTCCCTATCTTGCCTAAGCTGGAAGTACGGCACTGCACTGGGCAAAGCCCTTCAGCCCTCCAGATGTACTGTGTCTGGCTTGGTTTCTTGCTGTGAGTGAGCTCCAGCTATGGTCAGGAAGCAATCCCAAGAAGCACCTGTGCCCTTCCTGGATATGAGGAGCATAGATCCAGAGGCAATGGTGCAGAAGGCTTGGGCTTCAATCCTCATCCTTGATGTCCTAAGAATGTTCTCGATGGCTTTGTCCCATGCATCGATAGAATGGGAGCATGCTTAGATGATTCTGTCTTCCAGAACCTTTTCCCCCCAAGGCAGAACAGGCTCAAGTAGACGGTCATGAAATTCTAGTGTCTTGGTCACAGGAGCCCTGTAGCACCCTGTGTCCATTGAAGCCCATGGAAAAGGACATGTCGTTGACCAGTGGGTGGGGGCCCAGCGAGCTATTCTAATGGAACGTGTTGTAATTATAGTAGGCAACCCAGGCACTCAGCTCTATACCTTCTGAGCTAGATGGGCCCTCACCTTTTTCTGGATGAGGATTAGATCTGGTTCATGAACCTGAGTATCTGGTTCCTCTTCCTCTGGAGCTACAGTCACTTAGGGGTATAAACCCCACTGGTCTAAGAGTAATAGAGCCTCTGGCTCAGGGTCTCTGTGGGCAATGTTACACATATATATGTACCTTTTTCTTGGCTCCAGTGCTTAGCACAGTCACTGGCAGGTGGTACTCGCTTGGTGAATGTTTATTGACACTACAGGAAGCCTGGTGCCTAGCAAAATGTCGAAAGGGGGAGGGGCTTTCCACTGCCAGCCAGCTCTGCTAACTGCCCAGATCAGGCCCCAGCAGCTTTCGTCACTATAGTACACTCTGCGAGCTGGCTTTCCCAGCTGATTTCCACCTTCAAAATGATCTTATAAATCCTTTTGATGTTCATTGGTTCCCCTGTGGAAGTCACCATGGGCCTTGTTGAAGAGATTAACTCTGTGACCTCCCCATGATTTTGAGAAAGTTTTGTTCCCAGAGACTTCTGGCCAAGATAGTTGCCTGAATGAAAACAGGCTCCAGCTCACCTATTCTAACAAAAACTTGGAATTCATATCAGACTGAATAATTATGATCAAGAAATCTAATTATAGTGAACAGCTAGGTGGCGAAGTGGATAGAGCACCGGCCCTGGAGTCAGGAGGACTTGAGTTCAAATCCAGCCTCAGACACATAACACTTACAAGCTGTGTGACTCTGGGCAAGTCACTTAACTCCAAGTGCCCCACAAAAAAAAAAATCTAATGAGAAACTACAGTAAGGTAATTTTTCTATCCTGGAACTGCCCAAAAGCCAACCAACAGAAAACGGGCCATATGAAAGGGAGCTTTCCTCTAGCAAAGACCATTCAAGGGCATGCAACCAAGCTAGCAGCCTCCTACCACAACTAGGATTGAGGGGAGGCATCTGTAGTTTGCAGGGCTCTCTGTCTGGAATCTACAAGACTGCAGAGCTCCCCTATGAAAGTCCCAGGGTGGAAAAACTTACATGTGCTGATGCAAAGTGAAGAGAGCAGCACTAGGAGAATATTGTACACAATAACAACAATAATGTAATGATAATCAACTATGAAAGACCTAGCAACTCTGGTCAATACAATAATCTGCAACAATTTCAAAGCTGCAAAAGAAAAAATGCTATCCACCAGCAGAGAGGTAACTGATGAACTCTGAGTTCAGACTTTTTTTCCACTTTATTTTTCTTTTTCTTTCTTTCTTTCTTTCTTTTCTTTTCTTTCTTTTTTTTTGCAACATGGCTAATGTGGAAATATGTTTTGCATGACATCATATATAAAGTGGGTATCTTATTTCTTGCCTTCTCAATGGGAGGAGGAATGATGGGGGAAGGGAGAATTTGGAACTAAAAACACAAATAAAAATTAAAAAGAAACAATTTTAGGGGCAGCCAGGTGGAACAGTGGATAGAGCACTAGCCCTGGAATCAGGAGGACTTGAGTTTAAATCCAGTCTCAGACACATAACACTTACTACCTGTGTGACTCTGGGCAAGTCACTTAACCCCAATTGCCTTGCCAAAAGGAAAAAAAAATTAAGTCTCAGGATTTTTCTTTTATCTTATTTAATATTTTATTTTCCCAATTAGATGTAACAACAATTAAATTTTTTTTAAATTTTGAGCTCCAAATTCTCTCCCTTACTTCCCTTCCCCCCCTTCCCCCAGTGAGAAGGCAAGCAATTTGACATAGGTTATATATGTGTGGTCATGCAAAACACATTTCCATGAAGTCTTCTGTGAAACAAAACACAGACAAAAAATCCCCAAGAAAAATAAAGAAAGTAAAGAAAAAGTATCTTTGATCTGCATTCAGTTCTTTCTCTGGAGATAGACAGCACTTTTACTTATAAAGTCCTGCATAATTGTCTTGGATCTTTGTATTACTGAGAATAGCTACGTTATTCATAGTAGATCATCAA
>NW_020954575.1:15290078-15290146 GCF_900497805.2 Vombatus ursinus | reverse complement strand
GATTTATCAACAATCACTTCCATAAGCTTTTGAGTTTTAAATTTTCTCTCTCTCCCTCCCCCCTTCCC
>NW_020954575.1:15273929-15289952 GCF_900497805.2 Vombatus ursinus | reverse complement strand
TAGTACTTTCTTTGGATGGGGATAGCATTTTCCATCATGAGGCTTGTGGAGATGTCTTAGACCCTTGTATTGCTAAGAAGGGTTAAATCTATCAATATTAGTCATCGAACAACGTAGCTGTTAAAGTGTACAATGTTCTCCTGGTTCTGCTCACTTCACTCAGCATCAGACCATACAAGTCTTTCCAGATTTTTCTGAAGTCTGCCTCTTCATCATTTCTTATAGCACAACAGTATTCCATTACATTCATATACCACAACTTGTTCAGCCATTCCTCAATTGATGGGCATCCTCTCAATTTCCTATTCTTTGCTACCACAAAAAGAACTGCTATAAATATTTTTGTACACATAGGTCCTTTTCCTTTTTGTTTTTATCTCTTTGGGATACCTAGTAGTGGTATGGCTTGGTCAAAGGTTATGAATGGTTTTATAGCAGTTCCAAATTGCTCTCCAGAATAGCTGAATCAGTATACAACTTTTTTTAATTTTCCCATATCCTCTCCAACATTTGTCATTTTCCTTTTCTGTTATCTTAGCCAATCTGACAGATGTGAGACAGTAGCTCAGAGTTGTTTTAATTTGCATTTCTCTCATCAATAGTGATTTAGAGCACTTTTTTCACCTGACTATAGAGAGCTTTGATTACTTTGTGTGAAAGCTGCCTCTTCATATCCTTTGACCATTTATCAGTTGAGGAATGGCTCTTATTTCTATAAATTTGATTCAGTTTTCTATATCTTTGAGAAATGAAGTCTTTATTAGAGAAACTCACAAAAAAAAAGAGAAACTCACTATAAAAACTCTACTATAGGGGCAGCTGGGTGGCACAGTGGATAAAGCACCGGCCCTGGATTCAGGAGGACCTGAGTTCAAATCTAGCCTCAGAAACATAACGCTTATTAGCTATGTAACCCTGGGCAAGTCACTTAACCTCATTACCTAACAAAAACAAAACTCCACTATCAAATCTCTTTCAGGACTCTTTTATGTCAGATAATTTATCCCATTCTATCTCTCCCTTTCCCCTTCTCCCAATGCATTCTTCTTTCTCATCCCTTAATTTAATTTTTTTTAGATAATCATACCATCACATTCAACTCATACTTCTGCCTTCTGTCAATGAATACTCCTTCTAACTGTCCTAATAATGACAAAGTTTTTAGGAGTTATAAATATCATTTTCCCATGTAGAAATATTAACAGTTTGACCTTATTGAATCCCTTATGATTTCTCTTTCCTGTTTACGTTTTTATGCTTCTTTTGCATCTTGTATTTGAAAGTCAAATTTTCAATTCAGCTCTGGTCTTTTCATCAGGAATGCTTGAAAGTCATCTATTTCCTTGAATATTCATTTTTTCCTCTGAAGGATTATATTCAGTTTTGCTGAGTAGGTGATTCTGATTTTACATCCTAGCTCTTTTGCTCTCCAGAATATCATATTCCAAGTCCTCTGATCCTTTAATGTAGAAGCTGCTAAATCTTGTGTTATTCTGACTGTAGCTCCATGATAATTGAATTATTTCTTTTTGGCTGATTGTTGTATTTCCTCCTTGATCTGGGAGGTCTGGAATTTGGCTATAATATTCCTGGGAGTTTTCAGTTTGGGGTCTCTTTTAGGAGATGATCAGTGGATTCTTTCAATTTCTATTATACCCTCTAGTTCTAGAATATCATAGCAGTTTTCCTTGATAATTTCTTGAAAGATTATGCCTAGGCTCTTTTTTTTATCATGACTTTCAGGTAGCCCAATAATTCTGAAATTATCTTTCCTGCATCTGTTTTCCAGGTCAGTTGTTTTTCCAATGACATATTTCACATTGTCTTCTATTTTTTCATTCTTTTGATTTCGTCTGATTGTTTCTTGGTGTCTCATAAAGTCATTACTTCACTTGCCCAATTCTAACTTCTAAGGAATAATTTTCTTCAATGAGCTTTTGTACCTCTCTAATTTTTAAGGAATTCTTCTCTTCAGTGAATTTTTGTATATCTTTTTCCATTTGGCCAATTCTGCTTTTCAAATATTCTTCTCTTCATTGGATTTTTGTGCCTTTTCTATCATTTGGCCTAGTCTGTTTTTTAAGGTGTTATTTTATTCAATATTTTTTGTGTCTCCTTTAACCAAGAAGTTAACTTTTTTCATGATTTTCTTGCATCACTTTCATTTCTCTTCCCAATTTTTCCTCTACTTCTCTCACTTGATTTTTAAAATCCTTTTTGAGCTCTCCCAGGTCCTAAGACCAACTCATATTTTGATTTGAGGCTTTGGATGTAGGAACTGTGGCTTTGTTATCTTCTTCTGAGTATGCGTTTTGGTCTTCCTTGTCACCATAGTAACTTTCTATGATCAGATTTTTTTCTGTTGTTTGCTCATTTTCCAGCCTATTTCTTGACTTTTAACTCTATGCTAACCTAACACTCTATACTGCTTCCCAAGTGGAGGGGGTACTGTCCCTTTGCGCCACTGTTTTCAGAGGTAATTCTGGGGATATGTAAGTTTTTAGTTCTTCCAAGGTGGTATGATCTAGGGAGAGGTGTGTTTACTATTCTTCTGTACTGTGCAATGGTTTGTGAACTACCACAAGCACTCTTTTCTACCCTGGAGCTGTGATCAGGGTCCCTGCTCCCCTGCAGCTGTAAGCTCTGTTGTACTAGTGCTCCTCCTCACACTGGGACTAAGACCCAGGACTGAGACTCAGATCTAAGTTAAGGCAACGCAACACAGTCCTGCCCCTGGAACCAGCAAAGGAACCCTTGTAAATCTTCTTCTATCCCCTTACTATCTATGGACTGATAGGTCTGGAAACCACCACTGCTGCCACTGATTCAGTTGCCTCAGGTTTGCTCCTGGTTTGCTGGGGCCGGGTCTACACTGGCATTGCCTGTGCTAGACAGTGCTCCTTTCTCACCCTGATACAACAGACCTTTCCTGCTGACATTCCAAATCAGGTCTGCACAACAGGGGCCACTTTCAGCCCACCAAAGGATTTCAGGCAGCATACAAAAAAATGTAGAAGGTGTAAAAGAAAATAAAGATTAACAAGTGCTTTGTCCACGTCCCACTTAACCTGCCTTCTGCTAGTCACTATTGTGCCCATCATGTAACTTGGTGGGTGGGTTGCTACTGTGCACTCTCTCCTGTTTGTCACGTGTGACCTGTGACACCCAACCATCGTCAGTCTGTCTCTAGTGACTAGACTATCTGCAACCTGAAGAAGTTTAGTCTATTTTAATTTTGACCCCTATCTACTGCCAAGTTGTGCAGGTCTGTTCTAAGTTGTCTTGGGCTGGAAAATTGTTTTACTCCATCTTATTGTGGGTTCTGCCACTCTAGAATTTGTTTAGAGTCATTTATTTAAAGGTATTTGGAAGGGTTTCAGGGAGAGCTCAGGTAAGTCCCTGCTTTTACTCCACTATCTTGGCTCTGTCTCCTAAGTTTCAGAGTTTTTCTAAACTCACATGGGGCCCTTGGAAGCTCCAGGGAACACTAGAGACCCGGGTCAGTGGGGCTCAGACATGGACTTTCCAGGACACTGAGGGCCCTAACACTCTACACCAAGATACCATAGAGGACTCTCAATATTCAGTGCTCTCAAATTCAGAGATCCAGGGGGCCTAACTGACGAAAGAAGAGGAGGAAGAGGAAGAAGAAGAAGAGGAGAAGGAGGAAGAGAAGGAGGAGGAGAAGGAATCTGGGTGACCCAGTGTAAGAGCAAGATGGGCTGACCACCTCACTGAAACACACTGGAATGAGTGAAACCTAGCCTTGTCACCAAGTCCTAATTCACAATCTAAAACTGGAGAGATGAATAAATCAAAGAAGATACAATCCAATAAAAATTTTAAAACCCAACAAATCTAGAGATCCTCTCAAACTGCAAATCTAGAGATCCCCTCAAAGAAGGTATGAATAACTCCTTAAGAACTTCTAGTAGAGGGGCAGCTAAGTGACACAGTGGATAAAAGCTGGCCCTAGAATCAGAAGGACCTGAGTTCAAATCAGGCCTCAGACATATGATACTAGCTGTGTGACCCTGGGCAAGTCACTTAACTCTGATTGCCTCACCAAAAAGCAAAAAAAAAAAAAAAAAAAAAAAAAAAAAAAAAAAAAAAGAACTTCTAGCAGAGTCTTAAAGGAAAAAATAAATTTTACCCAAAAACTACATGAATACTTAGAAAAAAAGAAACAAGAGGTTTTTTTTTAAGAATGACATAAACACTCAAGGATATATATGCAAGGAGAATAAATACCTTAGAAGAAAAAATGGTAAACCTTACCAAAGTAATAGACTCCTTGGAAACTAGAATAAAGAAAATAGAAATCAATGACTCCATTAGATAGCAAGAAATATTAAAACAAAAATCAAAAGTTTGATAAATAGAAGACAATTTAGGATATCTGATATAGAAAAAAAACTGACCTGGAAAATGAGACAAGGAGAGATAATTTTAAAATTATTTGACTCCCTAAAAATCATGATTTTAAAAGAAAACTGGACACTCCATTTCAAGAAATCAAATGAAAACTGCACAGATTCATTAGAGATAGAAACAAAGTGTTGAAAGAATCCACCTATTACTTCCTGAAATGTCCCAAAAGGAAAAGTCCCAGACATGTCAAAGCTAAAATCCAGAGCTTCAATGTCACAGAAAAAAATATTGCAAGCATCCTGAAAGAAGCAATTCAAGTATCAAGGGACCAGTCAGTCAAAAAACATTTATTACTCACCTACTATGTGCCAGACACTGTGCTAAGCACTAGAAATACAAATAAAAAGAAGAAAGATAGTATCTCAAGGAGCTCACAGTCTAAAGGAGGAAGACAACAAACAAAAAGAAGCTGAAAAGGGAGGAGTGGGGAAGAGGAAAGGTACTTAGTTTGAGGACATGATGGAGAAGCCCAGAGAAATGTCAGGATCACACAAGAGCTAGCAGCTTCTACTAAAAGTGAGCAGAGATCTTGGAATCAAATATTCCAGAAGTTCAAATATATAATCCTACATGGGGGGAAAAAAGTAGATCTTTAATGCAATTGAGAACTTTTAAGCATTTTTTATGAAAAGGTCAGGGCTGAGTAGGAACTTTGAAATGTAAACACAAGAGTCAAGAGAAACCTAGAAAAGTACATTTATCTGAGCTATTGGAAAGGGCCAAATGATGTTATAATACTAACATTTTAATAAGGGGAAAAGAAACAAGTGTCCCTTCAGAACTTTAATGTCTTCAGTTGGCATTGAGAGAATGAAGTCAGAAAAATAGAAGACACCTGAGGGATGGATTGGTTCCATTCTGAGAGTTTGAAAAGGGTAAAGAGGAAAGAGAGTGAGAAAAAGATGACATTAGTGTAGAAAGGGAAAAGAAAGGAGTAGAACTTGCTGCTTCTCATAATTGAGGTGCTTGGGCAGAAGGGTAAAAAAACGGAAGAAGGGGTAAGGGAACAAGCATCAGATAAACCTCAATCCTACATGAAACAGATAAAAGAGTATTGTTATGTTACCCACCTCCTGACAATGAAGTTAATAGACTTCACAAGTGGACTTCACAATGGACTGCACAAGGTGCAGAAAGAGGAAGCAAAGCTCTAGTGAATAGCCCATGTGCAGATGAGAGGGTAGAGAAGGAGATTAAGGACTTCCAATCATGAGACATGCCCACCTCTAGGGGCCATCACCACATTAACATACTATTTTACACAGCAACAGGGTGATATAATAGACCCAAAGGGAGAGGGTCTAAAAGGGAGGCCCTCCCTGTTAGTTTGTTGTGGGGTACCCTCAGCAAGTCACCAAAAAGAGTAATATAGTCTCAAAATGCTTCTCATCTTCTGAGAACAAGTTACTCAACCCTGCTGTCATGACTAAGAGAAAGGCTAAGAGCTAACACAATCATCTCTCCTGCTTGCTGTATATATCCACTGGATGTCCCACCTGGACCTTAAACTTAGCAAGCTGAAATCTAATATCCTTATCCTTCCCTGTAGCAAAAAACAAACCTTTCATTTGTTCTTCTCCAGGCTACACTCCTGACTCTCCCAAATTTTTTCTACCAAACCCTAGAAACTTCTTAATGCTGTAAGCACAGTCTACCCCTGGACAACTTCTCATATTGGAAGTACCCTCTGCCCCTGCAGCTTTTCCCTCTTAAGGGCTGATTCCTCCCAGAATTTCTATTTTAAGGGGGAGGCCCAGATATCCATATCTTCATTCCTCTCTAGGCTGCAGTCTTGACTCTCCTAGACTTCTCTACAATATCCCCACACCAAGTACCTTAATCTCCCCCTCTACATCCAGCTCCCTTTTATGTGCTGTTTTCTTCCATTAGAATGTAAGCTTCTTGAGGGTAGAATCTGTCTTTCTGTTTGACCATGGCTCATTCCATTGTTTGTTGTTGTTCAGTCTTGTCCTACTCTACACCACCCCATTTTGTCCATGGGATTTTCTTGGCAAAGATACTGGAGTGGTTTACCATTTCCTTCTCCAGTGTGCTACCATTTTACAGATAAGTAACTGAGGCAAATAGGAGTTAAGTGGCTTGCCCAGAGTCACACAACTATTAAGTGTCTGAGGCCCCATTTGCACTGAGATCTTTCTGACTCCAAGCCCGCTGGTCTATCCACTACATGACCTAGTTGTCTCACATGGCACATAGTAAGCCCTTAATAAATGCTTGTTAACTTGCATTTACTTGAGATAGCTTATGTAAAGACAAAGAGAAGGGAAATGGAATGTGACATATAAGGTCAATTTGTCCAAGACTGGAGAAAAGAAGAAGAGAGAGGATTTATGCTGAGAAATGTGGAGGAATAGAAAGAGTTAAAGAGCTTTTCATTTCAGTCTCATTCTCAGTGAATGGGAACAGTCATATGCTATAAGTGGGGACAGGGAGAGAAAGGATCAAAGAGAAACTAAAAGGGTTGGAACAGTTTGTATGGGGAATAATACAGGAAATTGGTTTACATTTTTCCTTGACAAAATACCAAAAAAAAAAAATCCACATTTTCCTCTTTCCCCTCCCCTCTCCCCTTTCCCCTACTCCCAATAATTTCAAACCAGCTCTGAGCAAGAGACTACTTAGGGGCTTCATCTCAACCTTCTGCTGCCACCCAGTGGTAATTTTCAGAGAGTACTCAATCAAGGCCCTTGGACTTTGAATGAAAACGAGGTTTTGCTGCAGCTGAGTGGGTCAGTGTGGTGACTATTCAAGGTTGGCAAACACAGGAGAAAAAGCTTTGGTATTTTCTCAGTTGCAGGGCTGAGAGAGGGCAAGAGGGAGGCGAAGAGGGGTGCTCCTGGTTTCTGTGAATACTCAGAATTGGGGAGGAGGGTAGGTAGATGGACACAGTTGCTGGAAAGAAACTTGAAGAATCAGCGGATAGAAACCCCTCCCACCCAGATAGGCAAGCATACACCCCCTCCACTTCCCTCTTCACTCTTATTTGGGATATCTGGAGGAAATGATGCTTCTGTGGGAAATACCTAAAAGCAGAGACTAACTGCTGAGATCTCACTTTCCTGCTAACATTCTGAGAATCAGCAGGAGTCTTACATAGACCCAATGAACCCTTCCCTATAGGCCCAGGACAAAAAATCATCCTTCTCCATTCCTCCCGAATTAGCCCCAGAACAGACAATGAGGCTTCTACTGCTCTGGGGCTGGATCATTATTCCAGGTGAGAACAGAATGGATTTGACTAGAAAGCCCCTGGGGTAGTAGGAGGGACGAGGATTTGGGGTTTTCCATTATAGGTCTGCAAGACAACCCAACCGCTCCAGAGAGAAGGACTTTGGGCATTGTATTCTCCTTCCCCAGAACCAACCTTTCAGGCCAACTCTGTTCAGCCCATCCGCAGCCTCCCTCTCCCACTCCATCTATCCCATCCAACCCAACTGCTCCCAAACCAACAATGTCCACTATCCCTTTTCCATCTTGAGATGCCAAGAGAGTATTGGTTCTGGTGGTTTCTTGGAGAAAGATACTCAGTTCCTAGGGAATAGCACCTGAGCTCAGGATCTTGGGCTTGAAAATTGTAAAGCCACTCTTGCCTCTGTTTGACAGTGAGAGTTAAGTCAATTGCTTTCCTCGACATCTTTTATTCTCCCACTTGTGACAATGGAGTCATAATCCTGATTCCGTTTTCCAAGGGAAATTGGGGGGGAACTACTGATCTCAGAGCATGTTAAAAGGAAGAAGCACAGGAATTCTAAGGGAAAAGACCCCATTCCATCTTCCCTGCAGAAACTGAGCCAATGTAGCTCCAGGCATTGCCAACTTTATTCCACTTGATTTCAGGTTATGAAGCCTTGGTGGGTCCAAAGGAAGTCAGTGGGCCAGAGGGAAGTTCTCTGTCTGTGCAATGTTCCTATGAGGATAAGCATCAAGAAAAGAGGAAATATTGGTGCAAAGTCAAGGGAATAATTTTTAGCCACTGTGACACTTTCATCATTACGGAGGCAGGGAAAGAAGAGATGGTTGGCAAGGTGTCCATCAAGGACAATCCTGAAAATGGAACATTCACTGTGATCATAAGGGAAGTCACCTTGAAGGATGCTGGGAAATATCTGTGTGGGATTTCCCTAATTGGATTTGATGAGGTTTTTGCAGTCACTGTGGTTGTTTTTTCAGGTAATTTTTTCTCTTTATAAACTGAGAGGACTGAGGCTGAGGTGGGCTAGGGGTGGGAAGGGTGCTATGGGGATGATCAAGGAAAAGCAACAAGATATTCTGAGAGTCAATATTGGAAAGTGATGGATTTGGCACAGTTTTGAACCTTTCCTCACCACGGTGACCTTGAGTACGTCACTTCCCCCTTGATGGACCTCAGTTTCCTCACCTGTAAAGGGAGAAGGCTATGATATTTCAATACTATTGTGTAGAGAGCTGTCACAGGTTGGAAGCAAAAGAGGTGAGTCCTAATGAATACCCCCACCCCCACAGTCAAGGTCATTCCTAGGTATTTCTGAGCCTGAGATGATACTGTATTTCTGGGTCCTCTTCACCTCCCCCCATCACATTGACCATTCACTCAGTCTAGGCTGCTGCCTACTGGGATCTTAAAAGCCCATTCGTAGCTACTAGAAGATGCTCTTCAGGTTCTGTCTCCTCCACATGAGGTCCCCAGAGGCAAAGTCCCCTCTGATCCCCTCAGGATACCATGAACTCACTACTCCCTGCAAAACAGCCAATATTCAGCTTTCACCCCCTAGCTTCATGAGGTTCTTTTGTTTGGAGCTGAGGACCCTGAAGAGTTTGAGTAGTCTGGGGCACTGAGAGGACTGGGGGTCTTAGGATAAGAGTCATAGAGAGTTTGGGGGATGGAGACATTAATAGCCTTGGGTGCTTGAAGCCAGGGTCACTGAGGGATTATGGGGTTGGGAAGGGCTTGGAGTTGGGGCCACAAATTCATTAAATTTTTTAGTTTTAAGGGATCTTAGGGCTCACCTCTAAATTCTCTCTAAGGCCCCTTCTCTAAGATCTCAAGACATTATTAAACGAGTCATCTAGAGCCACATAGCTATAACTCAGGTATTCTTCCAGTGTTCTTTCCCCTCATCTATAAAGGGAAGGAAATAAGCCTTTATTAAGTACGTTCTGCCTAGCACTGTGCTAAGCACTTCAAAGGTGCTTAATATTTAATATATATGCATATCTCATTTGATCCTCACAACAACCCTGAGAGGTAGGAGAAATTATGATCCCCATTTCACAGTTGAGAAAACTGAGGCAGAGAAAGGTTAAGTGACTTGCCTAGGGTTGCACAGCTAGGGAGTATCTGAAGCCAAATTTGAACTCGTCTTCCTGACTCTAGGCCAAGCACTCTATCCACAGGGCCACCTAGCTGCCTCCTCATTGACTTCATTGGGGAAGGGGCTCGGGTCATATACAGGCTTAGAGCTGGAGCTGTGGGGGAAAGTAGGTAGGGCTAGCCAGATGTTGGGGGAAAGGAGGCTTCTTCTCTGTGTAGGACAAAACACACCTGGACTTAACCATAGGTGTCACATGTTAGATTGGTTAGGAAGAGAATGGTCAACTGAGAATTCCATGCCCAGTCAGTCTTGACTGAGGTGAGGATGACATTGTAATTGAAGAGGAGATGAGAGGACAATGGAAGTCTATCCTGTATTGGCAATAAGGATCCTCTGAAGATTATAAAGCAAGGGAGTAACATGATCCAATTGGTACCATAGGAAGATTATACAGGCAGCTGTGGGCAGGGTAGATTATAGAGCGTGGTACAGACTGGATCCTCAGAGATGAGCAAGTTAATGCAGCAATCATAGCAATGGAAAGGTAAGTGTGGAATAAGCAGCAAAATAAGCAAGCTGTGGGACCCTAGAAAAGTTTCCTCATCTATAAATGGAGACAGCAATGTTTACACCCATCTTAAACAAGTCTCAACCTCTTCAGGCCCCAATTTCCTCATCCATGTAAAATGATTGGCCCAGGTTGGCCTAAATGGTCTCTAAGTTCTCATCTGAATCTAAATCTAATGGTTCTCTGATTCTTTCTAATGCTTATCATTCTAGAAATGAGTTTCTATTAACATAAGAACATGAATGAGAATGGTTTCTAATGGAATAAAGAGAAAGGCATGGATGTTTTTACATGTGTATTTTGAAAGAAAAATCAAGGATTTGGCGACTGATTTGGTTGTGGGGAATGAAGAAGCAAGAGATCGAAAATGCTTCAAAGCTTTAAGCTTGGGTCACAGGGGAAAATGGTGGTCCAGGTATAGAAATGGGACACTGGCAGATATGAAGGGCTGTGTTATAGTGGAGAAAACTGGACTTGAACATTGAGAATCTGGGTTGAAAACCTCCTCTACTACTTAAATACCTGTGTGATTTAGGACAAATCACTTAACCTCTCTGGGCTTCAATATGCCCTTCTATAAAATGAAAGGGGTTAAGTACCTTAGATCTCTAAATCTATGAATCTGTGATCTGATATTTGAGGATTGTCAGCTTCACTGCTAGGATTCCCTCCCTAAAAAGGAAAATTGAGAGCTGGCTTTACTCCTTCCAATGAGCACAAGAGATTGATTGCCCTTGATTGAGTGATGGAGGAGCTGAGACATCCTCATAGTAAAACGTCTGATTTGGAGTCCTGAGCTCTCCAGGTCTGTTGTGATGTGCAGTGCTTATTAGCCCAAAACAGGATTCTGCCTTCTTCTTTCTCTTTATAGGGCTCAGGAGTTCTGTCTCCCCAAACCCCTCCCCTCAGCCTTTCTCTACAAGGAGTGTCCAGCAAGGGGCAAAAGTTTGGAAAACTCAGTCTCCAGAGTTGAGTGAGTGATTGATTTTTGGGGAGTGGTGAGGGTGGGATGGGAGATGCCTTCTGTGCTAGAGAAGTATTGTGTCATGAAGGCATTGGACTGTGCCCCTGTGTTGCTGCAGAGAGAGGGCAGGCTAAGTGGAAAAGGGTGCTGCCTGTTATTAGCCACCTTCTCCTTCCTTCTCTGTCTGACCCTGATCAGTGTGCCCATTGACATAAAATCAAAGTACATTGAGCAGAGAGAGGGGGCAGTGATGTGCTGGGGCTAGCTTGTAGTGGCTCTCAAGACCCAATTATTTAACTTTCAGTGTGAGCATTGACACCTCAAAAATAGGGAAACACACAAATCAAGGGATGATTTATTTAGTTCATTTATAGATGGGAAGTGATGAGGTAAATGTTAATACTATAGATTAAACTTAAAAGTGTGTCTTTTATGCAATTTTTTCAGAAAGCCTGTAGTTTAATTGTTTACCAGCATATCCCTAAGTATGGGTGGAAAATGCAAGGGGGTGGGGTCATGGTATAAAGGAATGGAAAAGAGGACAATCTCTGGAGTCAGAGGGCCTGGGTTCAAATCCTAACTCCTCTGGTTACTCTCTGTTACCTTGGGCAAGTCACTTTCCTCTTTCGATATCAATTTCCTCCTCTGTGGTACATTGGGGGTTGAACCAGCTGACCTCTAAGGTCCCTTCTATCTCTAAATCTATGGTTGTAGGAACCTATAATTTGTTCCTGGGACAGGAGATGGAGCTCAGTTGCACAGTTCATATTGTCCCCACTCAGTGGAGAGATTGGGTATAAGAAGTGGATGTGGGGAGAGGACAGGTGGGACTCTGGGGGCAGAAGTCCTATGTGGATGTGCAGTGTGTGTTGATGCAGCGTACTTGGAGAGAGAGAAGATAAGAATGATGAGTAACCTCATATTCTGGACCACAACCATGCACCCACTTCTATCTATATGGATAGAACTCAAGTGCTTCTGTCCAAATTCTGTCAGATGTTCTTGAAATGTGGACCATTCAGAATGGGTTGGGTTTGGACTTCTTTGATCCAGTCTGGGTCATCTTCTGATTGAAACGGTGCAGAGAAGGTGGTAAGGGAAAGAGCTGAGGCTGAAATATTCTCTTTTCATTTGTAACATGTTCTAGTGCTTATTAACTTAAGACAGGATTCTGAGAGGTCCTCTCAGCTTTCTCCTTTCTCTTTATAGGGCTTGGGAGTTCTGTCTCCTCAGATCTTGCCCTTCAGCCTCTCTCTACAAAGAGTGTCCAGCAGGGGGCAAAAGTTTACCCAAGAGTGAACACCAGAGCAGAAATCCTTCGAAGGGGCCAAGAGACCCTACAGACAAGAACCCAACAACATGCGGGCCAAGCAGTCACTTCCCACCATAGCTCCAGTGATATGAACCCAAGGTCCAGGTGAGCTCCAGAGCTGAGTTCTCCTCCCTGAGGGCCACAGTCCTGTCTACCTCTGACTCTGATGGTGAAGTTCAGAAAAGGGTTCTCCTTCTCCTATCTCCCATCTCTCTCTCCCTCCTATGTCCCTTTCCTTTTTCCATCTCCCTTTCCCAACTCCATCTCTCATCTCCTTCTTCCTCTTCCATATCCTATTCCTTCTCCTAGCTCTCATGTCCCCCCTCTCTCCCTCTCCCATCTTTCCCCCTCCATCTCTCTCTCCCTCTTCTACTTCCCTTTCCCTCTTTTGTCTCCCTCTCCCATGCTGCTCTCCCTCTCCATCTCCCTTTCTTTCTGTTCCCAGGCCTTCCATCCCATTGATCCGCATTCTGGCTCCATGCATCATCCTCCTGTTGCTATTGGTGGTGACTGTAGCAACTGTCCTGATCCTGTTAGCAAGAAGAAAAAAAGGTGAGAGCAATAGGCCCTCGAACTAGACTTCCGGCATCCACTCCAGTTCTGACATTCTATGGTTCTAAGGGTTCATTTGGCCAGGGATTAGAAAAATTATCACCCTGGTGAGATATTTGTTGGGGGAGGCAGAGAGACAGGGAAGGGATGGAGTCAAGACTCCCCTGGTGTCCACCATCTTGACATCTCCAGACTCCAGGCCGTGTGGTTCCTCCGATCTCTTCTTAGCTCCAATTAAACTAAAAGAATGCTTATTAAATGTCTGCTTTGTACAAGGTATTCTACTAAGCAGAGTTCTGCACAATAAGATGCCTGAGCAAGGTTGGAGTAGCCTTAAGCTCGGGATTGATGCTGAAGGACCTATCTTAGCAGCCAGGTGTGGGCAGTGTTATATTTCTTAGATGTTCTGGATTCTTTGGCAGGTGGCTTGAGCTACAGGAGGCTAATAGGATAGGATTGTCAGGAGAGGAGTAGACACTGCCCCAGATGGATTGGGCTGGCATAGCCCATTCCTGAGGGGCTGGACTGGTGTGAGCACTAGCTTCTCTTGGTGCCAGGGGAAGCTTTAACCCCAAAATGTTGATGATTTGGAGGTAGACTGAATAATCTTGTTTTTCAAAGTTCTTTCTAAAACTTTTCCCTTTGGAGGACAGCAGAAGGATGTGGGTTCTGGAGATTTCTTATCACTCCTCTCAGAGCTGTCTTTAGGCTGCTCTTTGCCTGAGTCTTCTACTTCTGGAATTTCTTTCAGCTCAACTTGTAGAGGAAACAGGAAAGAATGGACAACTTCATGACTCGAACTCGGTAAAGACTGATGCCTGATTCAAGAGCATTCTCACATTGGAAGGGTCCCATAGGTGCCCCACACATGGGGCCCTCAAGCCAGATGCCTGGGCTCCACTGCTTCTTCACTACAGGACCCGGGCACCTTCCGCTGTCTTGGGCTTCATGAGCATGTCACCAAAAGGGCTGGCTTTGGAGTCAAAAGCAACCTGGACTGAGTCCCACCTCTGCCTCTTACTAGCTGTGTGACCATGGGCAAATCAATCAATTAACCTCTCTGAGCTTCAGTTTCTTCATCTGCAAAATAGGCACAATAACACCTAGAGTACCTACCTCACAGGGTTGTTGTGAGGCTCAAATGAGATTCATAAACCTTAAATGTTGACCATGATTATTGGCCCCCAATTCCTTGACCAAAAATGGGGTGCTACTTTGTGCCTTCTTCCTATCCACAGGAAACATCAAGAATAGGAGCTCAAGGGGCAGCTAGGTGGCACAGTGGATAGAGCACTGGCCCTGAAGTCAGGAGGACCTGAGTTTAAATCTGGTCTCAGACCAAACACTTAACACTTACTAGCTGTGTGACACTGGGCAAGTCACTTAACCCCAACTGCCTTAAAAAAAAAAAAAGGATAGGAGCTCAGCAAGGGAGAAGTTGTGACTGGAAATATTGGCCAATTCCTTCATCAGTCAATCAAACCAATTTATTAAGTGTCTGCCATTTAGTGGGTGCTGTGTTAGGCAATAGTGACATAGAGACAAATGAAATGATTCTTAACCATCAAGGGACTTAACATTCTAACATGGGTCACATTCTGATGGGACTTAGGCTTTAAGGGAAGCAAGCTTAGGCTTTAACAGAAGCAAGAGAAAAAGAAATATTGAGAGCAAACAGCTCTGGTCCAGGGAAGCAGGGAGAGCCCTAAGGAGTACATGGGGATATGCAAGGTCACAATCCCTACAGGCTTGATCCCTCCCACTTATCTCCCTCCATCCAATCTCCTCCTTGCTATGGCCAAGCCTGGACCAGTGGGGCAACCCTAGAGACTTGAGCAGAGCCAGAGAATCCTGGAAGAGATCAAAGAACAGGGGTGAGTCAGGTGTCCCCATTGTTGGAGGCAGACACCATAGTAGATCTCCCACCTTTCCTTGGCTGAAGGTCATCCCAACACCAGGTTAAAAAGTAAGAGGTGACTTAATATCCCTGGATTCAGAATCAATCAGTCAGTTAACAAACATTTGTTAAATGCTTAACATGTGTCAGGCACTGTGCTAAGCAGTGGGGATACAGAGAAAGGCAAAAAGAGAGTCCCTGCTCTCAAAGAAGTCACAGTCTAATGGGGATCAGTCAACAAGAATTTATTAAATGCCTGTTGCCTGGCAGGCATCAGAAGATGCGGAGTTAGAAATCTAGCTCATTGTGTGACTTTGGCCACCTCATTTCCTCTGTCCAGCCTTAGATTCCGCTATTGTATAAAGTTAGAGAGTAGGACCAGATGTTCTCTCATGTGCCTTCCAGCTGTGAATCCAAGATCTTAAGACAGAGTTGTGTGTCCATGTTAGAACAGAAATTCTCACATTTCTCTACATTACCAGTCCCTTCCCTTGGTTGTTTACAATGTTGCCTCACATCTCATTTCCAAGGAAGGTGGAGACAAGACCAACTTTGCCTTCTTTCCTGGGGCCAGAGAAAGACAAAAGATGTGGAGCCCCGATAACCCCTGGGATGCAGCTCTGGTTGGGGGTGGGGGACACTCTTGGCATTTGGAGCAGCAATAGGAAATAGCTATTGTTTTTCATGGGAAAGACCACAAGGCCAAAGGTGGCTACAAAGAATGAGGGATTTAGGGCAACTTCCTCTCTACTGAGCCCTCAATCAGTCAATCTCCTGCCTCTATACCTTTTAAAATCTGTTCCCCTATGTTTGGAATGCCCTCCTTCCTTACTTCTGCCTCTTAAAAACCCTAATTACCTTCAAAGCACAGCTCGAGGAACTCCCTTCTACATCGGGCATTTCTAAATCTCCTGAGTTGTAACTGGGTAGGGAAGGCAGGGATGAGGAAGTCAGTAGAACTGGAATGTGGTTTCTGGTCATCATTAT
>NW_020954575.1:15272584-15273824 GCF_900497805.2 Vombatus ursinus | reverse complement strand
GAGTATCTCTCACAGATTGGAGCCAGGAGACCCAGCAATTTCACAACATGCATATGTGCCCTTTAGGGACTTCAGTTTCTTCTATGAAAAGAAGGGAATAAATTGTCCTCAAGTCACACGTAGCTCTGGCCTTCTATAAGACTGTGAGTCTCTAACGAAGAAAGGTCAAAATGAGAATTAATGATGTTCTACTAACTTCTCTGTCCATAAGGGTCACTCTCAGGACTGAGCAGCACCCCATGGTACTATTAAAAGGCCTGAAGGAAGAAGAAGAGGAAAGGCAAGAAAAATAATAATACTTCATTTTTTCAGACCATTTTTTCCCCAAAGTGCTTTCATATGTAGTCAATCCTCAACAGTCAATGTTTCGGGGGTAACATGCCTAGAAAATGTCATGAAAGACAAAAACATTAATGTCGATGCATGGAGCCCATGGGAAAAAGGGAGTTAGGTTCCCTCAACCATGAAAAACTGTAATCTTTTGCTAGAGATTGATGAAAATAGACTTTTCTGCATGTAATTTTTTATAACAAAATGTTAATTCTGATAACAACATACACTTTTTCTAACATAGTAATCATGAAATAACCCACAAAATGAGGAGTCAGGAAGACTCCTCATCCTGAGTTCAAATCTGGCATCAGATGTTTACCACCTGTGTGACTCTGAGCAAGTCATTTAACCCCATTTGCCTCAGTTTCCTCCTCTGTAAAAGGAGCTGGAGAAGGAAAAGGCAAAACACTCTAGTATCTTTGCCAAGAAGACCCCAAATAGGGCCACAGAAAGTCAGACACAATTGTACAACCAAAACAATGCAAAACATTTTTTCTCATTGGTAATTCCCTAGAATTCTGTAGTCTTTTGTGCTAACATCTCAATTAAAAAAATTATTTCTGAAAATATTCACTTTACATCACACATGAAACCTACAGTACCATAAATACTGTATAGCAAATAAAATCCTTAAAACTAAAACATTTTTTAACCTTCCACTGTGTCAGATGATGGTATGAAGGCATTGTACTATATAATACACTGCTGTAAACCTCTCTACCTTGGCCACCCTCTAAAAACCAAGGGAGAGGCTGCTGGGACTTTAGTCATTGGTCTTGGAAGATGCTGAGACTAGTGAGGTCTTAACATCACTTCTAACTCTCTGTCCTTCACAGCTGGTGGATGGCATTGGAGATTGTGAAGGATGCACCAGCTTGAAATAATCTATCAGTGACATCTGCTTTGT
>NW_020954575.1:15264923-15272463 GCF_900497805.2 Vombatus ursinus | reverse complement strand
TGCTGCATCTGCACCCAGGAAACAAGGCCAGAGATTGACTTGCCCAAGGTCATGTCACTAATTAATGATGACCAGAAACCACATTCTGGTTCTACTGACTTCCTTATCCCCGCCTTCCTTCCCTTGTTACAACTCAGGAGATTTAGAAATGCCCGATGTAGAAAGGAGTTCCTCGAGCTGTACTTTGAAGGTAATTAGGGTTTCTAAGAGGCAGAAATAAAGAATGAGGGTATTCCAAACATAGGGGAACAGATTTTAAAAGGTATAGAGGCGGGAGATAAGGGGGGCTATAAAGACATATAGATGCATATATGTATATGTGTGTATATATAGAAAGAGCTGCAAAGACATATATGTGCATATATACATATGCATACATGTATGGCTATAAAGAAGGTCATAAAGACACATATATGTATATGTGTGTAGAGAGAAATAAGGGGGCTACAAAGACATAAGTATGTATATGTGTATAAAGAGAGAGAGATAAGGGGGGCTATAAAACATGTATGTATGTGTACGTATGTATATGTGTATATATATAGAAAGAGCTATAAAGACATATATGTGCATATATATGCATATATGTATGTATATAAAGAGGACCATAAAGACACATAAATGTATATGTGTATGTATAGAGAGAGATAAGGGAGGCTATAAAGACATATGTATGTATATATATGTATATATGTATGTATATATAGAAAGAACTCTAAAGACATATGTATATAGGTGTGTATATGAAGAGGGCCATGAAGATATACACACACACATACACATATATATGTGTCTTTATATCCCTAGCACCTATCAAGGTGCCTGGCATATGTGTGTATGTGTATATGTATATATAATGTATGCGTACATGTATATGTAAATACATTATAATATATATTTATAAAGATTTAAATAAAACAGTCTCTGAACTGAAGGTACTCACATCCTATATGGGGAGACAGTGAGTATGTTTATAAATATATAGAATAAATCCAAGGTAAGTTGGTGGAGGAGTCACTAGCAACTAGAGAAATCAGAAAAGGCTTTGTGGAGGAGGCAGCATGTGAGCTGAGCTTTGAAGGAAATTGGGGGTTTTAAAAGGCAGAGATGAGGAAGGAGTACATTCCATCATGAAAGACAACCAGTACAAAGAAATGGAAGTGGGAAATGGAGTGCCAAGTATAATGAATAGTAAGGATGCCAGTTTGACTGGACCATTAAGTGCATGAAGGGTGCTAATAATAAGCCTGGAAAGGTGTATTATATTCAATTTGTGAAGGGCTTTACTTGTTAAATGGAGGTGTCTTTATTTGAGCCTTGAAGTAATAAGGAGCCACTGGAGTTTATTGAGCAGGAAAATGACATGATCAGACCTATGCTTTGGGATATAGCAATATTGGAAATTGTGTGGAGAATGGATTGGAGATGGGAGAGACTTAAAGCAGGAAGCCCATTTTGGATATTATTGTAGTAGTTTATGCAAGAGGTAATAAGGGACTGAACCGGGGTAATTGTAGTATGAGTAGCGAGAAGGGGACAGATGCAAGAGATGTTGTGAAGTTACAATCAATAAGACTTGGAAACTAATTGGATACGTGGGGTGAGCAAGAGTGTAGAGTGAAGGATGGCTCTGGGTGACTGGAAGAATGGGGGCATCCTTTACAGAAATAGGGAAGTCAGGAAGATGGGGTTGGGGGGAGGGGAAAATAGAGATGTGTTTGGGTCACACTGAGTGTGAGATGCCTACAGGACATCAAGTTCAAAATGTCCAATAAGTAGTTGGTGATAGAGAACTGGAATTCAGGAAGAAGTCTAGGGCTGGATATATAGATCTGAGACCTCTTTATAGGGATGGTAATTGAACCCATGGGAGCTAAGAAGGTCACCAAATAAGAGAGAAAGAGAAGAAAGGTACTCAAGACAAAGCCATGGGGTATGCCCATAGTTAGGGGACATGATATGCAGGATGATCTAACAGAGGAGACTGAGGAGAGGTCAGAGAGGTTGGAGGAGAACCAAGAAAAAATAGCATCATGAAAATCCAAAGGGGAGAGAACGTCCAGGAGGAGGTCATCAAGACTATGAAATGCTATCCAGAGGTCAAGAAGGATGGGTTCTAAAAGAAGGTCACCATATTTGACAATTAAGAGGTCACTGGTCACTTTGGAGGGAAGACTTTCATTTGAATAATGAAGTCCAAAATCAGATTGTAAGGAGCTGAGAATGAGTGAGAATAGAGCAAATGGAGGCAATGGAGTGTAGACATTTTTTCAAGGAGTCTGACTGAGAGGGAAGAAATACAGAATGAAAGCTTCCCTTGAGGTCAGGTAAGAGGCTTTTGTTTGTTTGTTTTGTTTTGTTTTTTAAGGATGGGAGTGACCAGAGCATGTTTATAGTCAACAGAGAATGATCCAGTAGACCTGGAGAGACTAAGCTTAGAATGAAAAGAGGGATAATTATTGGGGCAATAAATTGAAGAAGTCAGGAAGAATGGGATCAAGAATACAGGTTATACAGCAAGGCCTCCTAAATACTATGTGAAGGACCAATCACAATTCCTGAGGACTCAGGGTAACATGCTGCCCACCTCCTGATAGACAGAGAGGCGACACACTCATCGGACAGAATGAGACTATTTTTGAGGGGACATGGCCAATGCAGGAATTTGTTTGGCTTGGCTAAACATATCTGTTAGAAGGGTTTTTTTCCTTTTCTTTTCTTTTTGTTTTGTTTTGTTTTAGTGGAGGAGGAGAGGTGGGATGGAGAGAAAAATAAATGCTTGTTAATTGAAAAGAAAATTTTTTAAATCGAAAAGGCTGCAGAAGACACAGGCCTTAGGCACCAGGGTTCTACATGGTGAACTTGAGCTAGTCCCCTAGCTTTTAATGCAAATGCCTCAACCTTCTCAATAATGTAGGGGGAAAAGGATAGCACTGGGGAGGCCTGGGTTCTACTCCCTACTGTGCCAGTGAGATGATTGGACACAGGATAATAACATTTAGACCTGAAAAGGAACTTTGAAGTCATCTCATCAAACCTCTCCATTTTACAGATGAAGAAATTGAAGACCAGAGAGCTTCTAATGACTTGTTCAATGCCACAAAGGTAAGTAGCAGAGTTAGGATCTGAAGCCAGCTCCCCTGACTCCAAATCTATTTCCTGTCTTCATCACACCATCACCTAACACCAAAGGACTTCAGTACTGGTATTCTCAGCCCATCTCTGGGAGATTAGAGGGCAGTAGGTGTGAGGGCAGCACCAGAGATGATATACTCAAAAGACAGAGACAGATGGATAGATGGATGATAGAGGGAGGGAAGGAAGGAGGGAAGCAGATAGATAGATAGATAGAAAGAGAGAGAGAGAGAGAGATACAGATAGAAAAAGGAAAAGAGAGGAGATATATAGATAGATGGATAGATGAGTGATGGAAGAAGAGAAGGAGATAGAGGGATAGATAGACAGATAAATAGATGGATGGATGGAAGATAGAAGGAAGGAAGGAGGGAAGGAGATAGAGAGAGAGGGATAGATAGAAGGAGATGGATGGATAGAGGGAAGGAGAGGAGATAGATAGATATTTGGATGATAGAAGGAAGGAGAAAAGGAGATAGAGGGATAGATAGATAGATGGATGGATGGATGATAGAAGGAAGGAAGGAGGGAAAGAGATAGATAGATAGATATTTAATATGGCCAGTGTATAAACTTCTTTTGCTTGACTATACATGACTGTAACAAAGGTGGCTTTTCTCTCCTTATTTTCTCAATTGGGGAAAGGAGGGTGTGAGAGAGAGAAGGGAAATCTTCATAAAAGTAAATAAAAATGTCATTAAAAAAAAAGCAAAGATAGAAGAGGAGGCTACAGGGTCTGTCTGGGACCCCATAAGTCAGTGGCTCTAGTCACAGGACTATACTTGAGCACCATAAATCAGCTCCAGCTCCAGGAAGAAGGGGTGTTGAACTAACCTGTAGTCTTGGATATAAGGTAAACAAGGACTGACCAAACTCTTACTGTCTCCTCCTCTCAGCTCCAGGACCACTGCAGACAAGACCAGGCCCAACACAAAATAAAGGAACTCAGCCTAAACTGGCTGGGCTTTGGAGACATAAGGGGACATCAGTGGCCCAATTCTATAGTAGTCATACACAAACTACCAAATCAAACCAGAAGAACTCAGGCCAAAGTGGAGCAACTAGATGGCACAGTGGATAGAACACTAGACCTGGAGTAAGGATGACCCAGCTTCAAATCCTGCCTCAGACTGTTACTAGCTGTGTAACCTTGGGCAAATAACTTCATTGTTCTTTGCCTCAGTTTTCCCATCTGTAAAATGGGGATTATAATAACATCTACTTCCCAGGGTAGTTGTGAAGATCAAACAAGATATTTTGAAGTTTTTTTTCCTTTTTCTTTATTTTTTATCACATTCATTTATTTTCATTTTAAGTTCCAAATTCTCTCCCTTCCTCCAGGCTCTCCTCCACCCACTGAGAAGACAAGAAATATGATACACACTATATGTATGAAGTCATGTGAAACATAGCTCTATATTAGCCATGATGCCAAAAAAAAAAGGAAGAAAAATAAAGAAAGTGAAAAAAAAATACGTCAATCTGTACTCAGAGTTCAGCAGTTCTCTTTCTGAAGCTACATAGAGAACTTTTCATCATGAGTCCTTAACTGTAGTAGGTCATTGCATTGATCTCAGCTATGAAATCTCACAGTTGATCATTGTTACACTATTGTTGCTACTGTGCACAATGACCTTCCAGTTCTCATTTAATTTTGCATCAGTTCATATAGGTCTTGCAAAGTTTTCCTGAAACTACTCCCTCATCATGTCTCAATAGTATTCCATCACAATCATATGCCACAACTTGTTCAGTCATTCCTCAGTGGATGGGCATCCCCTCAATTTCTAATTCTTTGACACCACAAACAGAACTGCTGTAACTATTTTTGTACATATAGGTCCTTTCCTCTTTTCTTTGATCTTTATGGGATACAGACTGAGTGGTGGTATTGCTGGGTCAAAGGGAACGCACAATTTTATAGCCTTTCGGGCAAAGTTCCAAATCATTCTCCAGAATGGTCAGACCAGCCTGCAATTCCACCAACAATACATTAGTGTACCTATTTTTCCACATCCTTTTCTGTCCTTTTCTGTCATATCAGCCAATCTGGTGGATGTGAGGTGGTGCCTCAGAATTTTTTTAATGTGCATTTTTCTAATTATTAGTAACTTAGAGGATTTTTTCATAATTATTGATAGCATTGATTTCTTCTTCTGAAACCGCCTGTTCATATCCTTTGACTATTTTTCAGTTGGGGAATGATTCAAATAAGAATATTTATAAAGTGCTTAGCACAGTGCTTGGCACATAGGAGATCCTCAATAAATATCTGTTTTTTTCCTTCCTTCGTTATCTATAAAATGGGGATAATAATTGCACCTTCCTCACAATCAAATGAGATAATATTTGTAAGTGCTTTGCAAATTTTAAATCATTATATAAATGTTAGTTATTATTATAGAACACAAGTGGAAACAATTGGGCTTGGAACTTAGGAGACTTGCCTTTTAGTCTTGATACACACTAGCACTTCCAAGACAAGACCCATCTCCCATTTTGACCTCAGTTTTATTCTCTATAAAATAAGGAAGGTGGATTCAATGATCCCTTAGATTCATTCTAGCTTTGACATTCTATAAGATATCATTTTCCCACTCTCCAGGACACATTTCTTCCCCTTCCTTCCCCAACACACACATATACACACACATACACACACACAATCACACTCTCTCACACACACATATACACACCTGCTCTGCAGTACAACATCTTTAACAAGTCTCAGTTTGATTGAGGCAACATCCATTCAGTGACTAAGGCTTAATAAGAAATGAGGCCGAGAATGGCCTCTTTACCTAAACAAACAAACAAAATATCTATCTGGGAGGGGAAGACCCTCAGGGTTTCTGGCCAAAATAGAAACAATTGCTATTTTCATTCATTCTGAGCCAGTCAGGGCCCAACAATGACCAAGTAGGGATTGACCTGGGACCTGTTGTTGGCCAATCAATGAGAGCCAGAGTGATTTGGATTTTTTTTAAAAAAGTTTCAGAGATTAAAATAAAATTTACATTCCCTTTGGGCCTTTGCTTGAAAAGGCCAGGGTCCCCCCTCCGCCACTGCATCTTGGGCCATCTCCAGTTGTCCTGATCTTTATATGGTCACTTTATCCAGATGGCTCTGGAGGAGAAAGTGAGGCTGGTGACTTTTCACAGCCCTCCCTCATTTAAATCTAATTCACTTGCATGTCATGGCATCACCTCCATGATGTCATGGTCCTCTTCAATAACGAAGGACAAACCACAACAAGTACAAAATACAGTGGAAGGAAGGATGTGCCATGGCCTCTCTGGATGCATTGTCCCTTGTTATTCAAAGGGCCCAACTGTGATGCTTTATTGTCTATGTGTGTTTCTCTATGGTCCTCCAGAGGTTGCACACAACCAGTTCCCAGAGTCAAAGTGCACCAGGATAGGGACCCCTTTGTCAACTGCCTCTTCCTTTGTTCTCTTCATGCCTGTCACTCTCTCCTCTCTGATACCAGGAGACCCCCTGTTCAGTTCTCAATGTCTTTGTGCTAGCTCCTGGAGAATGAGGTACTAGGGAAGGGAAAGAGACAGAAATGAGTCCCTGAGCACCCTCTGATCAGCTTTTCCACAACCTCAGAGCTCACTGGGACCTACTCCAACACCCAGCTCACTGATCTTTGACACAGCTAGACCTTGTAGAAATAGCAATGGCTACAACTACCAGACTGCCTGTTAAACAATGTAGGGAAATGGGGGAGCGGGATGTTTTGCTCCATCCCCTCATATCCTCTCCTCAAATTTGTAACTACTGAATAATGCACACGGGACTAATCAAATGACTGGAGAAACTATATCTCTGGATCGCACATCCCCTTCAGGTCTCACATTGCCTTTGTCCCATTTCAGCTAGTTCAAAAATAGCTCCATCATGACTTAGAACTCCAAACTGTGCTTGTGATGTCATATCTATATGATGTGGTCTTCTCCCAACACCAACACACACACACATACACACACACACACACACACACACACATGCACGCACACACGCACGCACAAAGGGAAAGAGTTTTATAGAGTATGATAAATAGCTATACAACTTCCTCCTATTCAAAGATGGGCATAAATGCAGACTTTGGGTTCCCATTATCCAGAGAAGCTTCTCTTGAGCCTCAGTTTCCTCTTCTGTAAAATGGAGGGTTTGAACTAAATGATCTCTAAGGTCTGAAACCCAGGGTCCTGTGATGAAGTTCTCCAAATACATTATTTTTGCCATCTTATTTGGGAGGAAGGGAGAGTAATGGCAGAAGCAGACAAGAAAGGGAGCTGAACCACTTTATAAAACCTAGCAAGCCCTGCAGAAATATGGGAGAGGAGATGTTGAGGTTTAGGGTTTTAGGGGTGCTGGGACCCCAAAATCACAACATGCA
>NW_020954575.1:15258728-15264811 GCF_900497805.2 Vombatus ursinus | reverse complement strand
GGAGACAAGATGGACCTTATATACAGAAAGACTGTGGGAGAAATCTAGGAGTGACCAAGTAGTGGGGTGGGGGGGGAATGTGAGGTAACAGAATGCCAGGGACCTGGAGCACATGGCCAAGGAAGAATGAAGCCTAGTTAGGATTAAGGATGTGAAGTGACTGTGAGCCATACCTCTCTATGGACAATGGAGGGCCAGGCTAGGTTAAGGGTAACAGAGGTAGCCACAATGAAAAGGCCAGTTAATGGGATTATAGCCTCAGGCAAATGCCAAAGATTTGGCCATGTGGGAAAGTGCAGGGTTCTTCCTTTTGGGGGTCTAGATCCCATCCTCATCAGGGAAGCAAAGAGTGGCAAATAGTGGGAAGGAGAGGAGTGACCTAGGGATGGGTAAGGGAGATTGCTGGAGTCAATTCTTAGATATTTGGTGCATTGGGCTCCTAAATCCTGATCTCTGACCCAGGATTTTATTTTATTTTAAGACTCAGGAAGAACAAAAGGAAACAAGGAAACAAAAGGAAAAAGATCCAGAAAGGACTTGTTCCAACCTTTATCCTGAAGAGGGACCTAACTACAGACCCACTGCCTCATGAAGCCTGGGAAAGATCTAGTTGAAGAGACCTCTTATCAGCCCCTCCAAGAAGCCCTAGAAACGGTCACTGGGCCCATTTTGTATCGATAAATAGGATGGAGTATATGGACAGATAACTGTTCCTGTTTGTACAAACTTTCCTGTTTGTACAAATATTCCCTAAGAGGGAATGTTAGGTAGGCAGAGAGCCATTCCCCAATACTCCAACTCCCATAAATTAGAACTAAGGCAGATGCCCTGGAGCCTGGAGCACAGTCAAGGAGGGCAGGGCCAGGCAGTTGCAGGGTGGGCTAGGGGGGAATGAGGATGGGAGAAGTAGAGAACTCCCCTCAAGGTGAAGATAAGAGTTAAACTACGGCCTAGGGGGGGAATCTTCCCCAGTCACCTTCACATACAGGCAAAAGGGATGAACTAGGTTTCTGCCTTAACCTGTCCTTAAAGACAATAGTTTCCAAGGTAAGTCCTTAGCATGACCCCAAGGAGTACTTAATCAAGGAGGGGGAGGGGGCAGGGGAGGTAGGAAAATAAATTTATCACTCCTCATCTTCCCCTTGATACCCAAAAGGGGGAAAGGGGAGTTGTCTTCAACACAACTATATAGTTATGCCTTCCACATCGCAACTTTCCCTGTCACAGTTTTGAGATATGCAGATCTTCGTAAGAAATTAAATGGGATTATAGCAGCCCTTTTTGTAGTGGCAAAATATTGGAAATTGAGGGGATGCCCATCATTTGAACAAGCTGTGGTATATGAATGTAATGGAATACTATTGTGCAATAAGAAATAATGAGGAGGTGGACTTCAGAAAAACCTGGAAAGACTTACACAAACTGATGCAAAGGGAAATGAGCAGAACCAGGAAAACATTGTACACAGTATCAGCAACATTATGTAATGATCAAGTATGAATGACTCAGCTGTTCTTAGCAACACAGTGATCCAAGACAAGTACAAAGGACTCAGAAGGGAAAATGCTATCCACATCCAGATAAAGAACTGATGGACTCTGAATGCAGATTGAAGCATACTTTTTTCACTTACTTTATTCTTTTTCCAGAGCTTTTTTCCCCCTTTTTGATCTGTTTCTTCTTTTATAACTGTGACTAATATTGAAAAATGTTCTACATGATAACACATGTATAACCTATATCAAATTACCTACCATTTTAGGAAGAAGGGACAGAAGAAAGAGAGGGAGAAACATTTGGAACTTAAAATCTTGTAAAAATGAATGCTAAAAATTGTCTTGACATCTAATTGGGAAAACAATAAAATGCTATTAAAAAAAAGAAATAAAATGGGAATTTGGGGGGAGTTTTGCAGAAGCCACAGAAGACACTCAAAGGCCAGCAGATGACACAAAACCTACGACTAGACACTTAACCCAAATTTTACAATAAGGTACTATAAACACTCCATAAAAGAAAAAGAAAAAATTCAGACTTCTTCTCAGGTATGAAGGGAGAGCCAAAAAATTTATGGGGATTTTCTAGATCATGGGGGTGCCACACCCCTAATCCCTGAGATGTGGAAGGGATAATGTACTATCCCCTTTACTCATTATGGCCCAACACTCCCATATACTGTATTCTCCAGTAGCTATTAAAATTCTCAGCATCTCTCCTTCTAGACCTCCCAGGATGGTTATAACCTGTGACCCAGGCACCCACACCAGCAGCTGAGCGAGAACCACAGGGAAATTCTGCCCTTCTCCCCTCCAGCCAGTGTGCCCAAACTCTGATGCTCAGATCATCTCCTGGCTGTAGCAGCCAGCCCTTGGCTTGCTCTGCATTTCACGGCAATGATCCATGAGTCTGCCACTCCATCCCTTCTTATTTGCAGCTTGATAGTGAGTCAACAGAATAAGCAGGCATGGGTGAGTTGCAATTTATACCATAGATCTCATTACAGATCTTTCCCCCGACAAAGACCTTTTCTTTCCCCCCCAAATCCACCCATCTTCCAAAATTCCCTATTGCTGTCAAGAGTACCACCATTTTTCCAGTCACCCAGGCTCACAATCTGGGTGTCATCCTTAATTCCCCACTTTCATCCCACATATCCAATCAACTGCCAAATCTTGTCATTTCTATCTAATGGCATGTCTCAAATCTGTCTCCTTCCCTCTATTCACATAGCCAGCTTTCTATTTCCAGCCTTCATCACCTCCCACCTGGACTAACGTAACAGCCTTTTAACTGGTCTCCCTGCCTCAACTCTCTCCCCATTCCACTCCATCCACCACTCACATGCCATAATGATTTTCCTCAGTCACAGGTCTGACTGTGTCACTCCCCTACTCAATAAATTCCAATGGCACCTTATTGAATCTGGGATCAAATATTGTTGATGTTGATGTTGTTGTTTGTTCAGTCGTTATCAGTCATATCCAACTGACTCTTCATGACCCCATGTCAGGTTTTCTTGGCAGAGATACTGAAAGGGTTTGCCATTTCCTTCTCCAGCTCATTTTACAGATGAGGAAACCGAGGCAAACAGCATTGAGTGACTTGCCTAGGATCACACAACAAGCAAATGTCTGATCTGAACTCAGAAAGATAAGTCTTCCTGACTTCAGACCCAGCACTCCATCCACTGCACCACCCATATTACTTCATCTTTACCTCATACTTATTAAAATGTCTATTTCTTATGCATTGCAATGTACATAATTAATAACACAGTAGCACTTGCACATAACTTACAGGCAAGCATACTTATTGTGTATTTGCTCAAAAATATTTTCAATAAGGTTGCACAATGAAAACAATTTGGAGACCATTGCTCTAGGGGAAATGCTATGAGGCTAGAGCTGCTGAACTGACTCAGGAAAGTGGAAGATAGGTGAGGAAGGTCACTTACTGATACTGAAAGACCTAATAAACCTTAGGTCTTTATACACAGTGTATACTGGCATACTCAAAGGTATTGCCAAAGTTCCTTTCAGTTCACGTTTTGTGATTCTATCCAAGTGGGTCACTGGAGATGGTTCTTCCACTTTCTACTTCCCTATACCTAGGAACACAGACATTAGACTAGGAACTAGCTTTCCTTGGGGAAAATCTAGTCTTCATTTTACAGATGAAGAAACTGAAACCCACAAAGGTAAAATGACATCCAAAGTCACATAATAAGTAGCAGAACCAGAATCTGAACCCAATTCCTCCATCTCCAAATCAAATTCTCATTCCATTATAGCACATTGCCTCTACTTGACCACCTTCCCCCAAGTGTCCATTGATGTTCATTTTATCCATCTCTCACTTGGATGATAATAACCCTTGTTATTTATCTATTGCTTTGCTAGGCTTGTGAAGCATTTTACACATATTATTTAATTTGATCCTGACAGCATATCTGTGAGATAGAAACTACCAATACTCTTTTCCTCATTTTACAGAATGGGAAACTGAGACTCAGGAAGATTTGCCTATGGTTACACAATTTGTAGATGTTAGAAGCAAGGTTTAAACCCAGGTCTCTTGATGCCAAGTCCAGCACTATGCTCTCTTTCAATAAAATATCTGTTTACAGTTTTATCAAACACTGGGTCCTTGAGTCACATTATTTCTTGTTCTCCCTTGTCTAGTTCTATATACTTTTCTATTTTTTAACCAATACCAAATGGTTTTGGTGATTGTTGCTTTATAATATAGTTTGAGATCAGAAAATACTATTTTCCATTTGTTCATACCTTCTGTCAATATTTCTCTTGATATTGTATCTAGACCTTTTGTTTCTCCCAATGAATTTTCTTATTATTTCATCAAGGTACAAGAAGTATCCCTTTGATAGTATGATTCATGTAACATTAAAACTGTAAATTAACTTCAACAGAAGTATCATTTTTATTGTATAGGCACAGCCTAGCCATAAATATTGAACATTCCTCCAGCTATTTAAGTTATTTTCAATCAACTAATTTTTATTAAGTTTACTATGTGCCAGGCTTCATACTAAGTGCTGAGAATACAAATAGAAGAAAAAAGAAAGACAATCTAAGGGCATGGGAAGGCAATACATGCCCAGGCAGCAGTCAGGATGTAGCTAAGGCATGTGGATAAATCTGGAGAATCAAGAATGCTGATCTGGGGCTCGTCTTCAACATGGTGTTTCTGGGAAGAACTCACCAATAGAGGAAGGGGCTTTATTTCTTTAAGGAGTATTTTGTAATTTAATGTTTATAAGTATCAAGTGTACTTTGGTAGATTGAATTCCAAAAACTTCATGCTTTTTGTAGTTATTTTGAATGTTATTTCCCTTTCCATTATTGCCTTTTGAATTTTGTTATTATATGTAAATGCAATTGATTTTTTGTGGGTTTATTTTATAGCCTGAAACTTTCTGCAGCTATTGCCTCAATTAGTTTCTTTCCTAATTCCCTTGGATTTTCTAAGTAAACTATCATGTCATCAGCAAACAGGTATAGTTTTATTTTTTCTTTGTCTATCTATACTCCATTAATTTACTTCTCTTTTCATGTTGCCAATAATAGCACTTCTATAACTACATTAAATAATACTGAGGAACATTCTTGCTTTACTCTTGTGTTTATTAGGAAAGTATCTAGTGTGTTCCCAATGCATAATGTGCATGTTTTTCATTTTTGATAGATGCTTTTTATGATTTTAAAAAATATCCCTCTGTGCCTATCCCCTGTAAAGGTTTTTAGTATAAATTAGTGTTGTATTTTGTCAAAGTTTTTTTTTCTGCATCTATTAAGACAATCATGTGGTTTGGTTTGTTTTTTTAGGTAATTAATTACATAGATTGCTTTCACAATACCGAACCATCTTTGCTTCTCTAACATAAATCCAATTTGATCATAATAAGTGTTTTCTTGGATAAATTACTATAGTCTGAGAGGATTTTATTTAAATTTTTAAAAATCAACTAATGATATTAATTTATAGTTCTCCCTCTTTGCTTCATCTTTCCCTGGTTTAGGTATTGGGACTATATTCATCTCATAAAAAAGAGTTTAATAGAGTACTTTCTTTCTGAATTTATGAGAATAATTTGTGTAGTGTTGGTATTAATTCAATAAGCCCTTTTTTCTTAGGAAATGCTTTCTCTCATGTCCTTTCAATTCTTTTCACTTGGTGATTGCTGCTTTCTCTCAGGACCTGTGTTTCTCAGTCTGTGTTTCTCCGAAGTACTTTTCTGTAAGAGGCCACTTTCCTCAATGTTTCTCACATAAGTATCCCTTTTCCTACCTCATTCAGTAAATAAACATGTCCAAATAACAAAGAGGCATCTTACACCAAGATCACTGTTTCTCTGATCACCAGGATCAGAAAGAAATACAAGCAGAAGAGGCAGCCAGGAGTCCAAGGCCCCAGCTCTGACTTATCTAGGCTGTCAAGGGCAATTCCCATCTGCTGCTGTAAGTTCCAGAGTTGAGAGTTCGATGCTACATATTCTAGAAGGCAGAATAAGAGAGCAAGTGCAGTAGTAGCTGACAAAGTACATTCAAGGGATGTTCCTTCCA
>NW_020954575.1:15180442-15258703 GCF_900497805.2 Vombatus ursinus | reverse complement strand
CCTCTTTTTTTTTTTTTTTTTTTTTTTGAGACAAGCAGGGGTAAGTGACTTGCCCAGAATCACATAGCTAGTAAGTGTTTGAGGCTGAATTTAAACTCAGGTCCTCATGATTTCAAGACTGATGCTGTATCCACTGCACCATCTAGTTACCCATAGCCCATCTTCTTTTAACACATCTCCTTCTCCCTCCCCTGCTGTCAAAAGAACCAAGGGATTGCTTTATCCTCCCAAAGTGCCAAGGCCTTCAGGGTCTTGACCACATGTCCTCAGAAATGGCCAGGGAACACTCAGTCTAATGCTTCATGTTGTGTGCCACTTTGTGCTCTGTATGGTGTATACTCCAAAGAACCCCTAGCTACAGTAAACGAAGAGCAAGAAAGCTTGGAAAGGTGGCCTAGGTCAGTCTGTCATCTGAAAAGGTTAATTCTCTCACCCTGCAACAATGATCACAACAAATGAGACAATCAAGAAATCCACCCTGCTGGAGGACAACAGGCTAGCTAAAGACTGAAGTTCAACCTTGGCTCACAAAACAATCGGGGGACAAGAGAAGGCACTGGTGAGAGAAGATAAAGTATGATGGGGAAGGTGAGAACAATTTGGGTGTCTTCTAAGGGACAGGGAATGACTTAAGGTCAAGAGACTAGCACCTGAGAAAGAGAGGAATGGGAGAAAATAAGTAGTGCTCTTACTTTCCATAGTACCCTAGATTCCTAACCAAGCTCATAGCTCTGTGTGTTTAGACTTCCTTCAAGTCCCAGCTAAAATCCCACCTTCTACAAGAACCCTTACCCTATGCCCCTCAGTCCCAGTGCCTTCCCTCTGCTGATTGTCCGCAATATAGCCTGTCTATAGCTTGTCTGTACATGGTTGTTCGCTTGTTGTCTCCCATTAGACTGTGAGCTCCTCGAAGGCAAAGGCCATCTTTTTCCCCATCTTTGTGTCCCTCACACTTAACCCAGTGCCTGGTACATTTGCCGTTGTTGTTCAGTTGTTTTAGTTGAATCTGACTCTTTGTGACCCCACTTGGGGGTTTTCTTGGCAAAGATGCTGTAGTGGTTTGCCATTTCTTTCTCCAGCTCATTTTATAGATGAAGAAACTAAGGCATACAGGGTTAAGTGACTTGCCCAGGGTCACAGAGCTAGTAAGTGTCTGCGACCAGATTTGAACTCAAGAAGATGAGTGGCACTTTATCCACCTAGCGGTGCCCCTTTTAAAGCCTTAACACCTCTTTGTCTCTTACCTTCACTTTACCTTTTGTAATTCCCTTCACTGGTCTGGGGATAAAATCAGTTGGACCAAGGTGTCCTGATCAACTCCCTCTCGAATTACAATAATAACACTAGTAACTCTAAGAGGAATGGTGAAAGGTAGAGGAAGACTGAGTTTTATTCAGCATAAGGGGGAATGTCCCAATAATTAAAAACAGTTCCTAAGTGTAATAGGCTGCCTTGGGAAGACAGGAAGTAGTGAGGTTTGGGGATTTTTTTGTTTTTTAATTGTGTGAAGTCTTCAAGAGTAATCTGGATGACCCCTTTTCAGGGGCATTGCACAAAGTTAGACTTTACCTTCTGAAGTCCCCTCCAACATTGAGACTCTGCATCTAACAATACAACCAGCTACTGGGCCCCAAGGACCAGGGTGCTTTGTCCTCTCCCTCCCCACTAAGAGATCCCTCAGCTCTGGATCCACGCATATGGTTCAGACTGGATTGAGCTCTACACCCTGACTCTTATCCTAGTTCCCTAAGTGAAAACCTTATTAAAGCTTACATTTGGCTCATGTCTACAGTCTCCCTAGGGGCCATCTCTAGTCGTCCTGATATATATCTGGCCACTGGACCTAGATGGCTCCAGAGGACAGAGTAAGGCTGGTGACTTTGCACAGCCCTCCCTCACTTAAATCCAATTCACTTGCAAGTCATGGCATCACCTCCCTGATGTCATGGTCCTCTTCGAGAACAAAGGACAAACAACAACAGTCTCCCCATAGGGAGAGTAGGAAAGTACTCAGAATATAACATAAATCATATATAGGATGAGTATTTACTTCCTACAAACAAATGCAATGCTTAGCTTTTACAAAAAGCTCTCACCAACTCACATTAACAGACTTAAAATAGTATTCAGTAACTAATAACTACTGTTATATTCAGTGGACATTGACAGAAACTTAAACCAACTAAACCATCAGAAGTATTAACTATTATGCTCTGCCAGGAGGTTGAGACTTAAACATGAAACAGTATATGGGACTGCTGAAGCGACTGTGTTACATTTGTTGTCGGCTCTGTACTTTGTAGCTAGGTGGTATAGTAGAGAAACTGCTGGATCTGAAGTCAGGAGAATCTGAGATCAAATTTGACCTCAGACACTTAATAGCTCTGTGATCCTGGGTAAGTCATTTCACCTCTATCTCTGTTTCCCCTCTATAAAAATGGGGATAATAATAGTGTCTACCTGGAGCAGCTAGGTGGCTAAACGGATAGAGCACCAGCCCTAAAGTCAGGAGGACTTGAGTTCAAATCCAGCCTCAGACCAAAACACTTGACACTTACTAGCTGTGTGACCCTGGGCAAGTCACCTAACCCCAATTGCCTGAAAAAAAAAATAATAGTGTCTACCTCTCAGAGTTCTTATGAGGATAAAACGAGATAGTATTTGTAAAGCACTTTACAAAGTACTATAGAAATGCTATTATTAAACAAGTCTATATCTTCTAGCAAGCCAGGAAGGGAAGAGGGAAGAGAATAAGCATTTATATAGCTCCTACTATGTGCCATACATCATGTTAAGTGATTTATAATTATTATCTCATTGATCCTCACAATAACCGTGGGAGATAGGTACTATTATGATTCTCGTTTTAGAGTAGACAAAACAGAGGCAGTTAGAGGTTAAGTGTATTGCCTAGGCTCCTACAGTTATTGTCTGAAGCTGAATTTGAACTCAGGTCTTCCTTGCTCCAGGTCTAGCACTCTATCCACTGCACTGTCTAGTTGCCTAAGCAAGGCAATTAGTAATGGTCATCTTCTCCAATGCAAAAAATTCTCCTTGAAACAAAGCAGCTTAGACAGATAGACCCAGGATCTCTTCTTGAACTTTGACCAGCTTCTTGTTTGTTGAAACAACAATCCTTCACTCCCACCCAGCCAGTGAAAAAGTAGGTCCAGGACCACCTTCTCTAATCACCCCCCAAAAAAAGTTATTGACATCTCCCAGACCACCTATCCCTTTGCCCCTCTCCGTTCTCTTCTGGGATCTCCCTTCATTTTATTCCCTTTGTTCCTTACTTCTTTCGCTCAGACACATTCGGGTCCTACTTGGTGGTCAGTTCACCCATCCTGGACAATAAGCAGCTGAGATTAATGCTTTATGTTTCTCCCCATCCCCTACCCTTCCTTTCCTCAATCACCCACACAGCTCCTATGTTAGTACTACAGAGACACCTGGTGGTCAAAGGTGGGAAATTCACCTCCCAGATTCACTCCACTTTCCCACATTCCATCATTCATCCATAGTAGGAATCTGAGCCATCGGCTGAGTCCTACTCCAGATGTGTGTGGTGCATAGCCTGTTTCTTTTCTAACTTTTAATTCTGAGGTGCCATCTACTCTCACTTGATCGTCTCTGTTTCAGTACAATGATTTGAAGTGTATGCAGTGGACTGAGTGTTGGACTTGGAATGAGTAAGAACTGAGTTCAAATCCTGCCTCAGACACTTACTAGCTATGTGATCCTTAACTACTGCCTACTTCAGTTTCATTATCTGAAAAATGATAATAATAGCACCACCTCACAAGGTTTCATTATGTGCAAGACATTAGGCCCACAAAGGAGAAAAGGATATAATTCCCATTCTTAAGGAGCTAATGAGGAATGGGATATGAAATACATATAATGGGGGCAATCTCCACAGGGAAGCCTACTTCTGGAAAAGTATGAAGCTCTGTAATAAAGTGCTCAGCTCTGATTTTGGACTATGTGAAGCTAGTGTCTGAGACTTGATTTGAACTCAGGTCTTCCTGACTCCAGCTTTATTCACTTCACCACCTAGTTTTGTAGAAGACAGAAGAGTACAGGATAAAATGGGAAATAGCCAGTAGTCTACTTTGATAGAGACTGTGTGAAGAATAATGGGAAATAATTCTGCAACCCACATCCAATTCCCAGGCTTGGCTCACTTTTGTTTCAAGAACTTATCTCTACTAAGTTTAGGGGTTGTATATGTCTATATGGTTCTTTCTCTGCTTATAGGCTCCCCTGCTTATGGAAACATATTTGTCTAGTTCTGATTTCAATATGCTTCCATTGTACCTGGCACTTCCAAAGGAATCAGTGTTTCCTCCTCCTCTCCTTCAGCCACAATGAAGCAGGGATGAGTCTCCTGTTCCTCTACAGAGATCTAAACCTCTCCCTTAATTTCACCTATTCCAGCATTAATCACATCAGATAAGGATTTAGCAGCAGTTGGATTCATTGTATATAAAGGGGAATAAAATGCTGGCAATGAATGGACAGTGAGCAGTAGGGGGAAGGGAAAACAGTTTATTGGACAGTAAACAGTGAGGGGAGGGGGGAAAGAAGGAACAATTTGTTGAACAGGAAGAAGTCTTCAGCTCATGAGGTCAGTTGCAAAGGCAGAATCAGCTTCTTGTCACTTTAACATCTTCCAGGTCCCAGGAAGGAAGAAGAGGCAAAAACTTGGCTGAATTGGGCAGTTAATGGGGAGATGCTCCCTTACCCAGAACAAAGACAAAGGGATAGGGTGGTAAAACCTGGCATCATGTTTGCATTGTCTTACCAACCATGACTTTCATGAGGCTCTTGGTAGTCTGTCGGGAATTAGTCACTCCGTCCAGTAAATGGCAGTTCATCAAAGTCTCAGGAGGGTACAGGGAAGCAGGGATCAGAAGACCACTCAACCCCCTACTTGTGAGGCTTAAGATGGAGAATGAACATACTCCTTCTGGCTTCTCCCTCACAGAATTCTCAAAAAAAAAAAAAAACCACAGTTTCACAAAGCCAAGTTCAAAAGGCATCACTATACAAGAGAACTCTGGAATAGCATCCGCTTGGTTGTCTCAACTCCACAGCAGAGCTATCCAGGTTGGAAGTCTAGGAACCCAAGTCAGAACAAAAACTGGCTAATGAAGTATTAGGAAGGTGTGAGCCTTTAAGGATCTGTTTCAAAGAGGGGGGAAGAACGATTTAAAATGAATGTATATAAATAGGTGATTCTAAAATGCTTGAAAAGCTGACCTTCTTAAGTAGGCTAAACAACAGCCTCCTAAAGTCTTATCTGCTGTTCATTTATTTAACAAACTCTCCTCCTGACCCCACTGTCACCCCTCAGCATCTTTGATATACCCTTCCTTTGCCTCCATCCTGCTAGAATTCATCACAAATGCCAAATGAATGAAGTATGAATTAATGAGGTCTTATTTTATTTGCCACTGGTTTATGATGCATGTTTGTACCTTGTAATATCTTTGCTTCTTTCCAGAATTTTAATCTCCCAGAGCCTTTCTAATCCCTAATATCCTTGCCTTCTATTTTTTTCAATCTGTTTTACATTCAAACTTCTCAGTCAAGAAGCCTTTGTATATCATTGCTCTGAATAGTTTTTTCTCCCCATTCTTTTTCCTATACCATTTTTGCAAGTTACTCCTTTCCATTTTCTGACGCTCTTTCTTTTCAAGGAGACCTCAAACTTTTATCTCCAGTTTTGGACCCACCTTGCTTTGGCCCTCCCTGGATATGTTAGCCTCCCCTCCAAATATATCATCTCTTAGTCTTCCATCCCACTCCCCTCCCAGCTAAGACCTCTGACCAGAGCAAGAGGGTTGGGCATCCTGTTTCCAAAGAATTGCTTCCTATAGCAGTTGCTGAGAATTATTGACCTAGGAATCAGAAGATCTATTCCTGTTCTGACCCCTACTAAATGTATAACCTTGGGCAAGTCACTTAACCTCTTTCCAGGCTCAGTTTCCTCATCTGTAAAATGAAGATCATGATATCTGCCCTTTGTACCTTGCAGGACTATTGAATGAAAAGTGCTTTTTAATTGTCAGAGCAGTATAGAAGTGTGAATTATTATTAGTATAGTCATAATACTCAGGGATTTTAGTGACAAAGTCTGGCTACCACCACCCATCCCAGGAGAAGTTCTTAAATTTTATATACCCTGATGACCTGCTCTAATTTGACTGAGTATGTTGAATGAAGGAATGAAAGAATGAATAAATGAATGAAAAAAGTAATTACTAAACATTTACTAAGGGCTAAGTGCTGGGAATGCAAATAGAAAAATTGAAAAAGTGAGTGAAAAAATCCATCCCTACTCTCAAGAAGCTCACATTCTAATTGAGAAAGACAACATATAAAAGAAAGTTCAATTTTAGGGCAAACAAAAGTCCTAAGGGCACAGTGGTGGATTAGATGACAATGCCCAGAGGTCCTTTGGTTCCATAAGGAGTTGAGAGTGTTGGGGAACTACAGGACAGAGCCAAAGGGAAGGCCTGGAAGATGCTAAGAGGGCCCATGCTAAGACCTGGTATCTTTCATCTCATCAAAAGGAATGGAGTTGTCGACTCCCATCTTTTCCAAGCCCTATGAGCAGCCAAGAATAATGGGGCAAAGGAGGAAGGCAAGGGGGTAGGACACCTCTGGGGGTGGCAGTTCTTCCCTCCACTAGTCCCAGATGGGTTCTGACTGTTGGTATCACTTCCCCATTGTCTGAATATAAAGCAGCCATGATGGGACAGCTCTCCTAAGTTTGGCTGATGAATCGCCATTGATAATGGAGGTGCTCAGTTGAATCATCTCAAGGTGTCCTTAATGGTTATCCTTATTGAATATCCTTCTCCTTCAATGGCTAAATAGATCTCCTTTTGCTAACTGTCTCATTTCTCCTCCCCAATATCAAATCTAAACGATCAGGGGACTGGCCTGAGTCAGGCCCAGGCCACAGCAATTGATCTGGTTGGAAGGATTGGAACATAATTAATTCATCAAAGTGGGAAGAAGGGCACAAGTTTCAGAGGAAGATAGGCCTGGATTGGCCTTCATGCTTCTAGTGGTACTTTTGATGATATCTCTAGACATGATGGTCTTTTACTATGAGGCACTCATGACTCCTGGGAAATTGGAGGGTAAACTCTCTGTGGCCATTTAACAGGAAGGGAACAATGTGAGTAAGCTCTGTGTTCTTAAGACTATACCTCGAAGATAAGTGTGATAAACTATGTTTTAGACCCTTCATCTTTGTTGGACCTTCAAGCCTGGTAATTTAAATCTCCTCCAAGTTCTACTAGGCGGTCCCTTCAGGATTCAGTTTACCTTCAAAGCACCCTAGAGCAACTGAATTTGGAGGTGGGGAGGGGAGTGTGGAAATAGGGAAGAAATGTTCCCCTCATTAGAAAAGAACAAATTCAGAAGAACTAGTTATGCTTAGCCCTTGCTAGGAATAGATGCCTTTGTATAGCTTTGTATGGTCATTATCACCCAATGAGGGCAGGGGGGAGGCTCCTGAGGAGAAAAAAAAAAGAGACCCTCCCAGCTTAAGGGAGTCATACCTCTGTCAACTATGTTTTTGAATGACTTTTTGAAAATGACAATGCAGCTAAACCAGCAGTCCTCAGTCCTATAACTATATACGGACATAGCTAGTCATTAAGGGACCCCAGCAGTGAGAGAATTCGAACCAAGGCAAATCCCTACAATTTTAGGATTGTATAACAAGTAGGCTGAAGGAACTATATAAATTTTATTCTCTTTTTTTTTTTATACGTGTAATCTGGAATTTGAGAAATCAACCACAATTTGGCCACAAGGATTTTGTTGTGATTCTTTGGTGCAAGCCATCAGGGGAGGCACTTAAAATGACAATGCTAAATTCTCCTCGGGAGCCAGAGACATTTCTGAGATTGGGGATGTGGACAAATGCGCCAATTGTTCCCCAGTTTAATTTGCTGAGGGCAGGCAGGGGAGCTATATCAATTGAGTTTCCACCCACCGCATAGACCTAATTACTTATATACCTGAGACTCTCTTTCCTGGGTTCTCACAGATTCAGTCACTCCTTTCAAGGGACTGATACGTTGTTTCATTTTCCTTTCATTATGTTTCTGTTTAGTTTCTCTCTTCCTCCTTTAGTGTTGCTTGAATTCTGATATGGAACTAAACTACCAGGAGACTGGCCTGAGTCAGGCTCTCCTGTTCACGTAAACTTGCTTTCACCCAGGAGTCCGATATACAGAACCCTAGCGATCTCCATTGCTCTTCCAAAGGGAATTAGTCTTCCTAACTCTTCCCTCCTCAGCCAATGAAGCAGAGATATGTCCCCCGTCTCTTTGCAAAGATCAGAACCTCTCCTCAAACTCTATCCAGCGCCGTCATCAATCACCCGAGTTAAGGATTCATCCACACTGGATTTCCTTTTATATAAAGTGGAAATAGGTCCATACGTAATAACAGTAATAATAAGCAATTGGGGAACAAATCATCTGTAAAGAAACAGCTGCTGAGCGGGTGTGATGGGAAATAAAATCAGCTCCTTCCCCCGAGGTCAGCCCTCTCCTGACGGGAAAAGAAATAATCTACAAGCTGAAAAGAGACGTGAGTTTTGAGCTAATCCCTCTTTAACAGACAAGTGAGGGAGAAAGCAAAGTTCCTTCTGACTCCTCTGGAATCTCATCAGCATGCCCCTACTGGTTTTCAGCTGGAGGGAAGGGTTATCTCCATATTTTTCTGCTATGGGAGCTCTCAAGGTTGTGGAGGTAGAGGGACAGGGAAACAATGGTCCTCCATAATCCATTTAACCCCGTATCTGCACCCCAGAATCCCACCTGTACAAACAAGATGGATGGTAAATTCTTCTAGTTTCTATCTACCTAAAGCTTACAAAATAATTCCAGAAAACCAAGTTCAAAAATTGGTGAACTGTCTCCATAGCAGCACTCATGATGTAGGTGCTACATATTTTTCTGGGAAATGCAGGTGATGTAAAAATAAAATGCATCATTTTTTAAAAAGCTTAATCCAGAAACTGGGCTTCAAATTCTACTTTGCACTAAGCTGCAATACACAAATTATGTGATGACTAAGGTATTCCAGTACCAATATGGGGAGAAAACTGGAGATGCCCACTTTTCCTCCTTTGTCCATTACACCTAGAATATCCTATCTGTTCTTTAAAGCCCACGTCAAATGCTGTGTCAAATGCTGTGTCAAATGCTATGTCAAATGCTATGGGTAATGATCTTGCCCGACTCACATCTCAAATGTCATTTTGCTCATAAATCCCTTAGGTACTTATCTTGTGATAGGAGGGCAGGAGTTACCGACTCTGGGCTGATTCTGACCAGGACCCTAACTTGACTAGACTAAATCTGATTCTGGAAGCTGACCCCGAGAGGGTCATTTTCTCCTGCTGAATCATCGTCCCCACTTGCAGTTACTCCTAGAGAGTGTCCTAATACACTGGTCATAGCTCATGACTAAGTTTCCCCAAATGTGGATAACAGGGTCCCTAGCTCCCATAAAGGCATTCGAGTTACTAAATATATATAAGGTATAGGATAGGCTTTATTTCATCCCACAGAAAAATTCAAAGATGCGAAGGACTCACAGAAAGAAGTCCAAAAACAGATACAGAAAATATATAAGAAATTCAAATAGCCCATCAGCTCCTCCCAGAAGGGAGTTGAACTTGGAGCTGCTACTGGTACAACTATTTGTTCCACAGAGTATTATAATCTCAAGATTAATACTGTGGTTAACACTACTCCTGTTTTTCAGGGACATAGAACAAGCAACCCATTTTCCATTCTACCAGAACTGTGGCAGTAATTCACTGGCTTTGCTATCTACACAGGACCCAGAGCAGGAACTATACCAACAATCATCTTCATTCTAAAGGCTTGTACTGCACAGGGAAATCCTTTTTCTCTCTAAAAGGCTGGACACCTGAATTCTCAAATTCAGGAACTCTTGAACTCGAACACAAGGCAATTCCAAAATCTGGTTCTGCCCAGGAAATCTCTCTTCTCTATCTAGATGATTAGATTCGAAGATCATGGTGCCTAGAAATTCAAAACTCCCCATCCTCAACAAAGTAGGTTGGGGTCCAGGAACACCATCCATGAAATACCTCCCAGAGCATGTGCAAATACCGGTCTAACTTGGCCATTTGCTTCCAACACAAGTTACTACCAACTGCTCTTGGCCCTCCCACTCCTAAAATTTCAGATCTACTCTGTGGTATGGGTCTGTCATCTGAAGAGGAGAAAGAAACAGAGACAAAGACAGAGAGGTCTTCTCACAGCTCAATTTTATAGACTATGGAGAGGGAAGGAAGCTCTTCCAACAGGTCTTCTCCTCATTCTCTGTCCACCAACCATCATTAGGTGATTAGCATTGGAAAGTGTGATGGATTTGGAGTTAAAGGACCTGGATTCAAATCCTGGCTATTCCACTTGCCATCTTTGGGCTAAATTCACTAACTTGAGGCCTCAGTTTCATCATCTCTAAGATGGTGTTGGATTAGATGGGCTCTAAATTACCTTCCACCTCTAAATCTATCATCCTATGATGTCTGAGCCTATGATCTTGAGTTTCCTGTGTCCACCTGGCAGGGTTACTGTGGGTTACGGTTACACATTCATTCTACATGGGGAGGGGCCCTTCAGATATCTCCGAAGGTCCCATAATCGCATCAAATTGATTGGGAATTGTTGAAAGACTTCCTAGAGCAGTTCTCTTACATTACAATAATGATGATGATGATGATGATGATGATGATGATGATAATGATAATACACATTTCTAAATGCTTTAAGGTTTACAAAGTGCTTTTCTCATAACAATACTTTACCAGGGATAGTACAAGTATTATGATAGATGAAGAAACTAAGGCACGGAGAGGCATGCAAGATCACACAACTGGTGTCAAAACTGGGTAATATTTTATGTTGTATTATATCACATCATTATTGTGTTATGCTATATTATGTCATACCATACTATTAGGAAAGATTGTTGTTCAGCTGTCCACCAGGTTGTCTTGGCAAAGATACTGGAGTGATTTGCCATTTCCTTCTCCAGTGGATTAAGGCAAGCAGAGGTTAAGTGACTTGCCTGGGGTCACACTGCTAGTAAGTCTGAAGCTGCATTACAACTCAGGTCTTCCTGACTCGAAGCTCAGCACTCTATCTACTAAGCTACCTAGCTGCCTTCTATAAGAACAGTCACTGGACCTGCAATTTCATTGGAACAAGGAATTCCTGGGTGGGGAAATGCCCTCTACCAATGCAAGTCAGCACCTTCTATGCAATTTGTTGTCTTAGAAAGTAATTATTAATCACATAGTACTTACAATGCACCTGGCACCATGCTAAGCACTTCACAATTATTATCTCATTTAATCCTCACAACAACCATGGGAGGTAGGTGCTGTTACTATCCCCATTTTATAGATGAGGAAACAGGCTGCTTGACTTTCCCAGGGTCACACAGCTAGTGTTCCTGACTCCAGGCCCAGCACTCTATTCACTGGGCCAGTTAGTTGCCTAAAGCGGTACTAAAAAGTTAAGCGACTCCTCTCAGCCAGTATATGTGAGGAGCAGAACTTGAACCCAGATCATCCTTAAAGGATAACTCTCCACCCACCATGCCATGCTTTCCCCATTATATATTTTTATCATGTTATATTGTATTATACCACATGTTATCCTACCATGTTATATTATATCCTATTTTACATACATATATCATGTTGTATTACATCAAAATACATTTTGTTATACTATATCTTATATTTGTTAAGTCATTTTTCACTCACACCCTACTCTTTGTGACAAGTTTCTTGACAAAGATACCATTTCTTTTCCAGCGAATTTTACAGATGAAGACACTGAAGCAAACAGGGTTAAGTGTCTGAGGCCAGATTTGAATTCAGGAAGAGGAATCTCACTCCAAGCCCAGTGCTCTAGCTGCCTGCACCACCTAGCTGCCACTATGTTATATATCATATTATATCATGTTATACTATATCATATTTATAATATTGTACTTTAATACATCATATCATGTTATATAGTATTAAAAAGAAACCAAAATCATTCAGCTATTCAGTGAAGTTCTTTACTCCCTAGAAGATGAAAATACAATACCACACAACTGCATACAATATGATTTGATAGGATAGGATACAATATGCAGCTAGATGGCACAGTGTATAGAGTTCTGGACTTCAGTCAGGAAGATCTGACTCAGACACTGTGTGACCCTAGAAAAGTCACTTAACCTGTTTCCTCATCTGAGTTCAAATTCAGTCTCAGAATTATTATATTAGCCGTGTGAACCTGGGCGAGTCACTTCACTTCTTTTGGCCTCAGTTTCCTCAACTGTAAAATGGGGATATTAACAGTTCCTACCTCCCAGGGTTATTGTGAGGATCAAATGAGACATTTGCTAAGAGCTTAGCATATCAGCCCTGCACATAGTAAGTGCTACATAAATGCTAGACAGTGTTATTATATAATGTAGCACAACATAATATAATATAGCACAGATAATATAATATGGGATATAATGTGTTGTGTTCTAATTTAAGTATAACATGATAATTTTTACATTGGTATCTTTACTCTATCAAGGCTATTTCTGCCTGTGCCATACCCCTGCTTCTAGAGCGCAGACACTACGAGAGCAGGCACGCGTCTCATTCAGTTTTCTGCACAGCATTCCCCAGCGCCCAGCCTGGCATTCGCCGCCTATCTGACAAGCTGCGGAGAGGTCACCCACCCCGGTCTTCCAGTAGGGCCGCCCGAGGCAGGTCCTCAGTGCGCAGCCGCCGATGCGGAGGCGGGGCCTAGCGGACGGCCACGCCCCGTAGGCGGAGCGCCTTCTCCTTGGGCCCTCCCTCCTCCCCCGGGCTCGTCCCGCTTCCCACCGTCGCCTAGATCCCTCCTCTGTCTCTTTCGCTCTCGGCTCGCGCGCGCGCGCCCCCGCGTCCCGGCTGCAGGGTTCGGCAGCGCGCCGCCGGCGGCGCGCTCTGGAAGGAGGAGGAAGGGGAGGAGGAGTCGGGGGGGGGGGTGCTGCCGCCGAAGCCGGGGCAGGAAGATGGTGGCGAGTGCGCGGGTGCAGAAGCTGGTGCGCCGCTACAAGCTGGCGATCGCCACGGCGCTGGCCATCCTGCTGCTGCAGGGCCTAGTGGTGTGGAGCTTCAGCGGCCTGGAGGAGGAGGAGCCCGGGGAAGTGAGGCCTGGCCCCGGGGGTGGGGGCCAGTGGAGGCGTGCTGCTGAGACGCAGAAGCCCGGGGGTGGGGGGCGCGGGGGCGCTGCTCCGAGAGCGGGACTCGAACCCGGGGCTGGGGCTGTGGGGAGAGCGTGGGTGCACGGCCCAGGGGCTGGCCGGGGCGGGGAGGGGCGAGAACCAGAACCTCCCTCCCCCACCGCCACCCCATTCCAGGAGGGAGCCCAGCCCTGGCGGGGGTGGGGGGAGTGGGTGTGGGTCCTAGGAAGTCCAGAAAGGGGGCCTGATGCGGGGGGAGGAGGAAGAGGAAGAGGAGCAAGAGGAGGAGAGGATCCCCGGGGAGGCAGGGAAGGAAGGAGGGAACCCTGTGGGTTGTGAAGGTCAAGGGGAGGGGAGCAGGCTGCGGTGGGGCGGGGGGCGAAGGCTGAAGCCGCGGAGAGGGAGGGTGGCCGCAGTGGGGACCTTTCCGGGGTGGCCACGGGAATGCAGCTTTTGGGGGAGTGGGCTGGAGAGCGGTCACTGGAGCCCCAGGCCAAACTTTTAGAAGTTGGAACTGGAGGAAAGGAGCCAGGGAGTGGGGCAGGTATATGAGAAGGAGGGGGCCCTGCCCTGGAAACTTTGGGGACCCCCGACTTGGCTTCCCAGGAGGTGCCACATGGGCCGAGGCAGCAGATTGGAAGAAGCAGGGTGCGTGGCAAGTTGAAACTCTAGAGCCCAGACTATGGGGGCTGTGGGTGGGAAGGGTACTTTCTCAGGAGCTCTATCTCTGCCCCTCCAGAAGCTGGGATAGGGGAGCAGGACAAATGGGAAAACTGGTGGGGGAGGGGATTGTGTCTTCCACAGGCAGGGAGAAGGAGTCTTTATCTCTTTAGCCTAGGAAGATCTGGGAAATTTGGTCTCCTTCCCAGAAAAAAGAAAGGAGCTTCCTCTTTTTCAACACTGGAAGGAGTTAGGGCTATAGTGAAGGGAGCCCAGAGACCCACTTTCCGGAATGGAGCAGCCTCTGTGTTTTGTCCAAATAGGGTCCCCACTCAGACATCCAAGAGCAAAGAGTGTGTGTAGAGGCACTGATGACCTACTCAGCCCTTTCTTGATTTGGGAGGAGCCCAAAACAGATAATCTTTCCATTCCCCTCCCAACTCCAGCTTTTAATTTCATATAAAACTTTAGTTCTAGTTAGACACCAAACAGTCCTAGAAAGACCTCCTTCTGCTCTGGCATCAGGCAGGGATAGAAATCCCAGTCCTGGTAAGGGGAGTGCATGTTCATGGAAGAAGTCAGTGTGGTCTCAAAGGCAGCTCCTTCTGTGATGTGGGACTATCCTATCACCCTGCTGGGCTGTGGTCCTCACTTCCAGCGGAATGCTCATGCAGAAAGTGACAAGCGAGGAGACATTGCTGTCCTGGGCTCTGTTTGGAAGGACCCTATGTATTTTAAGGCTGTAAGCTGTCCTCTGGGTCCCCAGTCACACTGATTGCTTGGGATGGTTACACCTTGCTGTTCCTGATGAATTTCCCCCCAGTTTCTCTAAACTTTCCCAGGATGAAGGTAAAGGGAAAAGAAAGGAAGGAAGAAAAAGAAAACTAACTGTGAATCTTAGCCATACAGACTTATAGATCACAGAATATCAGAGCTAGAATGGACTTTGGAGATTATCTAGTTCAACCATTGTATTTTACAGAGAAAACAAAGACTCACAGGTGTCTGTGGTCACTCAGAGTTCTTTCAGGGCCAGATAAGAACACAGACATTTCTTTTGCTTGCCCTGCAGTGAGTGGGGCAGTTGTCAAAGCCCTGGGGACAGATGCTATACATATCCACTTTGTTGTCTCTGAGTATCTTGGGGAGTTCTCTATTCCCAGTTGGGGGTGGGGGTAGCATGTCTCATGCACTAATCCTCATCCTCTCCTTCACCCTGTGGGTGGAAGGCTGAGGTATCACAGTCTAGTGACACATAGTTCCTCTTTGCCCTCCACCCCCTCCCTCTGAGTTCTGTTGAAACAGCAAGGGGAGAATGAGGTTTAAAAAAATTATGTCCCATCTGTAGGAAGTCAGGGCCCTGAGGTTTCCCTGGTGTCCTCTGTGGCTAAGCCTGCACTAGTGAGGAGGCAGGTAAGCGTCCAGGACAGATGAACTCAGCCAGGTCAGATGGGCAATCACCCCTTCCCCCCTCCACTTGGTGCAGAGAAGAAGCTGACTTTAAGCTTGCTGAGACTATTGGGTCTGCTATTCAAGGCTCTCTCTGGGGCAAGAGCTTTCATCACACCCATGTGTTTCCACAGCTAGCAGTGAGATGACATGATAGTGGGAGAGCTCTTCCAGATAGCCAGGGAGGGAATGCCAGCTGGTTGGACCACGAGGAGCAATGAGGACGTGGAAAAGGTCTTTTGCCTTAAGAGTGTTTCTTTCTCAGAGCCCCCCCCCAAGGTAACTGGCCTGGCCCCCCAGGTGTCCCAGTGCTTTCCCCTTCCCCAACTTCCTCTCAGCTTGCCCTTCCTGGGGTTAGCCAGCCCTGTGCTGCAGTACAGGGCACAAAGATGCCCATTTTCCTCACCACATCCTGTCCCCTGGCCACAACACAGCCTGGCCTGTTGCCTTGTTTTCTGCTCTTCTCTTTCCTCTCTCTCCATTCTCTCCCCTTCAGCCATAGTGTCTCTAACATCAGCATTCACCCTGGAGAGACCACAGCAATGCTCTCTCTCTCTCTCTCCATCCCCACTTGCCTGCACCTGGGAATGTCTTTTCACATCTACCATGTGGCACTGAATTAGGCTAATCCACCATCCAGCCTGCCATAAACTTGGGTTAGTGGAGTCTTTTACTCTCTAACTTTTCCTGAAGACTGCTCCTCCTTGACAGGTGTAGAACTGAAGAAAGTTCTCTGTTAGACCATCTTTCCCCTACCTGCAGGCTTGCTGCTCCAGTCTGGAGCGTCCCAGCCTACCTGGGAACCTGCCAAAGAAGAAGATAGCACAGGGGTGTGGAAGCTTCATTTGTTCTCTTCCCAGGGACGTAGGTAACCGTACAGCAGGGCTCCTGTTCTGGGCCAGGCTCCTCTGACTCACTTCTACTTTTAAGGGCCCTGGCTATGATAGGGCTTGGAAATTGGGGGGTAAAGGTGGCCAAGAGAGGAACCTACTTGGTTACCAGGCAGAAAGAGAGGAGCAGGGGTAGCAAGAGTCCAGATGTGTTGATGTTGCTGGAAGAGTCAGGCCAGATTCTAGTTAAAGAATCCTAAGTCCAGGGAATCAGGAAAAACATCAGGAGGTGTTCAAGGCTCCCCTAAATCCTGCTTCCTGCTTCCCAGTGAATTATTTTCTCTTTTGCCGCAGTGATGAGGGGCAAGAGGGAAGGGGGAGTTGGTAGGATGTCAGGAGCAGAAAGAAAATTCAATTTAGATGTATTTCTGTAGCATTTTACATTTTCCAGTGCATCTTCCTCAAAACAGCTCTCTGTACCATCCGTGTTCTACAGATGAGGAATAGTTAAGTGACTTGTCCAAGGTCACACAGGGAATAAGTGTCAGAGTCAGGACTTGAACCAAGGGGCTTCTACCTCCCAAGTCCAGTGTTTCACCCAAGGTCCCATGCTATTGCTTCTCCCCCAGTCACCTGTCCTATCCTTAAAGAAGCTTTGTAGACAATGGCTTGTGTGTAAATGGCTTTGAGGAATTGTTCAAGATGCCAGGTGGTGTTAGAGTGGGAACCAGGAGGCTTGGGTCCTAGGCCCAGCTTGATCCTTGACTTATGTGGATTTATCTCTCTGGGCCTCTATCTTCTATAAAATGGGTCAACCCTCCCCTGTCCCAAGAACTGATTTTCTTTTTCCAGGCCTAGTTCCCAACCATTGGAGTAGGTGACCAGGTTGATAAAAGTCTACTGGTTTATTCATTCATTAATTTATTCATTCATTTATGTATTTATTTGCAGAAGGGACGACAGAGGAAACCCCGGCCACCAGACCCAGGCGAGGGCTCTAGAGACAGAGATAGCTCTGCAGGGCGACGGGGGAATGCCGGCCGGAGGCACGGGCGCTGGAAGGGACGAGTGGATAGCCCTGGGGTGTTGGTGGCCAAGGTGGTGAGAGCCGTGACGGGCAAGCACAGATTTAGCCGCCGGGTCCCCCCCGCCCCACCCCGAGAGCCCCTCAGCCGCCAGAACCTGAGTACTGGGGGTGGAGGAGAGGTGCTACCTGGGGCAGGTGTGGCTGGCGCCTTCCAGCAAGGTGACACAGGCAGCGTGGAGGGTGCTCCCCAGCCCACAGAGAATGGCTTCACCCCTAAGTGTGAAATCACAGGCAAGGATGCCCTGTCTGCCTTGGCCCGGGCCAGCACCAAGCAGTGTCAGCAGGAGATCGCCAACGTGGTGTGTCTGCACCAAGCAGGGAGTCTCATGCCCAAGGTTGTGCCCCGACACTGCCAGCTGTCTGGTGAGGCCCCATAGCATTGGCTAGAACTTCTCTCCCTTCCCCTCACCACTTAATTCTTAATTCGGGATATATGCACACCTAGTTCTTTGATTTGGGAGACAATAAATTCTGTCCCTGTGTGGGAGGTATGGTAGATTCCTAGATGGGGGAACCTATGGGGTGAAATCAGCTGCCCATAAAGGGAGCCCCACCGCCCTTGAAGGGAGGAAGTGGGGAGCACCTTGGCTGAGGTCCCTGTTCTTTGTACCCCTTCTGACCTCCCCCTCCACCCACTGCCCAGGAAAGGTGAGCCCCATGATTCAGTGGGACGAGAGCAGAGTGCAGTTACCACCGGGCAGGCCCTCAGTGCGAATTGCTTACATGCTGGTGGTCCATGGTCGCGCCATCCGCCAACTCAAGCGACTCCTCAAGGCTGTTTACCACGAGCGACACTTTTTCTACATCCATGTAGACAAGGTGCCCTTAGGGGTGGGAGTTGATGGAGGGGAGAGGGATGTGGGAGGTGTGGCCAGCGGGGAGGAGAAACGGGAGCAGGAGGGATGGGGAACCTGGCCGGGGAGAGACCAGGAATCTTTGGCTATTTCTTGCCATTGGGGGACAGAGGGCAAGCCAAGAGGCTTATCGAGCCATGGGCAAGGCTCTCTTCCTTCTTCCTAGCGCTCTAACTACCTGCACCGAGAGGTGGTCGCTCTAGCCCAGCACTATGCCAATGTGCGGGTGACCCCCTGGCGCATGGGCACCATCTGGGGTGGCGCGAGTCTCTTGAAGATGTATCTGCGCAGCATGCAGGACTTGCTGGAGGCACCTGGCTGGACCTGGGACTTCTTCATCAATCTTAGTGCCACTGACTACCCCACCAGGTACTACGGGCTCATCCTCCTTAAGGGAGGGGTAGGCCTGGGGCAGCAGGGTCAGTGCCAGTGACCCTCTCTGCTGGAGATGGCAGGGATTTTTAGAGAACACAGTGGGAGAACATGAGAGGTCTTTGAGGAAGTAAGAGGGATAAAGGTTAATGTGCCTTCTTCCCTGTGAGCCTTCAGGACAAGGGTTCTTAATCTGAGGTCTGTGGCCTTTTAAAATCTTTTCCTTTTTTTCCCAGTATTTTGATAACTGCATTTTAATATGATTGGTTTCCTTTGTACTCCTATGTATTTTAGGCCTTTCCACACATTATTCTAAGAAGGGTTCCCTAGGTTTCATCATGATACAAAAAAGATGAAGAACCCAGCTTTATACCTACATTATACCTACACCTACCAGCAGCTGAAAATAAGGATGTCCTCTCCCTCCCCTCTCTGGCAGGGAGTTACAAGATTACAGATTTAGAGTTGGAAGGAACCATTGTGGCCATCTCATCCAACTCATTTGTAAAATAAGGGGTACAAAGGGGCAGCTTGGTGGTGCACCAGGCCTGGACTCAGGAGGACCTAAGTTCAGATTCGGTCTCAGACACTTACTAGCTGTGTGACCCTGGGCAAGTCACTTAACCCCAATTGCTTCTCCCCTCCCCCTGCCCCAAATAAATAAATACATGAAAAATAAAAATATTGTTCAAAGAAAAAAGAAAAATAAAACAAATGAGGGTTACCTCTCTAGGCTTGCCCAGGGTGATACAAGCAGATAGTAGCAAGGCCAAGATTTGAGTCATGGTCTTCAGACTCCAAATCCAGTGCTTTTTCTACTGCATTTATTAAAGGCATCTCAGCTTGCAACCAATAAATTGACAAAGATTTTTTTTTAATAGTGCAACAAATTGAATTTTCTGTAGAGAAACTGGCATCTGATTATAATTATGTTGGAATGGTGAATTGGCAGGATCTTTTTGGAAATCAATAAGACATTATCCAATTAGGAGTTAAAAAGCTGTTGATGCTTCTTGACCCAGGCCTCCCATTATTGGGACCATGTCTTTAGACTGTTACTGATGGGGGGAAAGACCTATATGTGAACAGTACTCCTGCGAGCATCATTTGTAATAGCAAAAAACTGGAAGCAATCCCACATGTCTAGTAATTGGGAAATGGCTGAACAAATTGTAGTGTACATTGAGAATGTAACTTATATGTAATGATATTATCCCACCACTTAAAATTACAAATGAGAAAAATACAAAGAAATATGAGAAGGCGTGACTTAGAATGAAAATAGGAGATTCCAAAAAACATTTTTATTGTTCTTGTTTGTTCGTGTGCTACTCTTCCATGCCCCCTTTTAGGGTTTTCTTGGCAAAGATCAATGGAGTGATTTGCCATTTCCTTCTCCAACTCATTTTACAGATGAAGAAACTGAGAAAGACAGAATTGAATGACTTGCCCACGGTCACACAGCTAGTAAGTGAGACCAGATTTGAACTTAGGTGTTCCTGACTCCTTTCCAGGCACTCTAACCAGTGAGCCACCTAGCTGCCTCCAAGGCAAACAGAAGTTAAGTGAATTGCCTAGGGCCACACAGCTGGTAGGTGTCTAAGGCCAGATTTGAACTCAGGTCTTCCTGCCTCCAGGCCCAGCACTCTATCCACTGGGACACCTAGTGCCAAATAACATTAGACACACTGATTATGACTGCATAAGTAATAGTCATTAAATAGACAAATAAAATAACATCAATAAAATCTAGGAAATAATATACAGAAGGAAAAGAACTCAGAAAAAGACCCAGAAACAAATGGAATTTTCTACTAAAAATTAATATACACTGTAAAAATTAATATATACACTTTAAAAATAGAGAAGAGAGGCAGCTAGGTGGCACAGTGGATAGAGCACCGGCCCTCAAGTCAGAAGGACCTGAGTTCAAAGCAGGCCTCAGACCAAACACTTGACACTTACTAACTGTGTGACCCTGGGCAAGTCACTTAACCCCAATTGCCTGAAAAATAAATAAATAAAATAAAAATAGAGAAGAAGGGACAAGGAAGCATTTTTGGGGTTGGAGGAAAGATTGAGGGCTGAGACTGCTTTAGGGCCTTTAACCTTCCTCCCTCTTCACTTAAACTCGCCTCTTTCCTGCCCCAGGACCAATGATGAGCTGGTGACATTCCTCTCCAAATACCATGATAAGAACTTCCTCAAGTCTCATGGCCGGGACAACTCAAGGTGAGGATGAGTTATGAGTCAGTATAGGGACTAGAAGAGGCGTGGGCTGCCCAGAGGGATCCCTGTCACGCCCTGTTCTGAAAATAGAGGGATTGAATCCTCGGCCACTAATCCAGGTTTGTAAACTTCCTATTGATTCCAGAGCAGTGAGTGATCCCAGAGCCCATCTGGCAGCTGGTTGGGAGCAGGGGTGGCAAACCTGAAGAGTCCCTTTCCCGCCCCAGATGTGAGGATTTCCTCCCACTCACCCCTGCTCCAGCTCCCACCAACCAGGTGCTGTCTCTGAGTGAGTCCTTCTGTGCCCCTCATCCCCAGGTTCATCAAGAAACAGGGCCTGGACCGGCTCTTTCATGAGTGTGACTCCCACATGTGGCGCCTGGGAGAACGGCAGATCCCAGAGGGCATTGTTGTGGATGGCGGCTCAGACTGGTTTGCCCTGACCCGCAGCTTCGTGGAGTACGTGGTCTATACAGATGACCCGCTTGTGGCCCAGCTGCGCCAGTTCTATACCTACACACTTCTGCCGGCTGAGGTGGGTGATCAATGCTTAAGATAGTCTGGGGGGAAAGGGAGGAGTGGCTGACAGTGGCCAAGAAGGAGGAGGAGAGTGGTCAGTAGGGGATGGGTACCTGGTGAGAGGCCTGGCTTATCTCCCACTCACCTCCCCACAGTCCTTCTTCCACACTGTGCTGGAGAACAGCCCCACCTGCAACACCCTCGTGGACAACAACCTGCGTGTCACCAACTGGAACCGTAAGCTGGGCTGCAAATGTCAGTACAAGCACATCGTGGACTGGTGTGGCTGCTCTCCCAATGACTTCAAGCCCCAGGACTTCCTTCGGCTACAGGTGCCACCCTGGCCCACCTGGGGCAGACTAGCTTTTTGTCCCTGTGTGCCCTTCCAAGTCCTGGCCCGAGGGGACTGGGTACCTTTAATCTCCTGGGCAGAGTGGGGAGGGAGATAGACAGACAGGACACTTGACTGGAGATGGGGCTGGTGCATAAAAATAACCCACTGCCCACACCCCCACCCACTGTGGTTTCATTGCTATAGGGAGCCCCCTGTGAGGGAAAGCCCTCTACCAAAGCGGGTTTGAGTCGGGGGACTTCTCTGTCTTAGGAAGTTACGTAGAGCCAGAAGGTTAAGTGACTTGCCCAGAGTCACATACGTGTCTGAGAGGGGAACTTGAACCCAGATCTTCCTGGGTTCAAAACCAGCTGCTGGTTTATATCCCTGCTGCCTCTCTTATGCCACTTAGGGGCAGCCAGGTGGCACAGTGGAGTCAGAAAGACCTCAATACAAATCCTCTCTCAGACTCTGTTTCCTCATCTACAAAATGGGGGTGATAAAAGCACCTATCAAATAAGGTGATATTTGGAAAATGCTTTACAAACCTTAAAGCACTCTATCAATGTAGGTACTAACTTATTAAGGTTTAAAAAGCACTTTGCTTATCTTATCTCATTTAGCCTCACAGTAACTCTGTACAGTAGCTAATTCCAGTATTTTTATCTTCATCTTAGTAATAATGAGAGGCAGCATGCTGTAGAGCATAGGGAGCTGGGTTCAGGTCCCTTCTCTGACATGTGCTGGCCGGGTGACTTTGGGCACCCTCTCAGAGCCCTCGGCCACCTTCTTAGAGTCTTGAGTTTCAGAGGAGGTGCCGGCCTGCGTTAGTAGAAGGGAGTTTCCTTACCTAGGAGTTCTCTATGTCAGCAAAACCACAGCCCCAACCCTTGTTCTGTATTAGTATCACTAAATTATAGCTGACATTTATATTGTACTTTGGGCAGCTAGGTGGCACAGTGGGTAGAGTGAATAGAGTGCCAGACCTGCTGTCAGGAAGACTCATCTTCCTGACTTCAAATCTTCAAATCTTACTAGCTGTGTGACCCTGGGCAAGTCACTTAACCCTGTTTGAAGATGTTTCTTCATCTGTAAAATGAGCTGGAGAAGGAACTGCTCCAATATCTTTGCCAAGAATACCCCAAATGGGGACTTGGAGAGTCAGATACGACTGAAAAACAACAACATATTGTAGTTTAAAGTTTGCAGAGTTTGTGAAGATTCCATAGATCATCTCAAAACAACCCTGTAGGGGTAGATGTTACAGATATTATAATTTTTCCCACTTTACAGATGAGTAGACTGGGGCAACTAGGTGGTGTAGTGGATAGAGCACTGGCCCTGGATTCAGGAGGACCTGAGTTCAAATCTGGCCTTAGATGCATAACACTCACTAGCTGTGTGAGCCTGGGCAAGTCACTTAATCCCATTGCCTAGCCAAAAACAAAAACAAAAAAACAGATGAGTAGACTGAGGCTCAAGGATATTAAGTGACTCATCCATGGTTATATAACATGTGAGGTTACCCCAGATAGGACCTGAGGCCAGGACATTCCTGACTCCTAAATCTAACATTCTACCATACCAGGCTGCTTCTAGAGACCCATACAAGATCAGAGCTGAAAGGGACACCTTCATTTTACAGATGACAAAATATTTTACAAATGAGGTCCAAAGAAGGGAAACCAATCAATCATTAAGCATTTATTAAGTGCTTACTACATGCCAGACTCAGAGCTAAGCACTGGCAGTACAAAGAAAGGCAGAAACAGACCCTGCTCTCAAGGAGCTTACAGTCTAATGGAAATGACTCGAACAGGGTCAACAACTAATTAGTGTCAATGCTGGAATTAGAACCCACATTCTTCTAAGCTCCCGCCCCGTGCTCTTAGCACCATATACCATGCCATGTACCATGGCACTTTTTGAACCTGACCCTTGCTTGTCCCATATACACATTCAATGTAATTTTAATGGCTGACCTTTGCTCCTCACAGCTGCCTTTGGGAAGCCAAACTGGGAAAATGGGCACATGAGGGAGATGGGATCCCACAGGGAAGTTGGGTATGAAAATGACGCTCTCTCTGAGGTTACCAAGAGACAGTATTGGGTTAGCTAGGTGGCACAGTGGATAGAGCACCAGCCCTGAAGTCAGGAGGACCTGAGTTCAAATCTGGCCTCAGATACAAACACTTGACACTTACTAGCTGTGTGACCCTGGGCAAGTCATTTAACCCCAACTGCCTTAAAAAAAAAAAAAAGAGACAGTATGGAGTTGGAGCTGAAGCTGAGGTCAGGAAGACTCTTCGCACACCTCTCTGGCTGGGTGACTCTGAGCTAGTCACTTTAGGCTTTAGTTTCCCCATTCTTAAAATGAGAGGGTTGGTCCCTTCTAGTTCCAAATCTAGCTATGTTCTTACTTCTGGCTCCTGGTCCTTTGGTGATAGTGATACATGGGATGCAGGTAGAACTCAGAGATCCTTTCCTCCATGAGGGATGTGTGGCCTCTAATCTCTTTGCAATGCCAACAACTGTCTTACATTCTTTATGCTCCAGCAACTCTCCAGACCTACCTTCTTTGCCCGAAAATTTGAGTCAACTGTGAACCAGGAAGTGCTGGAAATCTTGGACTCTCACCTTTATGGTAGTTACCCTCCCAACACACCAGCCCTCAAAGCATACTGGGAAAATGCCCACGACATTGCCGATGGCCTAGGTGGGCTCAGCGACGTCATCCTCACTGCCTACACAGCTTTTTCCCGCCTCGGCCTACGCCATGCTGCTGCCATGGCATCCCCTCCAACTAACCAGCTCTGCAGGTGGGAGATACCGCCCCCCTCCCCTTTGAGGTCAATCATCCCCCCTCTCCCCTGTCTTGATCACCCTGTGTATACACAGTCCCATAGACTTTAGAGGATACAGAAGGATATGGAAACAAGGTCCCTGCTTTTGGGAGTTAGTACCCTCTTTGATGGGGAAGGTGCTGTCCGTTTCTCTAGGGAGCTTTCACTATGATGAGGGACATAATCTGTCCTATATCTCAAGAATTCCAGGTCTGGTGGGGAAGAAATAACACATAAATGGGGGTTTAAAAAAAAAAAAAAAGGAAGAGCGCTTGAAAAAAAAATTGTATAAATGAGAATTTATGCTATAGAGAAGAGGAGTGGATGGTGGAGCTGACATGGGGTGGGACTCTAGGATGGTCCTTTGTGGGACCTCCCATTCCTGGCCTGTTTCTGTTGACCAGTGTCTTCATTTCTCCCTCCCCCTCCCCTACATCCATCATAGGTTTGAGCCTAAGGGCTTCCCATCCAGTGTCCACCTGTATTTCTATGATGACCGTTTCCAGGGCTACTTGTTGACCCAGACAGTGCAACCCATGGCCTCTGGGCCCGAAGAGGCGCTGGAGATGTGGCTGATGCCTCGGGGGGCCCTGAAGCTGACAGAACACAATGGTCAGGCCAACCGGCTGCAGAACCTGGAGGTGGGATGGGGGCCCTCATCCCCTTGCCCTCCCCATGCCCCCATGCCCCTGGTGCAACACTGCAGCCATGGGGGTCCTTTGGTTTAGAGGGGAGTGATGGCCTAATATCCCTCCTCCATACCTCTGGGGTCTAGTCTATGTTAAGTGATGGGTGGAGAGAGAATTCTACTTTTGGATCTCAAAAGCCAAGCTTTGACTCCCTTAGCCAAACATTTATTGAGCACCTGCTATATGCCAAGCACTATGTTAAGTGCTAGGGGTATACAAAGACTGCTTCAAGGAGCTTACATTCTGGTAGGGCAGACAACATCCTATAAGTACATAGGATACATAGACTTTTTTTTTGGTGAGGGTAAGCACTGGAGGCTGAGGTTTCTATTTCTCACTCTGCTTTGTAGTACATTCTCCTCCCTATCATTGCAGAGCAGTAGAAAAGAAAATTCCACAGCAATCATGCACTCAGACCTCCTCATTTTACAGACGTAGAGGAGGGGAAATAGAGTGCCTAAGGTCACAAATGGTTAGTGACACACTGCACCCCTCCCCTTCCGCCCATCCTCCTGCAAAGGACACCACCAGCATCTTCTCCAAATGCTTCCCTCCTCCCAGGTGGGCACAGAGTGGGACCCCAAGGAACGTCTCTTCCGGAACTTTGGGGGACTGTTGGGGCCCCTGGATGAGCCAGTGGCCATGCAGCGTTGGGCCCGTGGCCCCAACCTCACAGCCACCGTGGTTTGGATCGACCCTGCCTTTGTAGTGGCCACCTCGTATGATATCACAGTGGACTCTGAAGCTGAGGTCACTCAGTATAAGCCTCCCCTGAGCCGGCCCCTGCGACCTGGGGCCTGGACTGTCCGCCTGCTGCAGTTCTGGGAACCACTGGGTGAAACCCGCTTCCTGGTGTTGCCTCTGACCTTCAACCGAAAACTACCTCTCAGGAAAGGTAATGAGTGACGCTGGACCCCTGGGGCCCATCGGAATGGGGCTTCCCAGGCATGTGGACCCAGGGGCCACTCAGGCCTCAGCCCTTCAGAGCCCTCCAAAACCATGTTCCACAAAGTGGTCCGTGCCTTTGGGCTACCAGGATGTTGAACCTATTATCCTAAGCAGAAATTAGGATGTGTAATTGGGCAAAGGATATTCTTTTTGCAGGGCCTGATTAAAAGGCCACTTTTCTTGAAATCAGAACTGTCCTGGGGAGATGCAGAATGTCTTGTTGCCGTTAGCATCAGAGTGAGCACATTCTTCCTGGTCCCACCATTCCTGGTGCCCTGCTCACTCTCTCTCTCCCCCCTTCTCCCTGTCCCTCTCTCCTCTCTCCCTTCCCCACCCCCTCTCCCTCACCCCCTTCAATTTTACTGATGAGGAAACTAAGTCCTAAGGAAGTAAAATGATTTGTCCAAGGTCACACAGGTCTTAAGCATCAGAGTGGGGATTTGAACCCAGGGCTTCTGACTGCAGAGCCAGGGTTCTTCCCAATTTTACCATTCTGCCTCCTAGATCACAGTGAGGGAGAAGGAGCAGGGTGATAATGATAACTTCTTGCATTTATGAGAGCACTTTCAGGCTGATCTGTTATCTCATTTTATCCTAAGGTAGATGGAGCTGGAATTATGGTCCCTGTCTTGTGGACAAAGGCCTGGAGGTGCTAAATGATGAGCTTGTGGTCACATAGCAAGTGGCCATCTAGGGGTGAGGTTGGAACTAGAGAATCCTGGTCCCCAGACCAGGGTAGGGAGTCCTTCTTGACCTGACATGAGCCTGTCAAATGGAGTGGGAAATACTGATTCTGTGTCCTTTCTTTACTTCCTCCAGATGATGGGAGCTGGCTGCACGCTGGGCCCCCCCACAATGAGTACATGGAGCAGAGTTTCCAGGGCCTGAGTGGAATCTTGAACCTTCCCCGGCCAGAGCAGGCAGAAGAGGCTTCTCGGAGGCACTCAGGATTGACCGGCCCCGCTCTGGAGGACTGGACAGATAGCACGTTGGGCAGCTTCTGGTCAGTGGCAGGGCTGTGTGCCACAGGCCCGTCCGTCTGTCCCAACCTGGAGCCCTGCAGCCAGACCAGCTGGAGCTCCCTCTCTCCTGACCCCAAGTCAGAGCTCGGTCCTGTCAAAGCTGACGGCCGGCTGAGGTAGCGGGATCACAGGGGGAGCCCGGGGAAAACCCCAGGGCATTGCACCTTAGGAACTCCCTAGAGAAAGAGGCGATTGAGGGACCATCCTCACCCATGGGCAAGAAGCCAGGGTCTAGGCCTGCCGTCCCATCCCCCCTCCATTCCTCTGCTGGAGTGAGCCCCAGGATCGAGCAGCACACCAGTGGGCTACTTGTCGGACAGTTCCAGGCTGGGGGCTGGAGAAGACCAGGGTTCCTTCAGCTACCGAGCCAATGCTGTTCCTGTGCCCTCTTCAGTTTTTCTAGGTTTACTTTCTGTTTTTAAGATGGATTGTGGAGAGGGCCTAAGGACAGAAAAAGCAGAGAGGAGTGATGTGCAATAAAGTCTCAAGCAGCCCCAGGGAGATGTGGTGCCCCTAGGACCTGCGAGAACAAGGGACCAGCTGGGCAGTTCAAAGGGCTACCTGAGATAGCCCGGGTCCCCTGACTGCCTGCCTCAGAAGCCGGGGCCAGTAGAGCTGAGAGCAGAGGATGCCGCTGGTCTTGGCAAAAAAAACAAAAAAACCCATATCTAAAGAACTAGGTGGTAACTGAGTAGAATCATCTGTGGAACTGGCCACTGGACAGGCCAGGAGGCCAGAGAGGAGGTACAGGAGAGGGAGACGGACAGCTCCTGGGTCTCATGATCTGCTCTGTCCCCTTTACATGAAATATGTGCTGCCTCTAGGCACCTAGGGGGCTAACAGATTAGACTTTACAAAGCAGGGAGCATGAGGAGTCCTGGACCCAGAGTGGTGCCTGTGGTGGGAGGGGTGAACCAGAGAAAGCAAAGCAAGAATTCCCCCTCAGTTCATTCCTGAGAAGGAAGCAGAGCAACGGTGGTCCTGGAGTACCATGTAAAATCTGAAATGCAACAGCAGAAATATATCTCTTACATCTCTAACATGGTCCATAGCGTCCTTCCTGGAGGAGGAGGAGCTCCTGCTGAGCAGAGCGGACCCTAGAGCCTTATGGAGCACTCTAGTGGACCCACCGCACCTCCCCATCCTCCAACCCTCCCCTTGGGAGCACCAGGCTCCCTTGCTGTCACTCCCCTCCTCCTATCTTGATTGCCACAGCCTCTGTGCCTCCCATAACCCATGCAAGGCCAGCCCTCCTCTCTCCTTCCCCATCTGGCCTCCCCCTTACACATTACCTTAGGAGCTCCTTCAAGGAACCATGGAGATGTCAGGGGCATCACATCTGGGCCTCAGGGAGAGGGCAATTTATAGCCTGTCTAGGCTTCTTTCCTGAGGGGTGGCCCCTAAATTTCTGAGCCCCTTGAAACTGTCTAGTAGGCTTAGCTGTTTGGGCACAAGGCAGAATTCTGGACAGTTTTGGTGGTCATTCTCATCCCAGGTGGCTCCCTTTCCCTTAATGTCATTTACACTATAGTGTAATTTGTCAGTGGGTTACCTTCCTGTGGGGTATTTGCATTCTATGCCTTATCCCTAATTGTGGGATAAAAATAATAATAACTAGTATTTATGTAGTGCTTTCAGTTTTGCAAAGTGTTTTACAGATGACTCATTTGATACTTACAACATCGCCGGGAGGTAGGTGCTATTATAACCCTCATTTGACAGTTGAGGAAACAGGCTGAGAAGAGGTTAAGTGATTTGCCCAGGGTCACAGTACAAGCGGCAGAATTCAAACTCCCGTTGTCATGACCATTGAACACTCTTATCCACTGCTTCCTATATCATCAAACAGCTAGTGTTTGGCTAGGGATTGGAACTGGGACCCACAGATTCCAAATAACCCTTCTTTCTACTGCACCAAGGTGGGAAGGAAGGCAGAAGAATTTTAAATGAACAGGTTTGGTTTGGTGTGGGGGGTAGGGGAGTTGGAGAGTGAGGGTAACTTGTTGACCATGCTCCACCAGTTCATTTAGTGTAGGATAAAACATGGAACAGAGCAGCAGCGGTCCTGGCAGCCGGAGTTGGTGGGGTGGGAAAGAGCTAGAGAAGAGAACTGAGGTACACAGAGCTGGGAGAGACCTTGGAGGTCATTTAGTCAGACTGTATTTTACAGATATGGAAACTGAGGTCCAAGGAAGTTAGGCGACTTGCCCAAGCCACATAGGTAAGTGCCTCAGAAAACAAGGGTTCCTGGGTAGGTGGGAGAGAAGGGGAGAGAGAAGAAATAATGGGGTCATCCCATCCTCTCCCTAAAAACCAGCAGGCTGGGGCAGGTCCCAGGATGATAGTGGGGATATGGTGAAAACTGATGGAGTCGGATTTGGGAAGGCCTCAGTTCTGCCAGAACCTGGACAAGGTGGGTAGTGAGGGAGGGTTGACAGGCTTAACTGAAGAGACCCAGTTTCCAGGGAGTATTTTCCTGCATGTCCGGGACAGGGCGACCCTAACCAGGAGCTTGCCACACAACCCCCAACTCTTTGGGGATGACCCAGAAAGTGGAAGCCGGGATTCAGACCAAGTGAAGATACCTTTGGATTTAGAGGTAGCTTTGGTGATGTCAGGATGTTATTTTTCTGATTTTAAAGACGGCATGGTGTTTTTAAAAAGAGCCATGGTTTCATTCTAGTTAAAAACAAAACAACAACAAACTTTGGTTACCAGTTCACTTAAATATTTTCCAAGGACCAGCCAAGCTGAGGGGTTAGGGGTGGGGGTGGAGAGCTCACCACCAATAGCCTGATGACTTTGGAATGAGTTCTTTGCCCAGGGCAACCCATGAAACAGCTTGTGTGTGGTATATGTGTGTTTACAAATCCAATGGCAACTAGCGCTTATATATTACATATATTGTTTACTTACAGCAATCCTAGGAGGTGAGTGCTCCCCATTTTATAAATGGGGAAACTGAGGCTGAGAGCAATTTGCTGTGGGTCATTCAGTATACATTTGAGTATGACTCCAAGTCCCTCATTCTATCCATCCACTAGGCCACAGGTAATTCAAATGCAAATATATATGTATGAACAGAGAGAGAGAGCAACCAACTAGCATTTATAAAGTGCCCACTATGTGCTAGGTGCTGGAGATAAGAAGACAGAAACGACACCTGTTCCTGCCCTCCAGGATTTTACAATCTATCTGTAGAAACAGTAGGTCCACATAGAAAATATACATAGAAATAAAGAGTAATTTGAGTAGCGGGTAGAACCAGCAGCTGGGAAGGGCTGTGGGAAGTAGACCAGGGAGGCCCTCATGGCAAGACTGAGCGCAAAATAAGGCTAGGAATTTTCAAGAAGAAAAAATGAAAAGAATGTGTCCAGGGGGTAGGGAAGCTCATTTGAAGGTCCCAGAATGGAAGACGGAATATCATATGTGAGATACAGCAAAAAGGCCACTTTGGAGTAAATGAAAAAGAATGTGTAATAAGCTTGGGAAGGTGGGCCAAGGCCAGATGGTGAAGGGCTTTCTGTGCCAAAAAGAGAGGGTTTTGACATTTGATTCCAAGGGCAAAGGAAGCTGTCAGCTTCCTGAACAGGGATGTGTATTTTAGGAAAATCATTTTCGGGGCAGCTAGGTGGCACAGTGGATAGAGCGCTGGCCCTGGAGTCAGGAGGACCTGAGTTCAAATGTGGCCTCAGACACTTGACACTTAATAGCTGTGTGACCCTGGGCAAGTCACTTAACCCCATTACCTAGCCAAAAAGAAAATCACTTTGGCAGCTGTATAGATTGGTGGGGGAGAATGGAGGCAGAGAGACCAATTAGGCTACTTCAATTAGTCCCAATGAGAGCTAAGACCTGAGTTCTAGTGTGATTTCTAACACACACTAGTTGTGTCTGCCTGGACAAGTCACTTGATTTCTTAGTACCTCCAAGCTAGGTATTGGCGATACAAAGACAAAATGGGACAACCTGGCTAAGCATAATCTGCCTCCTTCCTGCCTTTATACCTTATTCCCTTCCATGTAATCTGTCATCCAGCTTACTCGTTCTTCCTCTCTCAGGACACTTATCCACTGGACTCTGGACATTTTCTGTGGCCGTCCTCATGCCTGGAATTCTCTCTCATCTTTCTCTCCTGGCTTCCTTCAAGTCTCAGCTAAGGTCCCACCTTCTGCAAAAAGCCTTTCTCCATTCTCCTTAGTTTTAGTGCCTTCTGTCTGAGATTACTCCCAGTTTATCCTGTATGTATCTTGTTTGTACATAGTTGTTTGCATGTTGTCCCCCCATGATACTGTGAGCTCCTGGAGAAAAGAGACTGCATTTTAAAACTTTTTGATTTCCACCTTTCTTTGTATCTGTACTATTTAGCACAGTGCCTGGCATACAGTAAGCACTTAATAAATGTTGCTTCACTCAAGGAGGTTACATTCTAACAGGAGAGGAGAGATAACATGCAAAATATATACAAATAAATAGAAGTTAATTTGTTGGAGAAGGCACTAGCTGTGAAGTCTAGATGAGGCTTCAAAAGAGATAAGCACAAAGGAGAGGTCAAGAAAAAGTACTACGAAGAGGGGAAAAAAAAGACCTCCCAGTGCTCCCAAACACTATATATAGAACTAACAGCTGGGAAGGGCTGTGGGAAGACAATGAGCCACAGATGAGCTCCAGATCAGTACCAATGGAGAGAGTCCTCACAATGGGAGTTCCTTATACTGTTGAAATCAAACATCCATACTGATTGCCCATTCCTCCAAAATACATAAGTATGTTTAGGGTTCAGCATGTTTCTGTTTTGTTCCATTTTGTGGTTAATCAAGTCAGTAAGTATTAAGTACCTATTCTATGGAAGCTACATGGCATCACAGTGCACAGAGCATCAGGCCTGGAGTCCAGAGGACTCATCTTGAATTCAAATCTGGCCTGAGATATTAGCTATGTGACCCAGGGTACATCACTCAACGCTGTTTGCCTCAGTTTTCTCATCTGTAAAAGGAACCGGAGAAGGAAATGGCAAACCACTCCAGTATCTCTGCTAAGAAAAACTCCAATGGGGTCACAAAGAGTTGGACGGGACTGAATCAACTGAATATATATACATACATATATGTATATGTGTATATGTATGTATATACTAAGTACTTATGGACATAAACAAAGGCAAAAAACCGCTGTCAGCCTCAGCCCTCAAAGAGCTCACAATCTAGTGGGAGAGATAAGATGAAAACAAACACGATTTATTAGGATAAATTGGAGGGGAAAAGCCGGAAGGGACTGGGAAAGGCTTCTTGCGGAAAGTGGGACTTCACTTGACAAGCATTTGTTACACCGGGGTTCAGATCCCTCTTCTGTTAGTACCTTTGTAACCCTGGGCAAGTCAGTTCACCTCCCTAGGCCTCAGTTTCCCCATCTATAAAATGAGGGATTTGGACTGGATGGATTCTGAAGTCAGCTCCATGAGCCTATATGCCAGAGAATACACTGAGCACTCGGAATACAAGTACAAAGAATGAAACAATCCCTACTTACACAGATAAAATGAGGAAATATTTGTGAAGCGCTTGAAGTGCCTGGTATATGTTTTTCAGTTGTGTCTGACTCTTCATGACCCCAGTTGGGGTTTTCTTGGCAGAAATACTGGAGTGGTTTGCCATTTCCTTTTCCAGCTCATTTGACAGATGAGGAAACTGAGGTAAACAGGGTTAAGTGACTTGCTCAGGGTCACACAGTTAATAATTGCCTGAGGCCAGATCAGAACTCAGGAAGATGAGTCTTCCTGACTTCAGGGCCAGCACTCTATCTACTGTACCACCTACATGCCCTTCCTGGGACATAGTAGATGCTTCATCAATGCTTATTCCCTGTGTTCTAGTGGGGGACACAAACATATAAAATATAAACTGTATAACTATAAATTGAATAAATATAAATATATAAAAAAGGAGTGAAATAGAAGTGCAAGAGAAGGGGCTAATATTCGGAGCAACCAGGAAGGCCTCTGGTTCAGAGGAGAGGCTCCATGGGGCCTTCTAAAGGCTGAACTGTTTCATTCTTCTCCATAGATTCCAAGACCAAAGTAGCAGAAACAAAATAACCAGAGAACTTGGGCTGGAGAAATCTTTTGCTCCTGCCATGCAAATGATTAAGGCTTGAGAGTCTTTCTTGAAGGAGCCCTCTAATAAATCTAAACCGTGTCGGGCTAATGTATCTGTACTGGTTGGTGCAGACAAAAAAAATTTTTTTTTTTAATTTTTTTAATGTGGTAGGAGCTTGGAAATCCTCCCCTGCCTGGCCCCTGCGGTTAGAGACTGAGATCTGAGATCTGGAGGGAAGGCGGGCAAGTGGACGTTGGGGCTTCGATGGCTATACAATAACTCCTTTGGAGAGCCAAAAAAAAAAAAAAAAAAAGCGTGGGGAGAAAGAAAGAAAAGGCCAGGTTGCTGCCCTGAGGAGAGCAGCTTTTGTATTTCTGCCGTGTGTGTTTGGTCTCTGTGGCAACGGGAGACTCATGGCTCCATGGAGTAGCCCCAAGGCCTGGATGCAGCCAGTCAGGACTGGGAGTCTGGTTTCCTGGTCCAATGGGAAGTGCAGATGGGCGGGGAGAAGAGTTTGTCTCACTGCAGGAGGGGATTGGGGGCTGGGATAAGGGGACCAAGATGCAAAGATCCACTCTCAGTTGGAGGGCCAATAGTGCCAGACCCTGGAGCTCCCCAGGGGCCGATGGGAGCCTGAGCCTGAGCCAGGGGGAGGGGAGGCTAAGCCATCCCAGCAGGTTTCCCGTGGGAGCCACGTGCTGCTATAGATGGAGCTACTACCTGGTCCAGAGCCCACCACTGAAGGGGCTGGGCAGCTCCTGGGAGCACTGCCTGTGGCATGATATTGCCCAGGACGAAGAGTGACCAGGCTTCTCCAGATCCTTCTCAATCAGATCAGAGGGCAGGAGTGGCTGGAAACCGAGAGCCCCCGATACAGATAAACTGGGACTGATGCCCGTGTTGGCCCAGCCTGGCCAGTGCTGCTGGCTGCCTCCAGGTTCGCTCTTGGGGTCAATGCCTTCACCCACTATCCCACTGACCTGCATAAAAATTACCCAGCCCCAGATCTCCATGGACACCAACATTCTCGCCATCGCCATTGCCACAGGTGAGTACTAGCTAGGCACCTAGCAGTTTCTCCTGTCCCCCCAGGCAGACTCCTTTGCCCCTAGTCCTGAGAGGTGAACCCAGCCCCTTCACTCCAAGTGGTAGAGTATGGAACAGCTGGGCCACAGGCCCCTATTCCGAGTCACCTTTTGTTCAAAGAACTCTGACAGGATGGGCTGCGGGTGAGGGGTCCCCTTTCTCCTTGGGGTTGGAAGTGGTGGGTGAAAAGATGGAAGGGGCAGAAAGCTAAGTATTACATTTTAGGGCAGATAGTAATAAATTGGAATGTGTCCAAAAGAAGATGGGGAGTGAAATAGAAACTATGTCCCATGATGAAGGTGCTGAGGATGGTTAACCTGGAGGAGAAACTTAGGGAGAATGTGATGGGGATCTTCAAATTGCTATCATTCAGCACAGCAATTAAGATGATTCTGTGGTTCTTTGAACGCAGATTTTGGCTCCATACAAAAACTTTCTCATAACAAAAACTGTTTGATAACGGCATCAGCTGCCTTAGATCATGGATTCAAAATCAGAAGGGATCTTAGAGTTCTAGTCCAAGCCTTTCATTTAAAATGTGAAGAAACCAGGTCCTACAAGAGCTAAGTGACTTGCCTAAGGTCACAGAGCCAGAATTTGAACCCAAGTCTTTTCAATAGGTCTGGTGACGTTTTCATTTCAACACAGTGGTAGTTAGTTCCCCATCCTGAAAATGTTCAAGCTGAGGACAAATGCTGACCCCTCTGAGTATGCTGCAGACAGGATCTTGCTTGTCTAGAAAGCTGAAGTAGATGACCCTTTTCAGTGCTAAGAATTCTATGAAATCTAGAAGTCACTTGGAGTCACGAAGTCCCAGGGTGGAATCTTCTCTCAGACGCTTCTTTTCTGTGTGCCATAGGCAAGTTGCTAAATTGCTAGATCTGAGTTTTCTCATGTTTAAAATGTGGATAACAGCATCTAACTCACAGGGTTGCTGTATGTATAAAATGCCTGGCAAACTTACAGTGCTAAATGTTAGCTATTATTATTAGGGTCCCCTAGGGTACCTACATCAGGTCTTTGGGTTTACCTGAAAGGACTCCTAGGTTCTCAGCTTTACCACTGATCCTTGGGGTGGCCCTGGGACAAGTTCCTCCTCAGCTTCTTTGTAAAGTGGAATGATATCACCAGTATGCACACATCTCTCCCAGGGCTGACAGGGGAAGGGGTATGTCATCATCTCAGAACTAGAAGGAATCAGAGTCCCACCCCCTAACTGACCACATAGTTATCCCAAACTTCCCTGCTCTCAGAAGCAAGGAGTCATATACGATGCATGTTTCCAACGTCAATTATGTAATCAGAAACAGGAAGCCCAGAGCTTGTCCCTTTTCTGCCTCAGTTTCCATAGTAGAAACAGGATATTCCCTCAGCCAAGCCATGCCACCAAAGACATGTGGGGGAGACTCCCTTCTTAGGGGGGACAGGGAAGGGTGGGTCTGAGGTTGACTGATGCTGGCTACTCCCCACAGCCCTTGGGGGAAGAGCTAGGAAGGTTCAGGAGGCTGGGCCCCTGACTGTGCCTTGGTGTGGTGGTGGGTAGTGTCATCCTTCGTGTTTGTCCTGGCCATCTTGCTGCTGCTGCTCTACCAGCGGGAACCCCGGTGCTGCCAGTTCCTCTGCTCCTGCCGCTTCTTCCAGGGTCCTAGCCAGTGTGTGAGTACTTCCCCTCCCTTTCCCAGGCCTGCCTCTGCCTCCTTGCCATGACATCCCTGCACCATGCATGTACACGGTAGACATTCTTGGGGGCCAGCGCTTTCTTTTCAGAGAAGCAAAGGACATTTTCCAGTCCTGCCTCCAACGAACACCCCTTCTTTCCAGAGCTTTTAGCGTAGACTCTCTAAGGCTGGGGCTGCATAGCCCCCAAGTCAGTAACAGTGGGTTGGGGAAGGGTTAACTGCCTCTGAGCCCTCCCCCACTCCCATCATTGTCCAGAGCTAAGCCAAAGAGCCCTTCTCAGTGAAGACAATGCTTTTTCCCACTCTCTTAGCAACAGGGCACTCTCACTTTCTCTAGCTTGGAGGGGAAAACCCAGGGTCCCCTACTTCAGAAGCAGACAAAGGATGGGGAAAATCAGAATGGAGGAAGCTAAGGAGACAGTCCTTAGGGATACAGACACCATAAGCATTAGCAGATTGTCCAAACTTCTGTACCACAGCTTCCCCTAGATTCTGACCTGGCAAGACAGAGGGGATTATTTCTCTAAAGGGCCAGCAGGGCGTGAAGGAACGGAAACTTTCTCCAGCCAAGTGGGTTTTAGAAAAGCTAAGGATCTGAGGTTTCGACTTAGTAGAATGGGTTGGGGGTGAGGGGAGGAAAGAAATGTGAAGCTCCCAAGAAGGACCTGGGCCTCTGTCCAGGAGTCAGGCAGGTGCTTACTGACCTGGGGAACCTGGAGCTGGGTGAGGGTGAGGTGGCTCACCTTTGGTCCTTCTCCCCTAGGACTGTCCCCCTCCCTACTTTAGCAATAACCAGGACTTGGTGGGACCCCCAGCCAGATCCCAGCCATCAGAGAGGATGAGAACTAGAATGCAGGTGAGTTGCTTCTGTTCCAAATGAGAGAATGAAGGTGAGACTTTTGTGTAGAGAAATCAGAACAAAGAACTCAAAATTGGAGGATAGAAGAAGGGAATGGGCTGTGAGAAACTGGAAATATTTGTGGGGGAAAGAGGATCCTTAGATAGATCAAAAGGAATGGAAACTTGGGACACAAAACCCAAGGACAATGCTCCGGAAAGGAATCCACACAATGGCTAATGGGTATGCTTGCTCTGTCCCCTTCCTGGAAAGAGAGGGTCACTAGATATTGTTGATTACAGGGGCATTTCCAGAGTGATGAAATATTCTGCGTGGGACTGCCCAACAACTACCAGCTACCCCCCTGGCGCCCCCCACATCTTCCCAGCTATGAGAGTGTGCGAAAGAAGGACCGGCAGCAACAGATCCACCGGCTGATTGCACATCGTTTTGGACTATGGGCCTGCAGAGAGGTGCTCCTGTCTTAACAATCACTTCTTTAGGGTTTCCAAGAAGTCACCCCTAACCCTCAACCAGTCCCTCTTCACCCTCAGCTTACAAAGCTCCCTCATTTGAGTCACTGTTGGAGGACACCCACAACTCAACTATATCACTGGGGTAGAGGAGGATGGGTTTTCTTCCACTGAGGGAAGGACAACCCCGAGAAACAGGCTTCTGCAGAGAGGGGTTGCTTTGGGAGACAATGGCTCAAACCCAACTTGCTTCTACAAAGGGCCAGAACTTCTTCCAGGGGGAAAAGGAAGCTGAATGGAGAGGCCAGGGGGTGGGAGAAGTGCAGAAACCAGAGTTTGGGGAAGCTTCCCCCTCTCTACTTTTTAACAGAGCTGACATCTCTCTTCTTTCACCAGCTTCCACCAACCTATGAGGAATCCCTGGGACCGCTCCCCGAGGTGCCCCCCAGTTCTGGTTCTGCCCACCCATTCCAGAGAACAACTGCCTTCCCTACTCAGAGGAACACTGCAGTGTAGGAGCATGCAAGCAGCCTCCTCCTGGCCACCTCCTTATCCCAGACCAACCCAGGCAGCAGAGGTGGTACCAAGCTGCCACTAGAGGGAGGCCTCTGCCAGACTCCAATTGTGCTAGATGCCCTTTGGTGCCTTCAAGACAGTGCTATGGGAGGATCTCACTGATAACACATCTTTGGGGACTGCCCTCTGTGGCCATCCCACCCTCCCTGAAATTTCTGGTCCTCTATCCTAGAAAGCTCCCTCCATTGTTTGCAAGGAAGTGATGGGCCTACATTACTGCCCATAAGCACAAAGGGTAAAGTGAATTACAGAGAGGGGAGTCTTATTCAAGGCCCACAGAAAAAATAAGAAAACGATTTATAACTGGATCTCGGGAGTCCTAGCCTTTCCTGTTCCAGCTTCCTGGGGCTTCTGGAATGAACAGAAATGAAATCTTTATTCTGGTCTTAGAAAGAACTCTTGGTCTCTTCAGGCCTCTCTGCTCGGAAATAGCCAATCAAAGAGGGACCACAGGCACCAGGTAAATCACTGCACATGCCACACCAGACAGAGGCTGGCAGGGGGACGTCTCTTCTCCCACACAGAGTACAGCAAATGCTACAGACGACTGGAATGGGTAAACGCACTTTCTATCCTGACCCTCAATTTTAATGAACCTGGGCCTAAGCTACGAAGCAGCTTTTAACCCTGTTTGAATTCCATTTCCATACGATATATTCTCAAAGCCAAGTTTCCTTACTGTCGTTTACAGTATTAGCGACAAAGGTGTGAAAGGAATGTGTCTGAAACACTCACTGTGACAGCTTTGGGTGTTATCTAGTTCACCAAAATCAACCCAAAGGTCCAGCATTCCCTTGGAAGCCAAAAGCTCAGTACTTGCTGATTTACAGTCAGACTTTTCTCTGCTTCTTCTACTATAAACTCTTCCAGGTCATAACAGAGGAAAAAATGAAAAGAAAAGAGGGCATCTCTAGGGTTCCACTGTGTGAAGTTGGGGTACATTAAGGAACTCAACAAATGTCATCACTCACCACTTAAGAATTAAAGTCCTCTGTCCATCCAGCCCTGCCCAAAATTATTTTCCAAATGACATAAACTCATGGTTTGAACTAATTTTATTTTGGACCTCAGGTATGTCCACCTCATTACCCCTTAGGTGGTTGCTTCACATAGTCTCTTCTGTGTTCACGGTCAACCAAACCAACTCTCTCAGGGAGACCTGCCTCCACCCTGATTCCTTGGCATCTGGCTCAATCTTCTGGCACTCTGGCTCTAGTTTTCAACCAATGACATGGCCAGGAGGCTTAGAGCATAGCCACCAATTTGAAGGTGCCCACAGGCTTGGCAGGGACAACATGGACAAAAGTCTTGTAGAGCACAGCACCCTTGGGCAGCTGGGTGACCAAGTCTACACCTTCAGGACTGCTGGGATTGGGCACATATACCTCCTTTGTGTAGCGGACAATGCCCTCTTCCAGGGCATATAGACACTTGTTCTTACCCAGTCCTACCTGGAACACACAAAAATCTTATCAGCTGGTTAGCTAGGATGTCCCTGAACAAATGAAAAAGTGCTGGGGCTTCAGGGAATGCCTTCCATAATGATCCTATTCACTGGAAGCAGCCTCTAGGATGAGGATAGGGAAAGACTAAAGAGTTAGGCAGTTCAACCTTGGGTTCTTTTTTCTAAACTTTTTTGCCTAAACTTCTTTGCCTTCTACTGCCTTGCCATTGATTCTGTGATGGAGAGGGCAAGGACGCCTCCAATGGTGTGACAGACGCACCAAGAGCTGGGTTTGTAAAGTGTGTTCAATTCCCTTGGGAAATAAAAGGTTCCAAGGAGCTGCTAACTCTCAAAAGACACCCAGTTTCTCCTCCAACAATATCTCTGCCTGAGCCTAGGACAGCCTAGCTCATACTTTGGGATGGACAGGAAAACTAATTAATCAGGGGTAAACTCTGAACTCAAGTAGGGAAAGCTGGTCCAATGAACAAAAGGAGAGGGCCAAAGGGCAACTCACATGAGCTCCTGGATGCCAGCGGAACTGGCGCTGAGTCCCAATGATGTTGCCAGCATGAACATATTGACCTAAAACAGAGAGATTTCAGTAGGGGCTTCTGAAATACTGACCCAGCCAGGAGGAATGGTTACAAGGGGCATCAATTCAGACTTCTAAGGAACAATGATGAATCCTTATAGAATGGCCCAAATGCTTTAAACCAGCTTCTGAACCTGCCACTGAAGACTCCTGCCACACTGTGATATTTATGTACGATGGAAAGAAAGTGAAGTGACTTGAGATCGCTCCCGTGGGGAATCCCTTTCTCCAATCATCTGGCACTGACTCCCATACCTTGCCCAAATTTTCTTGGCTCTTTAACTCAGAGGGAGGCTCCAAAGAGAACCCTCATGTGCTAGGCTCATAGCACAAAGCATGGGGCTTCCACCATTCCCCTTCAGAAAAGCAAGAGGATGGGTAGAGAGGGGACAACCCTAAAATACACACTTACCCTCCAATTTCTTGATGCCATAGTGTTTGCCTGGTGACTTCCCACCAAGGTTTTTTGAGCTACCTCCAGTCTTCTTGGATGCGTATCTAACAGTGGCAGCCATGACCTGAGGGGGAGACAGCCCTGCACTAACTGTAGAGAGATGACAAGAAATGTTATTCAGGGGGAGAGCAACCCAGACAGATCAACTGTCCCTTGAGAAACCACGTCTCAAAGAAGGCATTTACAGTGCTAAGAAGGAGCAGTAGGTGGAGAGGAGGTCTGTGTTAGGAGGCTCAGAAATGGCACCAAACGTGTTAGTTTTCAGGGAGTGTCCTGCAGCCCTTGGCCTGTTCTGGACAGTAGACAACCCATTCCTTGTATTGTCTGGGGGCATAAACACTGGAGGGAGTCTATAAACAGAAGGGAAAAGAAAATAAACACCCTGTGCCCTGGATACATCCAGCCCTGTCAAGGTAGGACACAGACTATTTGAGAATGAGGGAAGAGAGGCAACAGTGCCAATAGGACACCCACAGAGCTACCCACTTTGGCTCCACTGCACCATCCATCTAGAAAACCCTACAACAAAAAACAAATCAACTGCTTTGAAGCTAAAAAGTGTAGTCTGCTCTAAAGAGCCATCATCTCTAACTCTTGGCTATTTCAGACTGCTAGATCCTTGGGCCCTTTCTTCTCCCAATATCTAATATAGGAATTCCTAATCTTTTTGGAATAGCAACACTCTACTTATTAGCCTGACTTTGTGACTCTCCCCCCTCCCATCCCAAATGCTGGTATTTATTTTTAAAATAAAAGTGAGGGGGCAGCTGGGTGGCACAATGGATAGAGCACCAGCCCTGGAGTCAGGAGGACCTGAGTTCAAATCCAGCCTCAGATGCATAACACTTACTAGCTGTGTGACTCTGAGCAAGTCACAACCCCAACTGCCTCACCAAAATAAATAAATAAATAAAAGTCAATTAAAGGTAATTTGTTTTACAAATTTTGCAACACCCTGGATGAAGACCCTTGAGTGTCACAAACTCAAGGTTGGTAATCATTACCTCAGGAATCCGAGAGACAGTTACTGATTATTTAGAAACATATATAGTCTTTTTTTTCCTCAATTACACGTAAAAACAACTTTTAGCTTTCATTTTTTAAAATTTGAGTTCCAAATTCCCTCCCTTCTCTCCTCCTTGAGAAGGCAAGCAAATTGCTATAAATTATACATGTACAGTCATGTAAAACCTATTTCCATATTAGCCAAAACATATGTAGTCTTCAAGGGTCATTTAGAAACTGCAGATAGAAGATCTGGGAACCCTTTGGGTGCCCACGTCTTTTGTAGGGACCTCTGTCTAGGATCTCAAATAACATCAAGTTGTCTATGATAAAAAAGAATTAGAAGAGGGCACCTGGTCCAGTTTGCAGCCATCAGGCTGGTCTAACCCCAAGCTCTCCCGGACAAAGTATGTCTTGGTATAAAGCATATGAGTGTTATAGAACAGAAAACCCTTGCCTCATCGTGAGTAGAACATAGCTTAAGAAGTGAAGTCTACCTTGAAGCTGTGCTTCTTAACCTTCTTTTGTCATGGACTCCCTCTGGCAGTCTAGTGAAGTTTCTAAGGTTCCTTCTAGTACTGGTTCTATGATCCTGTGACCTCTCTGGACCTGGTTTCCTCATCTCTAAGATAAAGGGTTGGGTTATATGGCTCTAAGGCTCTTTTCTAGATCTATGCTCCTATGAATGTCTCTAGAACAAGGGTTCTTAACCTTTTTGCTATCAAGGACTCGTTTGGCAGTCTATGGATCCCTTTGAAGAATGTTTTTAAGTAGAGAAAAATACATTATTACAAAAGAAACCAATGCTATTGAAATATAGTAATCGAAATTTTTTTTGGACCTCTAATTGTGAACTCCTGCCTTAGAGGTTATCTAATACAACCTCTTGATTCTACAATGGAAGAAAATACCTAAAGAACTTAAGTGATATACCCAAGGTCATTCAGGCAGCTAAGCCAAGGTTTAAACCCAAGGTTCTGTTTCTAATTTCAGTGCTGTTTCCAAAGACAGAGGTACACAGTATGTAACCAGGACCCATGAGGCCACAGGGATAAACAAGCTATTTACCAGGAAGGGGTGAAAGGCAGAGATGCCACAGTGAGGCATCAAGAGAGAGAATTCCATCTAGGTAGGACTGTGGAAACTTAAGAGCTAGAAAGGACCTTTGTCTAATCTAAACTTCTACCCTTGTGTAGTAATGCCTTTTATAAAACCCATCTCACTAAGCCTTTGCTTGAATACGTCTTGGGACAGTGAATTCTTTACTTCACAAAAGTTTGTTATTGACTGCTCCACTTGTAAGAAAGCTCTAGTTTTAAAGTTCTATGAGAAAATTCTTCTTTATGTTATGTTATACTATGATAACTCAACCTGCCTCCCTATAAGGTCTATCCTTTAGTCTTTGTTCTGCTTTCTAAAACTATAAACTACTTTGCCTGGTATTCAGGATACTCTACAATCTGGGGGTGGCCTGTCTATCTTTATCATTTAAATACTAAGGGTCACAAACTTTATGGTATAGCAAAACATCACTACTCTCTATCTGTCCCCCACCCATACAAACCGTATATATCCCCAACTTCGTATCTTCCTTCAGCTGTTTCTTATGCCTATAATGTTCCTTAACTTAGGGAAATGAGGTAATGGGTAGCTGTTCTATGGAATCAGGAAGAGACCTGGACTCAAGTTCTGAGGTTTATTGACTGTATGACCCTGGGCATGTCACTTAACCTCTAGGTGTTATAAATTGCAGAGGAGATGCCAATATGCATTGGTATGGTTGGCTGTTGTCCTTCATTCAAGCAGAAAACCAAAATGACATCACTATACTTAAGTCAAGTTACAACGCACCTGACTTTGACTAATCAAACCAACAGGAGCTCAGAATGCTCTACCACAGGCACAAATACTCCATCTGAACATTCATGGTAAATTCTCTAAATTTGCTCATCCTGGGTTTCTCATGGGTCCTGGTATAGGAAGACCCTTACTGGGAACTCCCTTTATGGAGATTTCATTAAAAAAAAATTCCAAACCTACAAAATCTATCTTTTGAAGCCTAAATCACGTAATATCTCCTCTTATTTCTCTCTGTGAATCCCAATTGGATTGCACTCTGGATTTATTACCTAGTACTATTTGCTGTTCCTTTTGGTAACTAGAGAACCCATTAAGTATTGAGACATAATTATCTGTGCTTTATCCAAACTTTATATCTTACTCAGCATTTATCTTAGTATATGCAAAGCACTGTGCTCCACTCTGGGGATACAAAAACAAAAAAGACGGCCCATGTTCTGTCCAGCACAGTACTCTGCACACAGTACGTGCTTAATAAAACTCTGTGATTCTTCCCACCCCTAAGTCTTCTCTTGGACCAAATACCATCAGTTCTTTCAGCTGATCCTGGTATGGCAATATCTCCACTATCCTCACCCTCCCTGTGGACATACTGCACTCTCAGTGTTCTTCCTAAACGTGGAACTGCACAAAACACTCCACACGTGCCCCCGCAACTGCACAACACAGCAGTACTCAAGAGCTCACCCCGTTGGGAAATCAGGAAAGCAACCCCCAAACCCCCTTGCAGCGCAAGCCCCGCCCCCAGTATCAGAAAGGAGGTGGGAAGGGAGGGTCACGTGGGCAGCAGTTTCCCACCCCGGTTGGTCACGTGGTCTACGAACGCGCCCTTCCCAAGGTAGGGAGCGTGACGGGGCCTACACTGATCCCGGCTTCCTCTACCCCTGCCGCGGCTCTCACGGGGCATGACGTCCACAGTAACCCCGTCCTCCCCTTCCCCAGAGGGAGAGCCAAAGCCCGTTACCCGCTCCCCGCGCCATGACGGGGCCCATTTTCTGCGCCAGCAAGGATAGCAGCGCCATCGCTGCCATGGCTACCCTCGGTTCGCCGCCGGCCCCCAAAAGCTTCCGCTTCCGGTAGCGCTGTTTCCGGGTCTCGCGGTATTTCGGCACGTTTGAAGCGGCGGCGCGCGCACGAAACTCAGGAGAGACGCCGCAGGTGAGCGGAGAGGTCGGTGCTGCTGCGCTGTCCCCGCACTCCCAAGCCCCGCTACCCGCAGGCCTGCCAGCTGCACTCGGGGCGGCCGGAGCGAGCGGCACTGGCACTGGGGTCCGCGCCGTGGGGGAAGAAAGCGAGAGGGGCCTTAGAGACCGGCAAAACAAGCATTTGTGAGGCGCCTCCTACGTGCCCGGCATCAGCCTCAGAGCCGGGGCCCCAAGTAGAAGGAATGAAACAATCCCTGCTCACAAAGAGCTTACATTTGAACGGAGGAGATGGCAAGAACGTTATGGATACATACAGCATAAATATATACAGTTCTTAAATACGTATTTGATAGACTTAATTAGCGATACAAAATAATTAAGTAGCCGGTAGTTTAGAAGGGAGGGCACTAGTGGTTGGGTGGGAGTCTTGCAAAGATGGTGCTCGAACTTTTTTTATATTCATCTGAATTTATAGAATAAACTCAAGGAAGAAAAGTATAGTATGATGAATACTGGAAAATGAACTTAGTTTCAAAAGTAAGTTATAACTCAAAACTATTTCTTGTTCATCAACTCTAAACCTTGGGAGTTTGCTAATGATTGTCAAGCCTGTGAAGATATGAGCATAAAAATCATAGATTTAGAAATTGAAAGACACTAAAAGTTGTCTACTCTAATGTCCTCGTTTTAGGTGAGAAAATGTAGGCCAACAAGGTAAAGAGACAATAAATAATTAGGCATACACATGAATGTATGCCTAGGAATACCTCAATATGACATCAGCCTTGCCGTGGTGGGGCTGACTGGAACCTTTAGCCCACCAGAAATGGGGGCAGCTTTCCCAGACTAAAGGATCTTCTCTTTGCTATAATGAATGTTACTGTTATGCTGACTTCTTTCAATCTTCTTTCACATCCCTTCTGCTGCTTCAACAGGTTTATGGCATAGGAAGAAGTAGGTATGACTAGTCACATCTGTAGTCAGCCTGTAGTCTGGGGCCATTCCCAGTGGTATTTTAGGCTGTCCTCACAGGCGTGTTCCATTGACACTTGGCAGTATCTTGAGATCAGGTGGCCTTTCTGTTCCCTTCCTTCCTGCTCCGGGGAGGTTCCTAATCTTCCTCAGGGAATACTGTCACTTGCTGCAGGGGGAAAATTCTCTGGCCACTTTGTTTTGCATGCTGTCTAGCCATGGATCTATCTTTCTTGGATCTATCTTGACTCCCAGAAGCACTTGAACTACATTTTAAAGGAAGGACTCTGAGATACAGGTAAAGAGGGCTTCCAGACAAGGGAGAGGGCCAAGGCAAAGGCACGGAGTCGGGAGATGAAGTGGCATGAGTTAGAAACAGAGAGAATGCTAGTTTTCTGGAATGTAGACTGGAAGGAGAAGGAGCAATGTCATAAGAATTGTCATAGATATGGGCAGAGTAGGAAGGAAGCAAGATCGGAAGATAGCTTTAGAGAGAAAAGCACTAGGAGCTAGAGGGGGCACTGGCAGGAGTGCATCATTATATGCCTTGATTCACTTTCTGAGTAGGGTGTTCCTCAGAGAAGGACTAGTTCTTGGTGGAGCTGTAACTAGAACTCGTGTGTTATAATTCAGTATCCAGTATTCCCTTTCCACTGGAAATCGATTTGCTTCCTGAGAAGAGCACTGGGCAACAAGTAAGAAGCAGCCTGACCTTAGTGGGCAGAGTACTGGACTTAGTTGGAGTTGGGATGATGAGTATTCAAATCCTGTCTCAGACACTTAATTGCTGTGAGACCCTGGGCCAGTCACTTTTCTCCTTCTGTAAATTGAAAGAGTTTTGGTTTAATGGCCAGCATCTCGTAGGCTGAGAACTGGAAGGGACCGTAAAGATCACCTACTCCAAAGGCTGTCATTTAACAAATCGGGGGAAAAACCAAACAAATGAGGAAACAGGTTCAGTGACTTGCTCAAGATTGTACTGGGAATAAATAACCAAACTGGGACTCGAAGCAGAGTCTTTGCACAATGCCAGCCTAACTTCCTGCCTATCCTGTTTGATGTCTGCTCCTGCCTTGTTCCTCCTGATGCCTTCGAGCATAAAGTCACAGGATTTTTTTAAAAGTCGTGTTAATGCTTTTTAAATATTGGTCACTTCTTAATAACTATGTAATGTAATTACATTTAAGCAAAACAGATCAACACTAAGCCAAAAATCATGGGACTTAAAATTATTTTTTAAAAAGATTTAAAAGAACAAAAGAGTCCTTATAACTAACTTCATTTTACGAAGGAAGAGAGTCTATAGAGATAAAGTGACTTACCCAAAGTGATAGAAACAGCAACACAGACAAAATTCAAACTCAAATCTGGTTCAGTGCTCTTTACACTATACTATGTTCATTCATTCTTTAAGGCTTCCACTTTGACCTTCTCCTGATGCCACTAGTTCCCCAAGACAGAAAAAAGTCTACATTGGACAGGTGAGGAAAGTGTTGTGTTAAGTACAAAGTTGTGTGTGGGTCCTGACTCACAGGTGAATGAGTAGGACATGACATTCTGTGTCTCACTCACACTGGTCTCTTTGCAGGGAATATAGCTTGACAGCCTTTTAATGATGGGTCCGAAGAAGCTACCACTGGATACAAGTGAGAGTGACTCTGAGGAGCTGCCAACATTTACATTTCTGAAACAGAAGCCATCTTTGACAAAGAGCGGCCAAGTTGTGGTCCACAGCTCAGATGCGGAGTGTTCCTCTTCTTCTCCTGTTGCTCTCCAAGAGGCCGCCAGAACTGTTTCCCCAGAAGAGCCAGTTACAGTGCTAAGCAGTGAGAGTGAAGAGGGAGAGGAGCTTATTCCGCTGGTGCAGAGACTTCAGTGCAGAACAACATATAGTTTTTCTAAAGCACAAGAATCAAGTCATCAGGACTCAAGCTCCCAAACTAAATGTGCTTTGAGCCATCAGCACAATGAAGGAACAGCAGAAGAATGGAAAGAACAGCCCTTTCCAAAGACCCTTGTTCTCTCTAATTCTTCCTCAGTTAAAGAGGTTTCAAAGAATGACGGGGACGTTGTTGAAGAAGAACCACACAATTATCTTCCAGCCTACTCATCTGTCTTCCCAGTCCAGATTAGAAATGTGTCAGCCACGGAGAAAAGTTCAGTGCTCTCTCCTTCCCCAAAGAGAACTAAGTACGCTCAGAAGGAGAGGGGGAAAGGCTGGCAGGGTCCCCTCCAGACCCAAAGGAAACAGAAAGAAAGTGAGCAGAGACAGCAAGAGAGAGAAAGGAAGAAAGCCCTGGCCAACATGCTAAAAGCACAGAAGCCAGAGGCATGTCTGAAGCACATCACAGTTGTATTAGATCCAGGTACTTTTGCCTTTTCTTAGCTTCATGCTGAATTGCCCACTCTCTTGATCCTATCTTGACAGTGCACTTTGTAATTTGCTGCAGCTCTCTTACAGCTTGATGGTGGTGGTCAGATCCTCAGTGCTCTGCAAGCTATGGAGTGTCACTGTGCGATTGAGGCACAGACCATTCCATGTAGCATCACTTGGAAGAGGAGAGCCAGCCTGTCTCAGGTAAAGGCCTTTCCACAGTTTTTGTAGCTTCCCAGAGTCCCTTGTCATAGATAACTCTCTGTCTTTCAAGTTAGTCTATCACATTTCTCCAGTTTGGGGTCCATCAGGCCTCCTGTTCCCTCTTTTCCTTCCTTTGCTCATTCAGAGAGGTACGGTAGACAGAGAGCTGGCCCATCAGGTAGACCTCATCTCACCTCTGACACTGCCTAGGTGACCTAGGGCAAGTCACTTAACCTCTTAATTAATTTCTCAGTTACCCTGTCAATCTTCTAAGAATGTAATTTAAAGATGAGTTGCTGGTCTACTTTGGTGAAAGTTGTTTGCTGGCCAGATTTGCCTATACTAATGAAATCACAGTTCCAGCCTCTTCAGTAGATGAATCAGTAAGCATTAATCAAGTGCCTACTGTGTGCCAGGCAGTGTATTAAGCAATGGGGATACAAAAGAGTCAAAAGACAGTCTCTGCCCTCAAGGAGCTTACAATCTAATGGGGAAGACAGCATGCAAACAAGTATATACAAAGCAAGCTATATACAGGATAAATAGGAAATAATCAAAAAAAGGGAAAGCAGTGGAATAAAGAGAGGTTAGGGAAGGCTTGCTGTAGAAAATGGGATTTTAGTTGAGAGTTAAAGGAAGTCAGAGAAGTCAGGAAAGGAGGAGGGAGGCATCTATTGTAGATGGCTGTTTTGAAGAATTTAGCTACAAAGGGCAAAAGAGATATAGGACAATAGCAGGGATCAAAGGATCAAGAGGATTTTTTTTTTAGGATGGGAGAGATATGGGCATGTTTGTAGGCAGAAGAGAATAAGCCAGTAGAGAAGACAGAGAGATTGAAAACAAATGAAAGGGGGAGGAGGGGAGATGACAGACTGGTATATATTTTGGAGAAGACAGGATGTAATGGGAGTGCTTGAACAAGTAGAATGGTTAGCCTTGGTAAGGAGTAAGGCCACTTCATCAGGAGAGAGTCTCAGAAGGCATATGAATGATAGGAGATGAGGAAGAAGGGAGAAGAGGGAGCTCATAGCTAATGGCCTTTTTTCTGTAGAATATGAGGCAAGGTTCTCAGCTGATAGTAGAGGAAAGGGAAGCCATGGGAGGTTTGAGAGATGAAAAGGTTTAGAAGAGTCAATGAGGGAGTTGTAGAAGGATTGCCTAGCAGCAGTGAGGGCCCAGTTCAGACTGTGTAACATAAATTTGTAGTGGACCTAGTCAGAACAGTTGTGTGATTTTCTCCACCTTCATTCAGCAACATGTGTATAGGTGCAAAGGCAAGGAATGGTAGAAGTTATCCAAGGAAGAAGCTGGGCAGGGCATAGTCAGAGGTAGGACAGGGAAGCTAGAGATTTAAGAGAGGACAGTAAAGGGTTGAATGGGTTCATCAAGGAGTGAAGATGGGGGAAAGAGGAGGGAGGGGCTAGTGCTGGGGAGATGGCCTGGAAGAGAACTGAGGAATCAAGGGATTAAGAGTCACACTGTGGGTGAATAGTAGGGTTATGTAAGGGAAGACAGAGGGAGAAGTGAAAAGTCAGTAGATTTGGTCAGATAGGGGGATTTCAGAATGCTTGAACATTGAGGTGGTACATTTGTGGGTGATGGCAAGATGAAGAGTATGGCCATCTTTTTGTGTGACTAAATTGGGAGAAGTAGCTCAGGTGAATAGGTTGAGGAACTGAGTGTTAGGATATTGGAAGGAGAATCAGTATGTATGTTGAAGTCCCCTAGTATGAGGGCAGGAGTTGGGGAGGAGAGAGAATTTATAAGCTAGGTTTTAAACTCATTGACAAAGGAAGGGGAGTGACCTGCAGGGTCTCTAGACAAGAACTATCAGCATTTTGATTGGATAGCATATATGAATAGCTTGAACCTCAAAGAAAGAGAGATTACTGAATGACGGAGGAAGGGGAAGAAATTAGAAGTGACGATGGAGAGTAAATATTCCACTTCCCCCATCTTGACCAGCACTGAGGAGAATGAGTGACGGATGCCCAGGGAGGCTGTGTCTTCTGGGGGGGAGCCAAGTTTCAATAAAAACTAGTAGATGGAAGGAGTGAAAAGAGAAAAGATTTAAGACAATGGGAGGTTTGTTGCCTATGGAAAAGGCACTCCAGAGGACACAGTGTGAGAGTTGGGTGAAGTCACAATGAAACTTTGGAGTGGAAGGGTTAAGAGGAATGGGAATAAGGAATTAGGAGGCTGGGGTGGGGTGGTGTGGAATGGAGTTTGGATGATGATCTACAGGAGTTCAGAGTCACTGGGATGTGAAGAGTATGACCAGATGTGAGAAAGTTCATCATTGAGGCTTTTACAGTATAAGTACTGCTATTCCATACTCCTTTCTTTATGTGACAGGTGATATATGTTCTAAGTGTAGGCATCCTGGTTCTGCTTTAGCTACACCCATCCACACCTGGCTCATTCCTCTGCTTTCTACAAGGCTATAGGAAAGCAGGCTGTCATTTAACCAGAAGGGAAAATATATTATAATTTGCCCACCAGGTGGCACTCTACTGCAGTGATTGAACATGGGGGTCTTCCAAGGAGATGTCCTTTGTTTATGCAAAATAACCCTTTCCCCCACTACTTTGTGACTGAGCAAATTTACTTATACTTGCTACCAAATTCAAAAGTCAGTCTAGGGGAAAGAAAGTGGAATATTGTTTAAAATTAAGAGGATCATGAGACTTTGTGTGTGACCGTACTTCATCACACGTGGGAAATTTCTTTTGTTCAGCCGATTAAGTATTTCAAATCACTTCACAGGCAGTCCATACTGTTTCCATATACTGGCTGACATATGAACATATACATATATATACATCCACACATATATGTTTATGTGTATATATGTATGTATATATAGGCACCAAAAAATATTTAATGAACAAGGTGCATGTTAAGAGCCATTCAAAAATCAGTACTTAATGCTTTCCCCAGATAGTGAAATTAGGGGCAGAAGTTATAGATCTGATACTTCCTTTAACTGGGGCAAAATATACTTAGCACTGTGGGAGTGGGAAATGTGTCCTCCCACAATCTTATCAGCTGAGATAGCTCCCAGAAGTTGTCTGTCCAGAGGTTCCAGAATCAGGTCTGATCCAGATCTGACTTCAGTCCTTGTAGCCCTGAAAATATCTATGAGTCTGGTTCTCAGATTTCCCAGCCAGTAAAGTTTCTACGATGGAGAAATCTCATTTCAAAGGAAAAAATAGTGACTTCCCATCACACCCTTGTGTTGAAGACAAAAATACTAGGATTTTAGAACTTTAGTATGCTAAGAAGGTAGCTAATACAGATGGATCATCCTCATTCATCTCATTCTTCTAGGACAGCTGCTTACTCCATTGCAAAGGTTGAAAACCCTATCATAGGAGTGTAAACACTTTGAGAGGGCCTCTTGGGGATTCAGGAGAGAAAGGGAGAGGTGACAGGCTTTGCCTGGAGATCTGAGCTCTAAAGGACTAGCATTCAAACAAGAACTGTACGTCCAGTGCACACTGTGCACTTAAGTTTAGAACCAGACTTAAGGAAAATGTATGGTTTATATTTAGATTGATGGTGGTATATAATCTTGATAAATGACACTTTTCTGCTGGGTGGGTGAGGTGGCTTCTCCCAGAAACTTGCATAAACATTCCACTTCTTCCCCAACACTTGCTGATTCACACCATACTCTGTACCTCTTGACAGGCTGAAGAGGGAAACTTGATGGAAGAACCTTTCCTTCTGGTCCTGCTCCGGGAAAAGGAGTTTATGACCATGATCTACAATTCAAAGCAGGTTGGCAGACTGAGAAAAGCAACAGAATTATAAGAGTAGTTGAAGTAATCATTGCAATTACAATAATTAATTACCATCTCCTCTTACATAGGATGGCCCTGAAGGGAAAGAAACTCTGCAGAGCTTTGTAACCTGGGTCACAACAAAGACATTAGGGAAGACTCTGTCACTGGCAGTCATGGAACAGGAAAAATATTTTAGGTTTGGATTTGCTCTGGGGTAATCTTTTAAAGGACCAGGGAGTTGGTATTCTTTCCCTAACCAAAATCTGTCAGTAATGTATGTGTCACATCTCCAGTGCATGGTGTGCCTCTACCCAGCACAGGAGGGTTTCCCCAGTTACTCCTACTAAACAGAGCTGGGCCTAGAACTGCTATCCTCATTTCTTTTCATTCTTCCTAGCTCTCCAAAACCCCAGAGGAGGAAAAAACAGGGAGTCACAGTGAATAGAGATCAAGCCAAGGGGAAGGTAAATCAGAAGGGATCAAAGGAGAACAGAGAATTTGCTCCAGTATTGTCCAGGGTAGATGTAGAAATGGTAAGTAGAACTACCTCTTTCCTAAGCAATGCCACAAATTTGCCAAGTGGGCACCTATAATTGCATGTTTATTTTCACTGGTAGGTTAGATGTGCTTGGTTCTGAGGATCTATATAGAGCTTTGAAGGCTAGGTAATGGGGACCTCTGGGTGATTTTAAATGACAGTGAGAATAGACTGAACTACACTGGATGTGTATTTCTCTTCCTGTGCCTCAAGTTTCATCATTGCTGTTGTGCTTTTCTAGGCTTTGGTGGAGTTGCAGCTTCACACAGAAGCCCAGATTAGAATCCTGAAGAGCTGGAAGGAGCTGGCTGACTTCATCTGTATGTTCACCAAGGCTGTGGCTGAGGCACCCTTCAAGTGAGTGATATTAAACTTCATGCCAAGTCCTCATCCATTCTAAATATTCTTATGGTCAGAAAAAACATCCCTTTTCCATGATCCTGGCTCCAGTGCTCTTAGATGAAGAACTGATATTGTCCCAGCTGACCTAACACTTTGCAGACTTCTAAGCCTGGTAATAAAAATTCATGGTAATTTCCCTCCTGTGTGGGAGGTAGTGGGATACCATATACCAGAGAAGCAGCACTTACATTACTGATCGATTTTGAGAGAATCTCAAGTCCCTGGTAATGGATATTCATATGTTCCAAGTACATTGTTTTGATATGTTTGGGGGAGGGTTGGACTAGATTTTCCTTTAGGCAGTTATTCAAAGGTTCAGTAGTCAAACCCCAGCAAAATTAAAATCTCTTTAGATCAAGACTTCCATGGGGCAGCTAGGTGGTGCAGTGGATAGAGCTCTGGACTTGGAGCCAGGAGGACCCGAGTTCAAATATGACCTCAGGCACTTGGCACTTAACTAGCTGTGTGACCCTAGGCAAGTCACCTAACCCTGATTGCCTCAGCAAAAAAACAAAACAAAAAAAGACTTCCAAGTCCCACTTATATAAAGCAGTAAAGCATTACACAAAATTTAAATGAAACTCAATAGATAAAATTATGGAGTGTATTCTGTGATTTACCTGTATTCAGTGGCCCAGCAGGTCTAAAATAAGTCCAGTAATGATATCACATCCTGGGGATAGGGCTTTACGGAGATGAGCTCTACTGGGTTGCCATTTTGGGGTTAAGTAAGAGAAGGTGGCTTTTTAGCACACTGTTCCTTTGAGCTATTATCTGTGTTCATTTGAGTTTTACCTGCAGGAGATCTCGGGATCAGACTAATTTTTCCTTCTGTCTGGCGAGTGATTGGGCTGGAGGGGTAAAGGTGGACTGCTCTGGCAAGGGACTTACACTGGTCTGGAGGAGGCAGATTCAACAGCTAAATCGAGTTAGCTTGGAGATTGCCAGTGCAATCGTAAGCGCCTATCCCTCACCTCGGCTCTTGCTACAGGTAAGCGAGCTGTATTGTAGCACTAAATTGGACATCATCTTTGCTGGCAACTTTACCTTCTACCTTATGGATGAAATTTCTCAGTTTACCAGAAGTTAGGATTTTAAGTTGTGGTGACTTTTGTCCATGTGACCGTATTAATATCACTGAGCCTCATTTGTAAAACAAGGTGATGGCTGTAAAATTTGCAGATCAGCAAAAACCAGCTTGTTGTGAATGGAGCTGCTTGTCCCACCAAAAAAAAAAAAAGAAACTGCAGCTCTCAGCCACTGGGGTAGGGTCTAATTTGTTGAAGATGTTTAGACAACATTTATTGTTTTTTAGGCATATCAGCAGTGTTTATCCGAGCAAGAATGTCACAATCTGCTTGCAGACATCCAGGTGCGCCGAGGGGAGGGTGTAACAACTACTTCTCGACGAGTTGGGCCAGAGCTCTCTAGGCGCATCTATTTTCAGATGACCACTTTGCAGCCAGACCTCTCTCTGGATGGCACATAGTGACACTCCTAACCAAAACTGACGGTTGAAAGAGCACTCTAATATCCTTTTGCAGGAATAAATGGGAGCAGTGATCCTGTCAGTTCAATTTCATTCCCTTTCCTGAAGGAAACTAATGTGACTAAATACAGGAGGGTGACCCAGAGAGAACTGGTTCCTCATTGTCAATTTACGGAATTCTTCCCTACCCAACAGATTAGGCAAAAAGTTAAATCTACATGCAAGTGGATCAAAGATATCCCACAAGACACTTATTTAATAACAATTATAAAAACCTAAAAACAGTCCATTATAAAGTTTAGGAAATTCTAACAATTATGATTGAAATGGAGAGTTAAAGCTCTTGGTGGGTTTGTCTGTGGGCTTGTTCCCTATAACCAATCCCCTCACATCTTATAAATCACATGGAATGGTAATCCTTTTCATTTGGGTGGGGTTGGGTCACTGTATAGCTTTGTGTACTTGCTTACAATAGTTATGTGCTTATACAATAAAGTAATTATAAAAATGGTCCCAGTGCCTGAAGGTAAAAGTAAAAGAATACATAGTCATTTCTACTACCACTCATGACATGTGTTTCAAAGAGAAATAGTGAAAATAGGAACAAAAAAAAATTTTCTTAATGCTAGGAGAGCCCCCACAGGTAGGCAGTTCCATATCACTGTGCTAAAACATTTGTCCCTGGAGTTGATGTCGTCTTCCCTTTGCTGTCCCAGTAGAGTTTTGTTTTGTTTTTTAAATCAGGAATTTTTCCAGTGAATAAGCATCATCAAGGGGCAATAATTATCCCTTTCTCCCTGAGAAAAAGGACCTGAAGCAAAATCAAACACACACACACCCTCACCCCCAACCCCCAGTGTTTAATATAGCTTAAGCTGGCTGCCTGGCTTTGTTAATAGGCAACATTTTAATTGTGCACAGTAACTGCTGATGCCTCTTAAACCTTGTTAGGAAGAGGCAAAGAACAGAAATTAAGCTTGTTTATAAATCTTAGTCCCAGTAAAACATTATCTACTCCAACTAAGAATGAGGTAACAACCCTCCATCATACCATAGCACAAAGGGGTTTCCTTTTCTGACATGCCTTGCCTGTACTTAGACCCTTCAGGTGATCTTAGAAAAATGGCAGGAATGCAAAAGTCGGCATAAACTACAAAGGGCCTGTACTAGTGGAAAAAACTAGTTTTAGGTTGCCACTGGTAAGTCAAATATTTCTTTCTTCAGTGCTAGTTAAGCCAGGCCATATTCCTATCTAGCCTCCTGAGTTTGTATGGACATGCTGAAAAGTTTCAACACTGGATTGGGACGGCTGGATTCAGGCTCTGTCACTAATTAAATCACTATAAAATCAGGGGGTTGGACTAAATGGTTGCTAAGGTCCAATCCAGCTATAAAAAAAAAATCCATTATTTCTGTAGTTACCAAATTGCTTTAGTGTCTTGATATATAAGAAAATAGGTATTTTATCTTGGACAGTGAGTTTTGCATTTGTTGCCTCCTGATCTTGTTTTTGTTGTCAGTGAGATCCTGGCCCAGGAAGTTATGAGTGAATAGATTTGTGACATACAAAAATATAAATGTGGAGACAGCTGACCATTTAGTAAAAATATGCCTCACCTTTACATAGCTTTGGATACCTGGATCAGAAAAGAGGAATGTTCGTGTCCTCCCCTCTAGCTTATTCCTTTAGGCATGCAGACTACTGCTCCCCCCACCCCCTACCCCTTCCCATTTTCTAAATCTATAGGGAACAGAATCTTGCATAAGGAACAGAGGCAAATTCTAACATGGATCTCCTAGGACATAAAAACGGCTGTCTCAGGTACCAATTGATTGCCAGTTGGTGGTGACAAGTAGGTCCAATGCTATAAAAGGTAATGTCTGGCAGAACACAATTCCATAGGAATCCTGGCTCCACAGACAATGAGGCAGCCAATGCTGATAACACACTTATTGCTGAGAGTTTGGCTGTAAGACTCGCTGCAGGATTTCATGGCTACGAAGCCCATGGAGGACATTCTCATAGATGGTGTTCACATTGATGCAGAAAGGCTGCCACTGTAGATCTGTCACCTGACAGGCAACTAAAACTCCTGTGGCACTGAGAAGCACCATCAGCAGCAGCTTTAAGAAAGCCCAGGACCACGAATGCTTTTGAGGGCGAGACTTCATAGAACGGGAACCAGACTTGGCCTCTGGAATGACACAGGTATGTTAGACAAAGAGAAGACGACTTTAGTGGACAGACCCTCCCCACCCTGTTCTGAAATGTACCAAATCACATTCTGCTGGTCCCTTCATACCACTTTAATGAGTAACTAACCCAGTTTCATAAAAGGGAAAAGTGCTTAAGATTGTTTCTTGAACAATACTATATTCAAAAGATCAAAACTTGGCTTTCCCCTCCCTTTGGCTTTTTAAAGAGAAAAGAATCTAAAGTGGAAGTGTTTATATAACAGGTGTATAATTTTGATGATGAATGGTCCTCCTCATGATCTATTAATAATATACCGAATCAGAGGCTGACTTGATTCAGAATCTCGACATCTTGGTCTGGATTACCACAGAGAAAATATTATTTCCTAAAGCACAGACCCTTAACAGTGTTTCTACACTTCAATTCACATTACATCAGCTGAACAGTTTTCAAGCTCAGTGATTCCTGCTACTGAACACACAAGGCAATTCTAAGCCATCACTTTCACTGGAAAGTCATGACAACTTACTTGCAGGCTGATGTGTCTCCTTCTTGGGTTTTTTCTCTTGTTCCTTCTTATTAGCTGCTTTGACAGCATCATATTCTTTTCTCCGACGTTCCTTTTCCTCTGCTTTCTCCTTCTTTCTCACTTCTCGTTCTTGGGCTTCCTTGGCCCGCTGCTTGGCCTCACGCTTTTTCTCTATTTCTAAGAGCACAAGAAATATTTACTTTCCCTGATACTGCCATAATGGAAATTGTGCAGGTTTTGAAGTTCTAGCTCAGCCATTTTCATGTTTGCTTGTTGAGCAAGTCACAACCTTGGTTTCCTCATCTGTAAATTGTGATATCTGGACCAGATGAGTCAAGATCTGTTCACTCCTAAATCTATAACCACAACCCTATCCCAATTCATTTCCCAAGAGGGAGCAGATTTCTTCTTTAGGCTTACATATACTTTCTGATTGCAAAGACTGGATAAATTCAGCATGCTTTCCCTCTGTGTCATGAGGCAGATAAAAAGACTGCCACCCATCTTTCCCAGATTATAATTCTTTACTATAGCAGATGACCTAGAAATGAAATCAAAAGAATAGAAGGGATACATGCAAAATAAAGTCTAGATACTGAAAATGAATTAATATCTAAGGTAGAAGACTAGATAGCCTTCAAAATTAGCAAGAAAACGAGAGCTCTGAAAAGAGGGACAGTATCTGAAGAGTTCCAGTTTTCCAGAGTTGATGAATGAATGAGAAATATACAAAGAAGTCTGCTGAGACTAAGAAAATAAACTGCACCTATTTAGGGTGGTTGGGTATTGTCCTTTATTCTGATGTGCTGATTAAGTTCATGAATAGTTAAATTTGACAGTAAATAACTTTTTCACTTTTATTTTTTGGCAATTGGGGTTAAGTGACTTGTCCAGGCTCACACAGCTAGTACGTGTCAAGTGTTTGGTCTGAGGCCAGATTTGAACTCAGTTCCTCCTGACTTCAGGGCCGGTGCTCTACCCACTGCACCACCTAGCTGCCCCTAAATAACTTCTTTTATGCTACAGTTCCAGTCTACGTTAACATCTCTAGATCAACACAAAATGTTCCAAAGAGACAAGCCTCAAATCATGAAACAATCACGGTTCAAGTTTTATTTAAGTTGGTTCCCTAGAATACAGAACATTTTCCTGCAGGAACAATAGTGTTTATTTGCTTATTGAGCAAGTCACAACCTCGGGGCCTTCCTTTCCTCATCTTCAGTCTCTACCAAAACTCTGCCACCCCAGAAATAGAAGGTCCTGCCGATAAAGAAGAGCCTTTCCCCCATCACAGCAGCACTTTGTACATAAGAAATAGTTAAGTTAAAAAGTTCCTCTATCAGGGAATACCTATAATTATTTGCTAAAACATGTACAGCCCACGACCATTTGTCAAAATTCTCTGTAAGACAGATTAGAAATCACCCACCCACTTCTATTCACTCTGCTGGTTTCTAGCTTCTGATATTCAGAAAATACCACTTTTTGATAGTGTAATCTACTAAGTTGACTTGAAGACAAAGAGTCTGGAAGGAGTTTTAAAATCAGAAATTTTTTAGAATCCATACCCCCAATTATATTTGGTTACTAGTCCAAGGTACCAAACCACAGTCAGCTTCACATCCGATCCATCAGGCCTTCTTATGATCTGCATGCTGCCACTATCCTGATGCCTCTCTCCCGACTTCCCACCTCTTAAGAACAAAACTCCATTCTCTGGTCTCTACTTTCTATATATGTTATCTTCCCTTATAAAATCTAAGCATGACAGCATGCATGCATACAGATATGTAGTATCCCTAGCATTTAGCATACTGACTGGTACATAATAAACATTTAATAATTTTTTTTTTTCATTAAAAAACAACGGGTACTTACCTCGCTCAACCTCCAGCCGCCTTTGTTTCTCTCGCTCTTGATCAGCCTGAACAACTTTCATGTGCTGCAGTACCTTCAAAAAAAGAGTCAGTACTGTCATCTTACAGGTAAAAAATGCAGTTTGGCAAAACCAAACCAACACACTGATCATGTCTGACACAGAGTATGGTCTCCCACCTCTTTGATGAAGGGTAGGAAGTACATTTTCTCAACTCTTTCTTTGGGTGTTTACAATTACATTATAATTACAAAGTGTCAAGTTTCATTTGTTCTATTTGCACTGTCATCTAGTCCTTGTAGATATTGTTTTCCTGGTTCTTACTTCAAGCTCCTCACTTCTCTGAATTCATGTTTATTTATACACATTTATTTCTATTTGTTTTTGGCAAGGCAATCAGGGTGAAGTAACTTGCCAGGGTCATAGAGCTAGTAAGTGTCAAGTGTCTGAGGCTGGATATGAACTCAGGGCCTTCTGAGTCCAAGTTCAGTGCTCTACCCACTGTGGCACAATTGCCCCCATATTTGTTATTTATAATGGCACATAATACTTCCTTACATTGTCATGCCACAATTTGTTTATCCATTACCCAACAAATGATGAGCACTTTTGTTTCCAATTTTTTGTTACCACAAAAAGAATACTAATTCTTACTACTAATATACTAGCTCGAAATAACTAAGCCCCATGAATGGGCAAGTATCATATTCAAAGTTCTGGGTTCCCTTACACCATTCAGGCATTTGAGAGCTTATAGAAAATTTAACACCTGTCCTTGCACCCTAACCAATCAGGGCTGGACAAGATGTTTGATTAATTATTAAAATAGTATGAAAAAAGCCAGGAAATCTACAAGGCCAAAAGAGGTGTTCTTTTTAAACACAACTCCATTTCACTCCTCACCCAGAACCTCTTATCAACTGCAGATAAGCTGAGTCACAGAATCTGAAAGCAACAAGAAGGACCACTCAAAGCTCACGTAACATGCTGAGGAAGGAAGAGATTTTTTTTTACTTCTTTAAGAAGATAACTGTCTGGGGAAAGCTAGGTGGCACAGTGGATAGAGCACCGGCCCTGGATTCAGGAGGACCTGAGTTCAAATCCGGCCTCAGACACATAACACTTACTAGCTGTGTGACCCTGGGGAAGTCACTTAACCCCATTGCCTAGCAAAAAAAAAAAAAAAAAAAAAAAAGATACTGTCTGTATACACAACAAAGGTAGTAAAATCTGAACTGTCAAACTCTATGATACAATGAATATTTCCATATTTTGTTGCCACACCTAGGCATGATCTTATACCTTACCAAGATAGGCATAACACTGGACACTTATTTTCAAATGCGTTTCTAATAACTTAGAGTCCTGACATCTCTATACCCACAGTCAAGTAACCCCTTCAAATCAGTTTTCGAGTTCAGGGCCAAAGAGTTTCAGAGTACTAAGCTAAAGGACACAGAACTGAAACTATGTTCAAATATGTCTGAAACCTTTTGGGGCGGGGGGGAGTACAGCTCAATGCATGAATAGGCTATTCAAACAACAGGTGTTTGTTTCATGGGCAGATCTGGAGAAAAGTCAAACACATTAGTGGAAGTTGGCCAAAGTTCAAATTCTATGGGACTCTAGGTGTTAAACTTATGACCATCCCCTCAGTTCCTACTCTAAGACATGTACAATTTAGAGAAGGAACTGGGAGATATGGAAAGTCCCTTTCATAGTCCACTACAGTAATCACTTACTGGAGTTAATTATCCAAAAGTACATATTTAATACCAAGAGAAACAAAAAATACCTTATTTTAAAAGATACCGGCTATTTAAAAGACTTGGCAGCTACCATGACCACAGCATAGAAGTTCACAAAAGATAATGGTCAGAAATGATGAAATTTGTTTGTTGTTGTTTGTTTTTCATTCTGGAAAAGGACCATGACATTAGGGAGATGATGCCATGACATCCAAGTGAATTGGATTTAAGTGAAGGAAGGCTGTGCAAAGTCACCAGCCTCACTTTCTCTTCTGGAGCCATCAGGGTCCATTGGCAAGATATACATCAGGACAGCTAGAAATGGCCCCAGATGCAATGAAAACAAACAATACTTAAACCATCACTATGAAATGTAGGCTCAATTAATACTGACTGGTAGATATTTCCCTACTACACCATTAAGAAATTAGATATGTGGTGTAGACCACAGTAGTTTAACCAGCCAGTGAAGTAGAAATCTAGTATAGTGACTATGGTTTTAGAGATGAGAAGCCCACAGTGACTTGATCCTATGATGCTGGCCTTGTTTAGTGATCAAAGAAAGTGTTGACAGGCAGGACAGTCGTGGTGGTGTTTTTTTTCTTTTTCATATTAATAAAGGCAGGACATGTTATCTCCTGATATACCCAGTATAATTAAAATAACAGCTAACATTGATATTTTGCTTTAAGGCTTACAAAATGCTATATAAATTTGATCACGGATATGTTATGGTTGACACATTCCTTTAGTCAACGTAAAAGCTTTAAGAGAAAAACAATGTGCCAATACCATGGGAGTACATGAACAAGAAACATATAAGGATTAAATACAGGGGCCATATCCTTACTCTGATAGCACTCTGCTTACACTGCTTCTCATCCAAGCAATCACCAGCCACTTTGGCCAGGACAGGATCTAGAGGGTTATCCTTCAGATCCAGCCATTTCAGGTTCTAAAGAGGAAACAAACAGATTAAGCAAGAATTCACAAACATGTTCCATCGAAAGTAAATAAACATAAAGAGGTAAAAAAACAATTTAGATTCTGACTGAGGCAGTCAGGTGAAGTAATTCCCCCTTCAGTGGAGAAGAGACTCCACTATAAACCTTTTCAGAGATAATACACTGGTGTGCAAGACATGTTTGCCAGTGTTTGGCCTTATGGAGAAATGTTACCTTAAGCTGAGCAAAGCTGACAGGCAGGGTGACAAGCCTATTGTTGAGGAGGTCCAGATGTTGTAAGTTGACTAGACGGCCAAAGTCAGCAGGCAGCTGCTGCAGGCGATTTTTACTCAAGTCCAGTTTCACCAGGTGTGTTAGTCCACAAAAATCAGACTAGAACCCAAACCAAAAAGAATTCTATTTCATTCCACAAGCATTTAGAAGAACACTTAAGACTTTGATGACGGGTAGACCTAGTCAAGTCCTTGCACATATGGTCAACAAAGGCCACATCACCATCATTAAAAGTAAAACAGTATAATGGAAAGAAACATGAACATGGAGTTGGGAGAAATTTGGGTTCAAATCTGGCCCCTGACAACCATTATCTGAGCAAGTAACCTAACCTTTCTCCAGGACTCCTTCTACACATGTGTAAAATGAGAATTAAAATTCCATGGTGTCTATTTCATAGGGATTTTGTGAACATCAAATAAATTCTTCATAAAACTGAAAGCACCCTAAATGTCAGTTATTATTATTTAAATAGCACATCAGACGCTATCCCTTGCTCTTTCTCCAGGCACTTACAATCAAGTGCATAGATAACCAAACAGGTACTAAACAAGGAAGACAGTGGCAAGAGAGCTACATAGGCAGAAGAGGAGAAAGAGCTCAGAACTGCTTCCAGAAGAGGTAGAATTTCAAAAGCTTCATTAATTCAACTCAAATAATCAAATACTGAAGACCTACTGTGTGACAGGCAAGGCAAGGCATACAAAAGATAAGCAAAATTCAATCCTCTAACTTAGTGAGTTGTGAATGATATGCCAAAAAACAGAGCATCAATAAAACATTTTAAAAAGTACAAGAAAGTTCAGAAATGGACACAAAAAGGGCAATTTTGTTACTAGTGTTAAATTTAATATATACTCTTTAAAAATTTCGTATACTGATGCTCATAGTTGTTAACTGATTACGTTCCTATTATAAAAAAAATTTTAAATAATCTCTGCCCTCAAGTATGTTAATAACAATAGTTTAAAGCAGAATATACTAAGGACCATAAGAAAGGTTTAAGTAAAATGACATAAAGTGGTTCAGAGAAGGGAGCACAACCAATTTGAGGAAGGTGGTGAGAATTAGGAAAGTGTTCATGAAAGATGGATTCTTCAAGAATAGATTCCGACAAATTTTTGTTAAAGGGAAATCCAAGCACAGGATATGTATTCAGGTAGCAGCAAATTACCAAGTTTGAGTAGAGTGTAGGAGGGGAGGAGTATACATAGGTTCAAAGGAAAACCTGAAGTGATTTCAATTATTATCATCCTACTCTCCCAATTTGAGTTTTCTTCCAAGGCACAATCAATACTTTTGGTGTCTTTTTCACAGCTTACAAAAATTTGTTTCTACTTTTAACTCTGCACAGTGTCGTTTCCCGCATATTTAAGGGACTGGGTTTCAGTTCCCTACTCTGTAAAATGAGAGGGTTGATGTCTAAAATACTTTCCAGTCCTGCCATCTGCTGATTCTAGTACTTAATATACTTGTGAGAACCTTGATACTGACCTATGATACAATGAGCAGTTATCATGAGGTCTTGAGAAAGGTCTGTCAAACAAAGTGAGGAAGTAAGGGGGAGACAGCTTTGGCCATAAAATTAACAGTCGACTGTAGATGTTCAGCTCTTCTCCAATTGTATATATTTTTTGCCTGCTACCAATAAAACTGCTGTACTTTTGTACAAATAGGTCTTTTTTGACTTTTCATTATATATTTAGGATAAAACTAAAACAGTGGAATCACTGGTTCAAAGGTGGATGATCAGTGTTGTAATTCTGCTGTATATGGTCAGCCTAATCATGAAAAATATTTGTGACACTCTACTGTGCCACCAACAGTGTAGTGCAGTGCCTATTTCCCTGTAGCCCCACCAACACTGAATTTTACCATTTTAGCTCATTTCTTGACACTGTCTTGTTCTGTTCTATTGTAGATTTACATGTACATGCCCTGTCTCCCAACCTAGCTAGAGTATGCTTTGAAGACAAGAACCATGTCTTTTTTTATGTCTTCCCCCTCCTCTTTCCCCACCTAGAATAAGGCGAATATAGGGGTAAGTATGCAGATGTTTAATAAATGTTTATTTTTTTTTTTAAAGTTAACAACCAGGTCAGTGCTAAATGTGGTGATGAATCTGGCGATTAACCAGATAAGAGATGACCAGAACCTGAACCAAGCTAGCACTTATAGGGATGAAAGGTAAATGGCAGATTTGGGAGGAGTTGTGAAGGACAAGGCAACAAGAATTGGTAACAGACTGGATGTGATGACAAAAAGTGGTTAGTCTCAAATTATAGTTTCTTACTTGGGCAGCTGATGAGCTAGTGGCCACAGAGATGAGTCCAAGGCCCAATAATCCTTTCCTGTCCCCACCAAGGAAGCATGTTGTTCCTAAAATACCCTTCTTCCTAGGAACTCAAAGCGATTCACAAAATTGTTTCCACTCTCCTCAGTGATGTGAGGCATGAAATATTTTCCTCACTTTGCAAAGGATAATCTGAGGCAAAAAGAGAATGAGTGACTTGCCCACGCTGTAGATAAAGCAAGGACTAAACCCCAGGTTTTTATCTCCTAATCTGGAGCTTTATCCACTCAATCTCATATCCCTGAGTCTTAATGCCACAAAAAAACAAAAAACAAAAAACAAACAAACAAAAAACCACAGCCTAAGCCATTCTATGATGAGGCTCTCTTGTTCTGAAATTCATCAATTTCCCTGTAGAACCTGCTTCTCTTCATGACTTCACTGTTTGTTATGGCACCACCATCTCTGAAGACTAAAAATCTGTCATCTTTGACTCTCTCCTCCTTAACCTGCCACCTGTAAACACAGAATCTTGTTGATTTTACCTCCACAAGATCTCGTTTATCCATCCATTACCGTGGCCATCACTGGTTCAGGTGTGATAATTACTTCAGTACCCTAACTGGCCTCTCTATTTCAACACACTACTTCCTTTATAAGAATAACAGATTAATGTTCCAAAAGCAAAGCCCTAGTTCTAAAACAATTTCTACTCAAAAGTCTTCAGTGGCTATTGCACAACATCAAAACTCCCCCTAGCTTTCGATACTCTGATTTGTGCCCAACTTTTCTTTCCAGAGTCCCCACATTAAGCCCCTTTTACAACCTACACTTACTGCCCAGAACCTTCCAAATATGGCTATTCAAGCATAGTAGATGTCTAGCACCATGCTTCTGACAATTTCTACTTTGGCATCTTAAGATATGGCTGCTTTTGACCTGCTGACCCAAACTTCCTTTTTGAGTATGTTTCTTAGCTTTCATGACTTCACACTCCTATTGCTTCTCTTGGTTTCTCATCCAGTTCCCAAGAATGGCTTTGACTCGTGGTTTCTGCTAGATCTGTCTAGAAAAGGAACTAGTTATCTGTTCCCATTCTCAAACTGGTAGCTTTGATGACCTAAATCATCTAGAAAAATACCCTCTGCTGACCCCACTGCCTCTCTTCTTACACTGTCAGCCCCTACTGCCAGGGATAAATACATGAATACTGAGCTCTTTCGAGATTCCTCTTCATACATACATACCTACTACACATACTGGCATACATACACTCCACACCAGCAAAACTACACTACTCTCCTTCCCCTAAACATGGCCTAAGGCCCCTTGCTTTTTATGCATGTGTTGTTTACTCTACCTGAAGTATCATTCCCCCCAACTTCCACCTGGCCACCATGCAAGACCTAATGCAAATTCCACCTCCTCAATGACTTCCTCAATCATCAAAATGATTTTATCAGTGGAAATGACATTAAAGAGGCATTACTATCTGCTTTGCCACTGCACCCTAAGGACCATGGGACTTTTTCATTCAATTAGCAGCTAAAACCTTCCACGTATCTTCCCCATTAGAATATGAGCTTCTTTAGAGCAGAAGCTTGATTATTGTGTCCCCAACCTTAACACAGTGTTTTACATATAGTAAGCACTTAATAAATGCTTTATTCATTCATTCATTCAATCCACATCACCAAGCCAGAAGTAATTTCTCCTTTCCCTAAGCTTCCATAGCACTATATATTTTTCTGATTATACTTGTATTATCAACTTGATTCATTTGTATGTTATCTTATTTCCCCTACTAGACTTTAATGTCCACAAAGATAAAAATATATTTTATTGTTTGTATCCCCCATAGCATATATCATAGAGTCTTACACATTATAAATATTCAATAAAATAATTTTAAATTAAGACCCTGTCCTCATCAATCCCTCCTCCTAAAACCAACTACTAGTCTCCGTATATTTGATTAGAGCCACTGACTCTCCCAGGGATTCACACTCATGTTACATCCCCCCAGCCTGGAGCAAGGCATTCCCCCAGTCTGGAGCAAGGCATCCCCCCTGGTGCTCCAAAGAGAACCAGAGTCCTTTGTTGATCTTACCGGTAATGAAGTCAATTTGTTGCAGGACAGATCCAGTACTGTGGCCTTTGGGAGAGCAGCCTAGGAAAGGAGCAAAGAAGAAATGTAAAATCCATATTTGGTCAGAGGCTATTATATTTGGTGGTATCTATTTGCTAATGGAGTATCTTTCCAGAGTGGGAGACAGGATAGATTAAAAAGCACAAAACAAGAATAAAATGCTGAGATGGCTCAAAAAGGAGAGCAAAAACTGAGGCCAGACATCAGTTACTTATGGAAGTACAGAAAGAACAAAGTGTGGCACACAATGAAGGAAAACTTGGATACTAGAATAGAATTTAGGGCTTCCAAGCAACGCTAGATACATCTTAAAAATCTTCAGAACCATCCCTTCTTCTGATTAGGGCAGGGGTTTTTGACTTTTTTTTTTTTAACCCAGACCCCTTTGGCAATCAGGTGAAGCCTATGGACCACTTCTCAGAATAAAGCTGTTTTTTTGTTTGTTTTCCAAAATTCAGAATGGAAGGAGACACTAAATTTCCATTAAAAGTTAATGAAAATATATATTTTTTCCATCCAAGTTTATGACCCCCCTGAAATATATCCAACTGGCATTAAGAACTCCTGACCAATTTGTAGTGCTAACCACAACAAACCCAACTCCACCCAGTTTTGGGTTGAAATGAGAGTAAGACCAGAGATAAGACATTCAGTTAATGACATTCTACAACCAATAGGAACCAAAGAATTGCAAAATATCGCAGCTAGAAGGGACTCCGGGGAACATCTATCTAATCTAAATCCACTCAGTCTACAGATGTGGAAGATGATGCCCAGAAATGAAAGTGGCTTGCCCAAAATCATAATGTTAACAAGTGGTAGAGCCAAGATTTGAACCCAGATCTTTTAGGTCGAACACTACTTCCCCAATGTGTGCATCCCATCCTTTGGGCAAGCCACTGCCTCTCTTGAGGCTTCAAAATCCTTATCTGTAAAAATAAACAGCCTGAACCCCAGTCTCTTCCTGTCCCAACATTCTAGGATTCAATACACTTCCCATATGTTCGAGAAAACAAAGGTCAGACAGACCAACCAGTCCAGCCCAACTTTTTCCGGCCCAAGTAATGCCCGCAGGCTACTTCTAGCAGCTGGGATTGCAGAATTCCCAATTGTCACTAATTCTCAGCCACGCCCAGGTCCCTAGAAAGGCCTACTTCTCCAGGGCCTAAGAAAGAGACTGCAGGACCCCCCTCCTCTTACGTCTCAGATCCATTACGTTAAGGTCAGAGCCGGAGAATACCATCGCGTCTCAGCCCCTCATTTTACAGAGAAGGAAACTGAGGCCCAGAGTGGAAAAGGGGCATTGCCCAAAACGCCGAGCTGGGCTTGGAAGCGGGGCCTCCGCGGCACCAGCCAGGAGGAATCCATCCTCCCAGGAATGACACGTGTCCAGTCCCGGGGCCCCGGTTCCCAGACCCCGCTCCCGCTCGGGCCCGGGGCGGCGCCCACACTGACCAGCTCCTTGACCGGCACCTCGGTGAGGTCGCCGAGGCTCAGGTCCAGCTCGTTGCCGTCCAGCTTGTCGCGCAGGCTGGCTCCCTTGCCTCCGCTCTTGGCCATGGCTCCGGGAGGTGTGGGGGATTGGGGGTGCGGCCGAGGCGCGCGAGGGCTCGGCGGGGGGTGGGGGCGGCTTCCGGCGGCGGGCGCGCGCCCGGGCGCTCGGCAAAGCTTCGCGCGGCTCTATGCGACGGCCGTTTAACGGCCAGAGATGCGTTTGCCAAGCAGAGCTTCAGACGCCTAAAGCCCGGACGCCGCCGCGCCCCGCCCTTCCGACCTCCTCGTACCCGTGGGCCCGGCACTGCCACCGCTACCCTGCGTCCAGGATACCGTGGCCAGCCACCGTAGCCCGCGACCCCGTTCCCGCCTCCGTCACTGCCGCCGCCAACCACTTCCGTGTCCACGTCTTCCCTCCGGGAGACACCGAGGCGCCTCGGGTGGGGCCAGAGAGGCTCGCGCATGCGCGAGTGAGCGCCCCGCCGCCCCCTAGTGCTTCGGAGGCTCCCGCGGGGCACACGTGGAAAGCAGTCTGTGTCCCAAGCGAGAGAATTGTAGGTTCTGCATGCGAAAGTGTTAGACCCGGAACCGTCCTTGGAAGTTCTAGTCAATCAGCTATCACTTATTAAGCGCCTTCTGTGTGCCAGGTACTGTAGTAGGCACTGGGGATAAAAGTACAAAAATGAAACCGTTCCTGTTCTCAACGTATTTCAGGAAGGAGGCTGTAACACATCTATAGCTGTACACATAGATACAGATAGAGTTCCACATGGACACACATACATACACATACATACATGTATATACACAACTGAAATCATAGATCCACTATATGTACACATACATTCACACCTTTACACAATATTTAGCTACACATATAAGTATATACCATATATCAGATCCACTATATATACTGTATACATGTGAATATTATATGTGTGTGTATATGGTAGACCTGAGGCATCATTGAGCAGGCAACTTGGTGACTCAGTGTATAGATAGGCTTGGACTGAGGAAAACCTAATCTGAAGTCCAAATTTTTAGATACTTACCTGCTGTGGGACCCTGGGCAAGTCACTTAACCTCTGTATGCCTCAGTTTACTCTTCTACAAAATGAGGATAAAAGTAGCACCTACCTCCCAGAGTGTTTGTGATGATTAAATGATACATTATTTGTAAAGCATCCAGAACACAGTAGATGCTGTATAAATGCTTATTCCCTTCTCATTCCCCTTCTCTAAAATGAGGTAACATTTGTAAAGAACTTTACAAACTTTCAAATGCCATATACATGCTGGCTATTATTGTTGTTGTTGTTGGAAACTGTCTCTACTAATACTGGGTGTCACCTTCCTATGGGGTTGCTCAGAGAGCTAAGAGGTTAGGTGACTTGTCCAGGGTCACACAGTAAGTATCACAGGGAACATTTGGACCCACTTTCTTCAGTCAGATCTTTATCCATTTGACAGCACCTTGCTGCCTAGTGGGAGGCATACACAATTCAAATCATTGCTCTTTGAAACCTTTTTCTCTGATTTAAAGATACCATCCTCACTCTGCTTCACACAGATCAGTAAATAATCACCACCACCACCTCTGAAGTAGGTTGTGTAAGTATTATTATCCCTATTTTACAAATGAGAAAACTGAGGTGGTCCCGTTCTTCCAAATTTCCCGATTTCTGGTGTACGCACCATCAGCCTTCCAATCTTACAGGTTCAGAACCCCCATGTCATCTAGCTGCTGCTGCAGTAAGGAATTCTACAAGGCTGAGTCATGGACAAAATCAGGGACTCTGTCTAGAAGGTAGAGGTGAGGAGGAAGTAGTTCTGGTCATACAGGTCAGCCAGTGCAAAGGCAACAGAGATGAGAGATTGAGCGACCTATGTGAGAAACAGCAAAAAGGTCAGTTTGTCTGGACAACAGAAAGCAGGAAGAGGAGTCACATACAACGACACTGAAAAGATAGGCCCAGGTTGCCAAGGCTATAAGACCCAAACAGAGTAGCTTGTATTTTATTGTAAGGACAATAAGAAGCCACTGGAGTTAACTTAGCAAGGCTCCACGATTAAGAAAATCTACTTTGGGAGCTGTGTGGAAAATAGATTTAGAAGTATAATGATGCTTATCCTGGCCCACTGCCTGAAGGCCAAGTGTGCTACATTTCACCTTTCCCCCAGGGTTCTCTGGGACCCTTAAGGAGTTTGGGAAGTGTGTGGTCTTTCTGCCATTGGCTCAATTCCCCACCAATGGAGTTTTCCCATTTTTAGGGAGTGTTTTGCACTCCAGTTGCATTTAATCAGTTAATAGTTGAATGCACTTTAGGAAGGAGCGTTTGCTTTAAAAGCATAGCAAGAACAAACATATAAACGTTCCCTTCCTCCTCCCCCTCTCCCCAATACCACCTCAGTCTCCAGAAAGAAGGAGGGGTCTAGGTTCACAGCTTGGTTCATTTCCTATACAGCACAGCCCCACCAAGTTCCAAGTTCAAAGCCCAATGGGCTTGAGTCCCAGGCACCCTGGCGTCTTCGGAGTTTCTTTGCTACATTAGCAGTAACATCTAACCTGGAATCCTATCCTCCAGGGTCACTGTGGCTCAAGTCCAGATCTGGCGATTCCACTTCTGTGCCTAGATGTGAAAAGAACAAAAGGAATAGAGCAAAACCCCAAGCACATTTCTTGGAAACAAAGGACTTAAAGAGAAAGGGAGGGTAGTTCTTACTGCCCCCCGCCCCAGCTTAGTTCATGATGCCTATGCTGTGGATGAATAGCATCTCTCTGCCTTGCACAGTGCCAGAAAGGGAAAAGAGAGGGAGGGAGAAGGAGAGAGAGAGAGAGGGAGAGAGAGAGAGAGAACACATCCTGTTACTTTTAAAGATACAGCTTGTGGAAATATGCTGTTACCATCCACATAGTAGGAGAACTAATTATGTCTTCTCCCAGAAGCAGGTTCCTGGTGCCTTCCATGTGGGTGCCTCCTTGTTAGGTGATCTAGGACAACACAAAATAAAGTCTTGTTACAGAAGGGAGAGAGGCTTGAGGTGGGAAGACCAGTTAGGAAGCTAATGAATTGGTCAAAGCAAGAGACGATAAGGGCCTAAACTAAGATGGTGGTTTTTCAATTGGTGAAAAAGGGACAGATTAGGGAAATATTGTGAAGGTATAAATGGAAAGATTTGGAAACTGATTCTGGAGTGAGTGAGAATGAGAAAACATGACTAATGCAGAGGTTACCATCCTGGACACTGGAAAGATGGTAGTTCCCTTAACAGTAATGAGCAGGTTCTGAAGAGGGTTAGGTTTCAGAAAGGAGATAACGGTCATGTCTTTCGGTCATCTTCATGTTAAGTTTGAGATATCTCTGGGACAAGCAGTTCGAAATGACCACCATGTGAATGGTGATGCAGCCTTAGAGTTCAGGAGAGAGATTGGGGCTGGATATATCTATATATATGTATGTCATGGGAGTCATCTGCATAGAGATGATACTTAAACCTTTGAAAGCAGAAGAGGTTACCAAGTAAGAGAGTACAGACACAGAAGAGAAAAGGGTCTAGGATAGAACCTTAGAGTACACCCATGGGTAGAGGACGTGATAGGGAAGATGAGCCTGCAAAGAGGTTGTCAGGTTGAGACCGAGCAGGACAGATCATCCCATCCAAAAGTATAGAAGGGGACAGAGCCTGGCCCTGGCACAAAGCTCCAATTCAGGAACTACAGCTGGAGAAATGAGTAAATCAAAGAAGATCCAACCAGTATCAAAAATCATTACAAATCTAGAGATTCCCCCAAAAGGGAAGAGTAACTCCATTGTAATTGCAAGCAGAGACTCAAATAAAAAGGGGGATTTTCCACAAGGAGTACGTGGCCAACTAGAAGAAATGAAGCAAAAGATACAAAATAAATAAAAGCATAGGAGGAAAGATTTGGAAAGAGAATATATAAAAAATGTAACAGCTTAGAAAGTGGTAAACCTTACTACCTAAAAACTAGAATAGACCACAGAACTCAATGACTCCATAAGACAACAAGAAATATTAGAACATGATAAAAAGATTGAAAAATGGAAGAAAATATAAATTGTTTTATATCAGAAACAACTGACCTGGGAAATAGGTCAAGGAGAGATCTTTTAAGGATCTTTGCACTCCCTAAAAATTATGATTAACAAAAAAAAAAAAACCCTGAATATCATTTTTCAAGAAATCATAAAAGAAAGTTACTCAAATTTATAAAATAAAGATAGAGTCTACTGAGTACCTTTTGAAAAAAGAAAAAAAAAACTAAAGGAAAAGTTCCAGAAATATCATAGCCAAAATCCAGAGCTTCCACATTAAAGAAAAAAAAAATGCTATCAACATCCAGAAGGAAACAGTTCAAGCACCAAGGAACCACAGTCAGGATTACCCCCAAACCTGGCAGCTTTTACTAGGAATGAGAGGAGACTAGGAATACATTCCAGAAAACAAAAGGTAGATTCTTACAATGAAAAATAACTTGCCTTGCACATCTGAGTATGAATCTAAGGGAGGGCAAGGGGGAAGAGAGTTAGGGTAGGGAGAAATAAGATAATGGATCTTTAATGGAATAGAGGATTTTCAAGCATTTCTGATGAAAGGACTGGAATGAGTAGGAACTTAGCAACGCAAACACAAGAGTAAAGAGAAGCCTAAAGTAAATTTGTATGAGCAATTAGAAGGATCTGTATGATGAAGCAGTGTTCACTTCCCTGTGAGGAAACAACCCTTCAGGACATTCTTCAAAGAGAATTGAAGGAATTAAAGAAGAAAAACAGAAGAACTGGTTAGTACTATTCTGAGAGTTTTAAGAAGGGAAAGAGAAAGGAGAATAAATACCAGAAATGGACAAAGAATGATTCAACACACACCCCACTCCAAATCATTTGGTGTAGAAATACACCAGACTAAATAGCCAAATAAGGAGGAATGGGAGGATGGGGAAAGAGGAAAGATAATAGAAGGGAAGAAATAGTATCAGGAAAATAATGTTCCTGATCCTGAACGGGGAGATTAAAAGGAAAAAAGAAAAGCAAAGAACTAGAGTCTGGGAGGAGGGTGGGGGTACCCATCAGTTGGGGAGTGGCTGAACAAATCATGGTATGTGAGTGTAACAATATTTTTGTGCCATAAGAAATGATAAAAGTGAGGATAAAAGATAATGCTGGGTGGTATAGACTGACCCAGAGTGAAATAAACAGAACCAGGGGAACTGTTTCTACAAGGACAGAAAAACTGCTTTGAAAGACATAAGAATTCTGAACAATGCAATGACGAGACATGTCTCCAGGACCATGATGGAGCATGTCACCCACCTCCTCACAGAGTGATGGACACCAGATGAACAAAGAATTTAGGTACGTGGCCCTAGTGTGGATTTCTTTTTGCTTGATTATGTTTAGTTGTTACATCGTGTGTGTGTGTGTGTGTGTGTGTGTGTGTGTGTGTGTGTGTGTGAGGGGTTGGGAGGATAGGGGAGGTTAAAAATGTTGATAAAAAAGGGATAATTGAAACATTTTAATTGCAAAAAAAACAGAAGGAAGCAAAGCCATCTGAGAGTTTTGAAAGTAGTGATTAGTGGTGGTGGTAGTGGTGGTGGTAGTAGTGGTGGTGGTAAGAGTAGTGGTGGAGGTAGTAGTAGGAATAGTGGTGGTGGTGGTGGTGGTAGTTGCTCGCATTTATATAATGATTTAAAGTTTGCAAAATGCTTTATGACTATTATTTCAGCCTCAAAACCACCCTGGGAGGTGGGTACTTTATTACCTCCATTTTACAGATGAGGAAACTGAGGCAGACAGCAGTTAAATGACTTGCCCAGGGTCACATGGCTAGTAAGCATCTGTGTTAAAATTGCATATCACTCTGGTCCCTCTCACCCCACATCCTTTCTAGTAAGTAGTCAGTATAAAGTGGCAATAGCAGGTACTAAGATTGCAAAAGGCAACCCAGGAGTCACATACAAACTGTCCCAAAGATCAAAGGAGCATAATTTACAAATCATATCATCTATTAACCAAAAATCACGTGCTGGTCATATGTGCTGAATCAAGGGGAGCCATAGGCTTTGCTGTCAGGACCTTTTGGTCCTGTGATACGTAAATGCCGGACAAGTTCCAGACATCCGCAGTAAGACCAGCCAAACACCAAATGGTGTTGGTAACTTTGTGATGATGTGGACATGTTAACTTTAACATTTTACTGACAACTCTGGGATGATTTGGATGTGTTAATGAACTAAGGTGGCACTGTTTAGAGTTAGTCAGCTTTCCCCAAAACCCTGCAAAATGAGATCTCAAACTCTTGCCCCCAAACTCTCATCCATCTCCACCAGATCCGTGCTGCCAACTCTAATGCCCCCAACTCTAGTCCATGGTTACCTGAGTGATTATCTGTGCCCCTTCCCCTACTCTCACCTTCTCATGCTGCCTGCCTGCCTTCTCCACCCTATTTCTGTCCCCAGGCTATCTGCTTCTGTAACCCTTTCTCTAGTTGTCTCCATACTTTCTGTACCTGTTTGTCCCTATATCTGTCTTCTACAACTTTTTAAAGTGTGATTGCAGCCTCACTTCCCTCTTCCATCATGGTCTTTCTTGGCAAGTACCCAAAGAACAGAGCATGCCTGCCCCATTTCATAATTTCATAAATTATCAATTCAGTATCTGAGGCTGGATTTGAACTCGGGTTATCCTGACTCTTAGGTCAGTGCTGCTATCCACTGCCCCACCTTCCCCATAAAATCTTACCTTCTACAGGTATGTGGAATCTCTATTAATTCCAGTGTCTTTCCTGTGTTAATTATCTGCTATTTGTCCTGTATATGGCTTACTTTGTATATATTTGCTTACAGGTTATCTCCCCCGTTACATTATAAGCTCTTTGAGAGCAGGGATTATCTTTTGACTCTTTTGTATCTCCAGCACTTAGTACAGTGCCTGGCACATAGTAAGTACTTAATAAATGTTTATTGATTAATTGATTGACCTACTTACCCCTAATGTGGGAAATGTATTGTTACTTAGAAATAAAACCAGGCAGCACGAAATGGAGATTCATGGTTTTGTATACAGTTGTGTATGTGTTTTTAGTTCTGCTGTGCATGTGAAAATGTTCTTTGTTTTTTTAATAAATTTTTTTAAGTTACTGCTCCTGCTTCTATTTTTCACCCTTTTAAAAATTCTAGGGGCAGCTAGGTGGCACAGTGGACAGAGCCTAGCCCTGAAGTCAGGAGGACCTGAGTTCAAATGTGACCTCAGAGCAAACACTTGACACTTATTAGCTGTGTGACCCTGGGCAAATCACTTAACCGCAATTGCCTTTAAAAAAAAAAATTCTAAACTTAACAAATACAAAGTGAGATTAGTATATGCACATGCAAATGTAATGAGCACCTAGCACGTGGGATGGTATCTCCACACTTGGAGAAGTTGCCTATGGACAGAGCCAGACTGGACAGGAGAGTCATGAAAATGCCCTGAGGAGACCGTGGAGCAGGCGTTGATAATCTGTAGCTGGTTCTACTTGACTAACCTCATGATAAAGACAAGGATCTCTGACTGCAGAAACATTGGAAAAGGCCTTCCAGCCTCAGCCTTTGGGTCATTTTCTTCATCTGTGTTCTTGGGGGATCCTGGTCACTCCTTGACTCAGGTTGTCCAGGGAGAGACAAGACTGTAAAGGGAGAAAGAAGCCTGGTGGCTTCCTCTCCTGTAAAGCCATGTGGTCCTGTGAAAGGACTTGGCCCTTGGTTTCTGCCTTTGTTTCTTTCCATTCTAGGTGAAGGAGCTGGACCTCTTCCATCTCATGAGTTTCTAGAGCTCAATGGGGTGCCTTGACTTCCTAATGTTTCCAGCATCTGGATTTGGCAGCACCAGTTCCCTCAAGGAGCAAAGAATGACCTTCAAGAGTGACGTTCTGGTTCTAAGCCAGAGGAGCCTGAGACAAGGACTCATTCAGCGGAGAGGCTGGGTACGAATAGATGGGACCGATGTTATGTAGAGTATGGGTGACCTTGAGATACTTGGGGAAAATGTGCATTGGTACTTAGTATGGTTTTGAACTAAATATCCATTTGCAAAAGCTAATTGATGTTAAATAGTTAAATGGAACTTGGGGCCTAGTCACTGACAGCTAACAATAAGGGAGTTGGGTAGGGAGGTAGGGCTCAAGCCAATGGTAGTAGTTAAAAAAAAAAAGATACCTCCCAAGCCCCTTGGGTACCTGGAACCCTCAGGGAAAGATGTAGCCTACCTGCCCCTGGGAGAGGGGCTGTCTACACCAAATGGACCAGAAGAAGACTATGCACGAAATTTCGAATCTGTATGGCATGTTGCTTGTTTTCATTTTAAAGTATTTAATAATATAACATGTTCTTTTCCAACCCTGCTTTCAATCTCCTAACTGTGTATACATATATCTTTTCTCTTTCCTGACCCTTACTTCTGTTCATCACCCTTCCATGTATTTGTCTCTTCTGCCTATTCATTTTTTGTGGTTTACTCTTAGAAGCTGTTAAAATTCACCTCCTCATATGAGCCATTTATCTGACTGGGTTAATTTTATTTTGGTAAAGTGTTTCACATACTTGTCCTTGAGCTAATAGTTCTTCAGTGTACTCTGAGTATACCCGTATGCTTTGGAAGTTTACACTCCTGTTTGCAAAGAAAAACTTGGGAGAATGTGAGTACAGCCTGCCAAAAAGCCAAAGCTGAACAACGCCAAGGTCATGAGTCTTTTGGAATGTGTATAAAAAAAGCACATGGCCATGACTTTCCATGAAACAGTGGAGGCACTGAGTGAGCATATGGGGAAAGGAAAAAAAAATACAGGCCTGCATGTATACATGAATTTTTTTCTTTTTTTTAACCTCTTTGATTTTTTATTTTTAAAAAATTTCATTTTAATAAAAATAAAACTTATTTGATATTAATGTAGATGTCATATGTGATGTGGTTTCCTTTCTGTGAAATTTGAACTATATTCCATGTCTAATTATCTAGGTCATACTTTTTTATTTTAGTACTTTTCTTTCCTTTTTAGGCTATGCCTGGATATATGTAATTTTTTAAAAAAATTTTTATATTTTGTTTAATAGGAATGTATATGTAGAGCCTATGTCAGACTGCACACTGTCTTGGGGAGGGAGGAAAGGATGGGAGGGGGAGAAAATTTAAAACTCAAAAGTTTATGGAAGTGAATGTTGAAAACTACAAATAAATTAATTAAATAAAATTTTTTTAAAAGTTTTTTCTATTTTTACAAGATTTTATATTCTTACCATTGTCCCAGTACAGATGTGAGGTTCTAAATTATTTTTTATTTTTAAATTATAAAAGAAAAGTTATCACCAGGAAAAAAAATTCAATCTTATTTTCAGACCCAAATTCTCTACCTTGTACTTTTCCCTCACCCTCAACATGAGAAAGCAAGAAAAATACCTGTTCCAGACATAAATAATCAAGCAAAACAAATTTCTACATTAGCCATATCTAAGGAAAAATATGCTCACAGTAGCATAGCTATATTCTGGGCTAAATATAAACCATCTACCTGTTTTTGTCCTTGTTTTTTTTAAATCAGAACACTGTTGTACTTGTGTACATGAGCAAAGGGGGAAACTATGAATGCTATGATGTGGAATATTTAAGTTATAATTTTGAAACTAGAAATTTGTGAGTCCTTAGATGAATAGTTTTGGTCCGCACACATGCTGTGTAACTGTTAAGATAAATTATATGTGCAGTCCTAAGATTTGAAAGTATTATTTATACCTAGTCTTCTGATTAGGAGTCTTTAGTTTTATAATATTTCGTAATAACCATCCCCTGCAGTGTTATCTGATCCTCTCCTCTGTGTCCAGCTGTTTCAACATTTATTTTAAAATATACTGTGTAGTTCCAGGAACTAATCTGACAAAGGGATTAGTGATTGTCAGTCCATTTACTTGGGTTCTCTAACTTTCTTCCCTTTCCTGTTTGCTTTTTCACTTTGTTTCTCTGTCTTGGTAATCAATTATCCTAATATCTGGACGTGATATTATCCTTATTTTACCTTTTGCTGAAAAAGTGGCAAGAGTTTCATTTGAATTGATTTTGGGGAGTTGAGAGTAAATAAAAAAACATTAAGTGCTTACTATTATTTGAACACTGAGGAAACAAATAGAAAAGTAAGACTGTCTTTGCTCTCAGGAAACTCATATTCTTTTTTTTTTTAATTTATTTATTTTTAGTTTTCAACATTCACTTCCATAAGACTTTGAATTCTAAATTTTCTCCCCTTCCCTCCTCTCCGCCCCTCCCCAAGACAGCTTGCAACCTGATATAAGCTCTACATATACATTCATAGTAAACATATTTTCACATTTGTCATGTTGTAGAGAAGAATTAGAACCAATAGGAGGAACCACGAGAAAGAAGGGGAAAAAAAGAGAGAGCAAGCAAATAGTATGTTTCTATCTGCATTCAGACACCATAATTCTTTTACTGGATATGAATAGCATTTTCCATCATGAGTGTTTTGGAGTGGTCTTAGATCCTTGCCTTGCTGAGAAGAGCTAAGCCTATAAAAGTTAGCCAAA